>NC_136264.1:8772499-8899999 GCF_964187855.1 Myxine glutinosa | reverse complement strand
TAAAGGGTTCTAAAGGGTAATTCTAAAGGGTTCTAAAGGGTCATTCTAAAGGGTTGTAAAGGGTAATTCTAAAGGGTTCTAAAGGGTAATTCTAAACGGTTCTAAAGACACACAGGGTTCTAAAAAGGGTTCTAAAGCGTCATTATAAAGGGTTCTAAAGAATTGTAAAGGGTAATTCTAGATGGTTGTAAAGGGTAATTCTAAAGGGTAATAAAGGGTAATTCTAAAGGGTTGTAAAGGGTAATTCTAGATGGTTGTAAAGGGTAATTCTAAAGGGTTCTAAAGGGTAATTCTAAAGGGTTGTAAAGGGTATTTCTAGATGGTTCTAAAGGGTTCTTCTAAAGGGTTCTCAAGGGTAATTCTAAAGAGTTGTAAAGGGTAATTCTAAAGGGTTGTAAAGGGTAATTCTAACGGGTTCTAAATGGTAATTCTAAAGGGTTGTGAAGGGTAATTCTAAAGGTTTGTAAAGGGTAATTCTAAAGGGTTCTAAAGGGTAATTCTAAAGGGTAATTCTAAAGGGTAATTCTAAAAGGTTCTAAAGAATTGTAACGGGTAATTCTAGATGGTTCTATCGGGTAATTCTAAAAGGTTCTAAAGTGTAATTCTAAAGGGTTGTGAAGGGTAATTCTAGATGGTTCTAAAGTGTAATTCTAAAGGGTTCTAAAGTGTAATTCTAAAGGGTTGTAAAGGGTAATTCTAACGGGTTCTAAAGAGTAATTCTAAATGGTTGTAAAGGGTAATTCTAAAGGCTGTGAAGGGTAATTCTAAAGGGTTGTAAAGGGTAACTCTAACGGGTCCTAAATAATTGTAACGGGTAATTCTAGATGGTTCTAAAGGGTAATTCTAGATGGTTCTGAAGGGTAATTCTAAAGGGCTCTAAAGGGTAATTCTAAAGGGTTCTAAAGAATTGTAAAGGGTAATTCTAAAGGGTTGTAAATGGTAATTCGAAAGGGTTCTAAAGGATTATAAAGGGTAATTCTAAAGGGTTTCGTTTGTTTGTAGGATTTGCCTATTTCATATTAAAAATGCCAAACTGAACCGCTTCTTTCGGACATGGGTGCAATGTTTTAACACATGTTACACATCATTTATTGACAGACAATCCCTTAATAGATACATATTTATTCAACTTAACATGGATAAAGATCAAAAGGCCATTTAGAAAAGTGATTCAAAAAGACTGTAGCATTGTCTTCCTCAATTATTCAGGATCGATGTCGACGTTGACCTTATGTTTCGTGAGGAACCTTGTGATCATCAACTGCTGCTCTTGTGGATGTTGTGGTGATGAGGAGGGATCGCCATCAACTTGGCACATGGTCACTTGGCTGCGTACTCATGGTCACAATGCCGCTTCAGGTTTCCACAGTGGGTTCCTTTGAGTTTGTCTCCACTAGTTTTTCCTTTACTGTTGCCACTGATCTATCTGTGATGGCAAATTGATAGGCCCATAGATGTGAGAGTGGAGTTGGCCTTGGGTGCAGTAGGCAGAGGGTTTGGAGAGCTAGGCAGGATGCCAGGCTGTATGGAAAGCTCGAAACATGTCCAGAGAGATGGCTCTGATCTCCTGTGTGATATCGAGGGCCTCCATCCATTGTTGGGAGAGTTGAAGCAGCATGTCCAAGTCAAAGTGATCTGGGGTGTGTTCCGTTAGGAAGCAGCTTACTATCACCTCCAAGCCAGACAATTGATGCATTCGGCCTTCTCATGAGCTGAGTCTGCTGTGGTGCCATTTGAAGAGAGGGAAGGGATGGAAGGGGGCACCATACTCCAGAGACAGACTTAACAAGGCACCACCAGATTTTAGAGGAGGGAGACAAGTTTGAAAGTTCAATCTTGAGGATGGCCAGATGATGTTTTCTGGTCCTCCTGAGAGTCGACACACACTTGCTGCGTACGTTTTGGAATAATCTGAGATCGCCGTCGGTAAGATTTGCCTACCACGAAGAGAAGGCAAGTTGTTTCAGAGAAACTGCCTCACCAGGGGATTCAGTGTACCAAGGGTGGGATAGTTGAAGATGGGATGGGATGAATCTGTGCATAAGAGAGAGAGAGCAGGTTTCTGTGGAAGAATTCCCTGTCTGAGTTACTATCAGAGGTGGTAGATATGGGAGACCAGTCCTGAGAATGTGTGGGACATGACAGCCAATTGCGGACCAGGTATCATGGTCCTGGAAGAAGTTATATGAACATTCATTGATGCTGTACTTGTATTAAACTATTGGAGGATCAAGGCCATCATTTTGCAGATTACTCCGAATTGTGACATGTAGTACTCTGTCAGGCGGACAACAGCTGACTCATTCTCTGCTGATCTGGATTTTAATACATGCTCATCTGACAAATCGGACATGTCTTTCAATCCTCACAAGTCGTACAGTCTCGTCCTGTGACTCCAGAAGGATTATCAAAATAAGCTGCCTATCTATTTCCATGGACGCCCAGTGGAAGACTTTCAGTCTCTTGAACTTCTCGACCCCCTTTCCAGAACATACTCTGCCATGACCAAGCTGGAATTCAAAGCCAAACAGACCTGGAAACCTCCAGTTGTTCAGTCGATCCTGAAAATGTCACAACGACTCAGCCTACAAGGCCTGTGTTCATAGCTAAAGGTGGAGTACCTTATGGGCTCGGGGTCACATCAACACATCGCTCTCTTAACTCTTGGATGCAGGCGTCAAAAATCCTACATAAATGCAGCCATTGGGCCCCGGAGGCCCAACCGATGTATTCGTGTAATGTTTTTAATTTTCATATTTTTGTCACTGAATCATTTGTAACCAAGTTATAGGAGCATATAATGGGGCTCATATCAAGAAAATAATGATATAACATAGTAGTACAACAACATTTATGCGGGGCCTCGAAGGCCCCAGGCCTGCATTCGTGTCGGATTTTCGGGTTATAAGTGAAGAATGAAGATTTTCCCACGAGCCTGAATGAAATTTTTACTTGCAAAATCGAAGATTTTTCAAGTATATTGGTCCGTTGCGTTTGTGGTTCTGTCTGTTTGTTTGTCACCGGCCTACAGGTCACAATTCTAAACTGATCGTCATGAAACTTCACCAAGTTGTATAGGTCATCCCAATTGAGAAGCCTATTGTTTTTGGGGTCAAAAGGTCAAAAGGTCACCATCTTTGCCAAATTTCTAAAATCCTAAATTTTCATCCGATTGACTTGAAATTGGAAGAGGATTTGCAT
Organism: Myxine glutinosa; assembly: GCF_964187855.1. Taxonomy (NCBI): domain Eukaryota; kingdom Metazoa; phylum Chordata; class Myxini; order Myxiniformes; family Myxinidae; genus Myxine; species Myxine glutinosa. Next base: position 8,896,798 of record NC_136264.1, on the reverse strand, counting down.
ATCTGGTCACTGAATTCAACCACCAAGTATAATTGAGGTCAACATAAGCCAAAAGGTGAACATAGGCCAAATTTCTAAAATCCTCAATTTTCATCTCATTGACTTGAAATTTGAAGAGGACTTGCATATCTGGTCACTGAATTCAACCACCAAGTATATTTGAGGTCAACATAAGCCAAAAGGTCAACATGGGCCAAATTTCTAAAATCCTCAATTTTCATCCAATTGACTTGAAATTTGAAGAGGACTTGCATATCTGGTCACTGAATTCAACCACAAATTACATTTTAGGTGAACATAGGCCAAAAGGTCAACATAGGCTGAATTTCTAAAATCACCAATTTTCATTTGATTGACTTGAAATTCTAAGAGGATTTACATATATGGTCACTGAATTAAACCACCAACTATTTTTGAGGTCAACATAGGCCAAAAGATCAACATAGGCCAAGTTTTTAAAATCCTCAATTTTCATCCGATTGACTTGAAAATTGAACAGCATTTGCACATTGAGTCACTAAATAGGAAAACCAGCTATTTTTGAGGTCAAAACGTCAAAGGTCAACTCAAGGTCAACCTCCCAAAATCATCTTTTTCATCTGAAAAATCGTCACTTTTCTTCCTATTGACCCGAGCTTTGATCAAGATTGTCAATTTTAATCTTGATGAAATGGACAATTTGCTGTATCAATGGAATTTTTTTTTCTTGGGGGTGGGGGGCGGATTTTGCAAGTATTGTGCTCCGCATGACGTCTTCATGTGTATTTATTTATGTCACTGAATTTTGTGTAACAACATGAAAGTCGTTGAAAATGAGGCTCATTCCCCCAAAAAATTGTACAGCATCGTTTTTGCAACAAAAAAAAACCTTGTGGGCCTCCGAGGCCCAATCACTGCATCCAAGGGTTAAATTCTGTAGGATCTAAAGCTCTTCATATTATTAAGATCTCCCATGGTGAGAATGAAGCACATAGCCTGTTGCTTCCTCATTAGAGACATGTCTGTGGCCTATCTTTTTTATCGTATCTCCTTTGGTCTGATTCCCTCTCCTCTCTCAGCCCTCTGGCGTTCCCCAGCTTTTCCACGATGTTCTTCCATAAACCCCTTCCTATTTCAACTCCAAAAATCCAACCTTGGTCGACCCCCCTCACCAATGTTGTTACTCCTTTCTCCTGGTTGTGGAACTTCCTTCGGTTCAATTACATTCTTCAAGCAACCAATGCACCACCATCTCATGTCATCTCCATTAATAAATACCCACAATCTTTCCACCTCAATTAACCCTACCTATAACCCAACCTTCTTACTTTCCGCTTATTGTGTTTCCTCCCCGCTTCTCTCCTATTTCCGTGTTTAATCATTTCTTTTTTAGCCTCTGTCACCCCCGCTCCGCCCTGAGCCTCGATTTTGTATCCAAAAAGATTTATATGGATAAGGATGTTGAAGACTTCCATAATTATCTGATCTAATAATTCTGAGCGTTTGAGAAATTTCATGCACGATACATTTTAAAGTTCCAAACATGAGGAAGTCCTCACCTTAGGGGTCAAAATTTCACCTAAATGTAATATTTATGTTGAATGACCTTACTCTGTATAAAACCTTGTTCAGCGCACAATCATGGAATAACCTATATCTAAAATAGACAGGAAATATATATATATAATGCAAAGTTATGTGTGTCTATTTAATCATTTCTTGTTCCTTATTATAGTTACTGCAGTCTGTAACTAGAACGACACTCGGTAAGAACGCATACCTCCGCCAGGCTGAACAGTTTACCTTTTGTATCCCACAGATAGGCCAGATCTGGATTCGGACCTGAACCAAAATCTAATCGATTTGCCCTTGTCACGTACCCAACCTGCCCACCAAGTTTCGTCCGAATCCGTCCACAATGTTTTGAGATATCCTGCTCTCAGACGAACAGACAGACAGACAGAGGGTGGTGAGAACATAACCTCCATCCACCTTCACGGAAGTAATTAATTCCCACAGGAGTTTTTTTTTTAACCTAAGGTCACTCCATGGTAACATGTGTTCCCCTGTTGATCCGGCTGCTACTGCAAGGTTTAGTAAAGCCGACGCGTTAAATAAAGAAATCGGAAATTGCTCCATGATACAGGTGCACAGTACGTTCTGTTTGTGAAAGATATGATGGCATGCTTAGTGTCTGCCAACACGCGCGAGATGCCCTTTTGCAAAATGAATAAACAAACATAGCACGATACTTGCGAAATCCATAAAATAAGTTGTTGGCCTATGATGACCTAAAAAATAATTGGTGGTTGAATTCAGTGACCTGGTATGCAAATCCTCTCAAAATTTCAAGGCAGATGAAAATTGAGGATTTTAGAAATTTGGCCTATGTTGACCTTTTTGGCCTATGGGCTTTTTGGCCTATGTTGACCTCAAAAATAGTTGGTGGTTGGTTTCAGTAAGCTGATATGCAAATGCTATTCAGATTTCAAGTTAATCGGATGAAAATTGAGGATTTTAGAAATTTGGCCTATGTTGACCTTTTTGGCCTATGGGCTTTTTGGCCTATGTTGACCTCAAAAATAGTTGGTGGTTGGTTTCAGTAAGCTGATATGCAAATGCTATTCAGATTTCAAGTTAATCGGATGAAAATTGAGGAATTTAGAAATTCGATAAAAAGTGGTTGACCTTTGGCCGATGTTGACCTTTTGACCTCGAAGATATATAGGATTTTGTCGGACTACGAACTCTACCGTTTGGTGAAGTTTCGTTAAGATCGGTTTAAAATTGTGACATGTAGGCAAGTTTTAGTGAGCGGACAGACAAACAAACACACACACAAATACACACACAAACCGGAGTGATCAACATATTTATCAAAAAAAAATTGACAAGTATAAATAACGCACAAAACGAACCAATATATTTGAAAAATCTTCAACTTTCGCAAGTAATGACATTTGAAGAAACACGTCGAAAATACCTTACAATGTTTAACCGTCTCTAATAACATTACTGCTAAAAATGTCATTAACTCCGCCATCGAAGGTGAATGGAGGTTATGTTTTCACCCCTGTCTGCCTGTCTGTCTGTTTGTTTATGAACAGGATATCTTAAAAGTTGTGTACGGATTCGGACAAACTTTGGTGGACAGGTTGGGTATGAGACAAGGAAGAATTTATTCAATGTTGGTGAAGATCCGGATGCGGAAACGAGAAATTAATTCTTTTAGGTGATTCTTCACCATTGAGAGAAAGGGCCACAAAACGATATATCGGACGATATTTCAAAACGTTGTGGACGAATTCGGTCAAATCTGGTGGACAGATTGTGTATGAGACAAGGAAGAACTTATTCAATTTTGGTGAAGATCCGGATCTGGATCTGAGAATTTTTAAGTGATTCTTCACCATTGAGGATTAGGACAAAAAACGATATACAGCACGATATTTCAAAAAGTTGTGGACGGATTCGGACAAAATTTGGTGGACATGTTGGGTATGAGACAAGGAAGAATTTATTCAATTTTGGTGAAGATCCGGATCTGGATCTGAGATTTTTGGAGTGATTTTTCACCTTTGAGTGATAGGACAAAAAATGATATATAGCACGAATTTCAAAAAGTTGTGGACGGATTCGGACAAAAATTGGTGGACAGGTTGGGCATGAGACAAGGAAGAATTGATTCAATTTTGGTGAAGATCCGGATCTGGATCTGAGAATTTTTAATTGATTCTTCACCATTGAGGGACAGGACAAAAACGATATATAGCACGAATTTCAAAAAGTTGTGGACGGATTCGGACAAATTTGGTGGACAGGTTGGGTATGAGACAAGGATGAATCTTTTCGATTTTGGTGAAGATCCGGATGCGGAAACGAGAAATTAATTCTTTTAGGTGATTCTTCACCATTGAGAGATCGGGACAGAAAACGATATATCGGTCGATATTTCAAAACGTTGTGGACGAATTCGGTCAAAATCTGGTGGACAGATTGTGTATGAGACAAGGAAGAACTTATTCAATTTTGGTGAAGATCCGGATCTGGATCTGAGAATTTTTAAGTGATTCTTCACCATTGAGGATTAGGACAAAAAACGATATACAGCACGATATTTCAAAAAGTTGTGGACGGATTCGGACAAAATTTGGTGGACATGTTGGGTATGAGACAAGGAAGAATTTATTCAATTTTGGTGAAGATCCGGATCTGGATCTGAGAATTTTTAATTGATTCTTCACCATTGAGGGACAGGACAAAAACGATATATAGCACAAATTTCAAAAAGTTGTGGACGGATTCGGACAAATTTGGTGGACAGGTTGGGTATGAGACAAGGATGAATCTTTTCGATTTTGGTGAAGATCCGGATGCGGAAACGAGAAATTAATTCTTTTAGGTGATTCTTCACCATTGAGAGAAAGGGCCACAAAACGATATATCGGACGATATTTCAAAACGTTGTGGACGAATTCGGTCAAAGTTTGGTGGACAGATTGTGTATGAGACAAGGAAGAACTTATTCAATTTTGGTGAAGATCCGGATCTGGATCTGAGAATTTTTAAGTGATTCTTCACCATTGAGGATTAGGACAAAAAACGATATACAGCACGATATTTCAAAAAGTTGTGGACGGATTCGGACAAAATTTTGTGGACATGTTGGGTATTAGACAAGGAAGAATTTATTCAATTTTGGTGAAGATCCGGATCTGGATCTGAGATTTTTGGAGTGATTTTTCACCTTTGAGTGATAGGACAAAAAACGATATATAGCACGAATTTCAAAAAGTTGTGGACGGATTCGGACAAAATTTGGTGGACAGCTTGAGTATGAGACAAGGATGAATCTATTCGATTTTGGTGAAGATGCGGATGCAGAAACGAGGAATTAATTTTTTTAGGTGATTCTTCACCATTGAGAGATCGGGACAAAAAACGATATATAGGACGATATTTCAAAACGTTGTGGACTAATTCGGACAAACGTTGGTGGACAGGTTTCGTATGAGACAAGGAAGAATTTCTTCAATTTTGGTGAAGATCGGGATCTGGATCTGGAATTTTTTAGTGATTCTTCACCATTGAGGGATAGGGACAAAAAACGATATATAGGACGATATTTCAAAACGTTGTGGACTAATTCGGACAACATTTGGTGGACAGGTTGGGTATGAGACAAGGAAGAATTCATTCAATTTTGGTGAAGATCCGGATCTGGATCTGATATTTTAAAGTGATTCTTCACCATTGAGGGATAGGACAAAAAACGATATATAGCACGATATTTCAAAAAGTTGTGGACAGATTCGGACAAAATTTGGTGGACAGGTTGGGTATGAGACAAGGATGAAGCTGTTCGATTTTTGTGAAGATCCAGATGCGGAAACGAGAAATTCATTTTTTTCGGTGGTTCTTCACCATTGATGCATAGGACAAAAAACGATATAAAAAAGAAGAACCACCTTTAGAGGCCATTTTTACCTGCAGAGCAGGTGTTGGCCTTTTTCGGGCATTGAGAGATAGGGACAAAAAACGATATGAACCACCTTCGCAAGCCAATCCAGTTCCGGCCCATCATTGGATCGAAAACATGAACTGTTCGGCCTGGCGGAGGTTTGCTCTCTAACCGAGTGCCATTGCAGTTGTTATTATGTGGACAATTCAAGTTGGTTTTGCAAACTCTCCCCTGAGAAGCCTCTCACTGGAATGGCAAATATGCTGAACACTTTGCTATGTCTGAAAAGATGTTATCATAAAGAAAGAATGCTATGCGGTCAACTCTTGGAGATATCGAGCGTGGGCCAACGACCAAATAAAACTGATGTTAGCGGAGTCATTATTGATGGCACATTTTTACATACACCGTCATATATACCTGAAGAAGCTGTAGAACCTTCAATAGGATACCTGGCCTGTTATGTAGTTGCTTTCGCTTGTGGGTTTTTTTCACATTTTGGGAAAAATTATACATTCAAAGTATCAAATGAAAGATCAATTTCTGCATTGGAGTCATCAGGGGGAACCTGGATAGGATTTGGCTTTCAGCTGTTACATTTGTACCCTCAAACCAATCCAGGTGCAGCCAGGTCTCTTCATCAAATACTGTAGCAGACTCTCTGGACGTGACGTGTTGTCCACTCCGACCCTTCCAGGTTTATTGTTGGTGGACATCATCAGCGGTCCCGAAAGCTAAATTCCCATGGATGTTGTCATCGCTGTGAACGTCTCATTCCAGGACGGTGATATCAATTGCAGGTGACCATTAAAACAATGTGGACAAAGTATTACACAGATCAAAAGGAAAAGCCGTGGAAGCTGAAGCGTGAGACAAGGGCTACTAATGCCAGTGAAATGACAGGAAGACTTGAACTTAACCATTGCTCTATCCTTGCCTGGGTCACAAACCCTGGGCCGTTTGATGATCATCTGGGATTAGACAAGACACAGATGTCACAAATGTCTGCCAAACTCCCTCAACACGTTGACCACAGCTGAAACTGGGACTTCAAGAGGATGCACTCACAGACACGAGAGTGCTGCCATCTTTACTCACAGACACGAGAGTGCTGCCATCTTTACTCACAGACACGAGAGTGCTGCCATCTTTACTCACAGACACGAGAGTGCTGCCATCTTTACTCACAGATAAGGGATTTTAGGATGAGTGTGTGCGATCTACACCGTACGGACACATATAGCTTGTTATCAAACACGTTAGGATAGTAAGGTGGGCAAGACCAACAATAATGCTCAACACTTGGATTTCTAATAGGGTGTCACTTTCAAACCTATTCTTTATAATCCTGGGTTTTTTGTAAAGATGATATTGAAGGAGCAGCGCTCCTGCTTGAGACGGACGAAGTGACGGACAAGACACAAACTCGTCCGAGAAGATGTTTATTGAATAATCATCTCGGGAACTCTGAAAACCCGTTTATCGGGTTCGCATATATATATCCAAACCAAAAAGCATACATCACAACCAAAGCCCCGCCTCTCAGGCGAGGCACGCTTTGGTGGTGATGTGACCGACAGGTGCAAAGGATTATAACCTCGGCGCCGCGGTTTGGCTGCCGGTTACGTCACCGGCTTGGGCCAGGAGATTCTGTTGCTGGTCTCGAGCTTTGGGGGACCCATGGGTCGCTACACACGCCCCCCCAGAATCGACTTGGTCCAGGAAGGTCAACCTGAGGGGGGTCCGGATGACCCGACCGAAACGACCCCTGGCCGGTCGCGGGGGGGGGGGGGGGTCCGGTCGCGGGGGGGGGGGGGGGTGCAGTGTATGGGGGGCGGCCGCGCCGCGGTGGGAGAGCCAGCCGTGGCGGCTGGCCGACGTCCATGTGGGCCGGCTTGAGGCGGTCCACCGAAATCCGGTCCGCCCGGCCGCCGATGCTGACGACGAAGGACTTGTTGTCCCGTCGTAGGACCCGGAAGGGTCCGTCGTATGGTGGCCGGAGCGGCCCCCGGTGCGCGTCGTGGCGCACAAAGACGTACTCCGCCATGCGGAGTGCTGGGGGGACGTAGGATTGGGGGTCGCCATGGCGGGATGTGGGCACCGGGGCAAAACGTTGGGCGGCCTCCTGGAAGTCCATGCGCTGGCGCGCGGCGGACCAGGGGCTGGTGGCGTCGGGCACGAACTCGCCCGGGAAGAGGAGGGCCTGGCCGTACACCAGCTCGGCGGTGGACGCCTGGAGGTCCTCCTTTGGAGCCGTGCGTAGGCCCAAAGGACCCACGGGAGCCGGTCGGCCCAGCCGTCGTCCTGGAGGCCGGCCATGAGTGCGGCCTTCATGGAGCGGTGGAACCGCTCACACAACCCGTTGGCCTGGGGGTGGTAGGCCGTGGTGCAGTGCAGGGTAATGCCCAACGTGCGGGCGACCGCACCCCACAGTTCGGACATGAGCTGTGGGCCGAGGTCCGACGAGATGTCCGCCGGTGCGCCGAAACGCGCGACCCAGGTGGCGATGAACGCCTGGGCCACGTCGGCGGTGGTGGTGGAGGCGAGGGGCACGGCCTCCGGCCACCTGGTGGTCCTGTCCACCATGGTAAGCAGGTGGGTAAACACCTGAGATGGGGGCAGGGGACCCACCAGGTCCACGTGGACGTGGTCGAAACGTCGCTCGGGCACGGTGAAAGGAGCCAGCGGAGCCTGGGTGTGACGGTGGACCTTGGCCCGCTGGCAGGGTGTGCAGGCGTTGGCCCAGTCGCGGACGTCCCGTCGCAGCCCGTGCCAGACGAAACGTGCCGACACCAGCCTCTGGGACGCCTTCCGGCCCGGGTGTGAGAGGCCGTGGAGCGAAGCAAAAATGCGACGCTGCCAGGTGACCGGCACAACGGGGCGAGGTCGGCCTTGGGAGACGTCACAAAGCAGGACCGTGTCCGCGAAGGGGATGTCAGCCAAGGGGAGGCCCGTGTCCACCACCCGGAGCGCCTGCACCGTGCCGTCGGTGGCCTGGTCCGTCGACATCAGGGCGAAATCGACGCCGAGGTGGACGGCGTTGGCGCCGGCTCGAGAAAGGCAGTCGGCCACGGCGTTGTCCTTTCCGGCGACGTGCCGGATGTCCGTGGTGTATTCCGACACGGCGGAGAGGTGGCGCTGCTGGCGGGCCGACCACGGCTCCGTGACCTTGGCCATGGCGAAAATCAATGGCTTGTGGTCGACAAAGGCCGTGAACGGGCGACCCTCCAGGAGGTGGCGAAAATGGCGGACGGCCAGGTACAGCCCGAGGAGCTCGCGGTCGAAAGTGCTGAACTTAAACTCGTTGGGCAGGAGTTGCCGGCTGAAGAACGCGAGCGGCTGCCAGGCCCCGTTTACCCATTGCTCATGAACCGCGCCTACGGCGTAGTCGGAGGCGTCCGTGGTGAGGGCGATGGGAGCATGGGGTACTGGGTGGGCCAGCAGCGTGGCGTTGGTGAGGGCCTCTTTTGCGCCGGTGAAAGCAGCGTCCATGTCCGTGGACCAGACGACGTCGCGCTTCGCCGGCTGGCCGCGGAGGGCGCTGTACAAGGGCCGCATGAGTTGCGCAGCTTGGGGCACGAAGCGGTGGTAAAAGTTCACCATCCCGAGGAACTCCTGCAGCGCCTTGACGGAGCGGGGGCGCGGGAAAGCGGCGATGGCCTCGACTTTGGCCGGTAGCAGTACGGCGCCGTTCCGGGTGATGTGGTGGCCCAAAAAGTCGATCGTCGCCGCACCAAAGTGACATTTGGCCGGGTTGACAATCAAGCCGTGCTCGCTGAGGCGGCCGAACAGCGTCCGGAGGTGGAGGAGGTGCTCGGCTCTGGACGTGCTGGCGACGAGGATGTCGTCCAGGTAGGTAAAGAGGAACGGCAAGTCGCGCAGCACGCCGTCCATCAGGCGCTGGAACACCTGTGCCGCGTTTTTGAGGCCGAAAGGTGTAATAATGGCCGTCTTTGGGATGTCGGCCGGGCGGACGGGCACCTGGTGGTACCCCCGAATCAGGTCCACTTTTGAAAAAATGGTCCGCCCCGCCAACCGGGCGGAAAAATCCTGGATGTGCGGGACGGGGTACCTGTCGGGGGTAGTGGCGTCGTTGAGGCGGCGGTAGTTGCCGCATGGCTGCCATCCGCCCCCCGGCTTCGGAACGATGTGCAGCGGCGAGGCCCAGGCACTGTCGGAGCGCCGCACGATGCCGAGGCGCTCCAGCACGGCGAAATCGGCCTTGGCGACGGCGAGTTTGGCTGGGTCAAGATGGCGAGCTCGGGCGTACACCGGCGGGCCCGTAGTGGGAATGTGATGCTCGATGCTGTAGGGGAAATGGTGTGGGAGACTCAAGACTCCAATATGACCGAAACAGCTTTATAAAGTAAGTATTTATTATCATTTGGTAAGTCACTTGTTTCAATTCAATAAAGACTACAATAGCTAAACGGATTGTTAATTCAAGTCGTTGGTTCTTCTTCTTCGGCCGGTCCTCTCTCAGCGCTGCTCACAGGGTTCCGTTCCGTTCCGTAGGTCAGAGCTTCTGGTCACGAGTCTCCTGACTCATCGTTTGCCCTGGTTTTTATGGGCCTTGTCGCGCTAATCCTTTCTCCGCTAATGCCCCGAGGTCATGCATGCACCGAGTCCTGGCATCAGCTCGCTCCCCTCCTGCTGCGAGTTCCGTTTACCAAACGATAGGGGGGTGCTCCAGCCTGGGGCTGTGACCAGGTGGACAAGACATTACCATGTTCGTGCACATTCTTGGCATCCATTTACGAAATCGTTACCAGTCTTTAATCAATGAGTTACCAGTGCCAATCAATAAGTTACACTGAGTTACACTTCCACAATTCCCTCATCTTTTTGTTTTTGTTTATATTAACCATTAATCTAAACATCAATATAAGTAAACAGTCAATCACTACAAGTAAACATCATTACAAGTATAAGTAAATAATCAATCACTGCAAGTAAACATCATTACAAGTATAAGTAAATAATCAATCACTGCAAGTAAACATCATTACAAGTATAAGTAAATAATCATAACTTTGGTAATCAAATTCCCTTAGGCATACACCGTCATCCTGCAAGAATCACAAAACATTTCGTTGGTCATTGACTCCTTCCTTATTGTTCAATCTATTGCATTTGCATCACAAATATATTTTCAAAACAACACTTCACCATCACCAAGATACAACAATTTCACTTCATTTTCAAGTTTTGTAAAGCATCTGCACCATCTGGCAAAAACGTTTGCCTCCACACAAATGTTGACTTTGTTTGAAAGGAAGGGCTGATCACTTGTGTTTGAATCCAGGTATGAAACATTTTCTCCTAATGTCTTCATAGCTCCTGCACTACTTCGTGTAGGATTTCGCTGTTGTGGTAACATTGCGGAGTCATAGACTGACCCTGCTCTCCTTGTAGCATTCTTGCCACTTTTTTTGTAAACCATTGTAATTCCTGAACAAGGCCTTCACCCAGTTGTAGTCGACTTGCCTCCTCCCTCATTGTGAGTGGGCAGCAAGTATTGGTGTGACGTTGATTGGCCAGCAAGATGTGGAACAGGGATGCCGGATGCATCCACAATGATGTTGGGACCATGGTGTTCAGGTCATCCATGGTCCATACCAGGAGTGGCCCGCAGAATCGCGCACAGCTGTTGTGAAAAGGCACAGCCATTGGTTTGCAGCTCCATGCTGGCTCCCCGGAAGTTGGTGAAGTAATAACATATGTCCCCGCATTTCACAGAGGTTGCGGGTAAAATGTCGTTGTCCTGCAACTTCTGATGTGATGAATGTTCGAAGCCTTCGAACAAGAGTAAGTGATCGCCTTTCTTTCATATGTTGCAGTGTGATCCAAGCAAATGGTCACATAAATTTCCTTGGTGAAGGTAAGCATTCATCTCCAAGTTACACGGGAGAATGTCTTCATCATTCTTTGAGAAAGAGGGTGTATGCCATGATTAACTTCATTTTTAGCCACAAATTTTCTTTCTCGAACTTCTTCCCAATTCCGTTAGCACTTCCTTCAAAATGTGATCTCGTCTTATCCTTATGCTCAGTCACATCTGAATCTGCTTTCCGCACACACTGAATCAGATAGGGTACATCTTACCATGAAATCAGCATAATCATGTATATCTTCCAACAGTTTCACATTCAACAATTTGTTGTTTTTCCTTAACACAAAAAGTTATATTCATTTATATGCGTCACACAAATAATATTCAATCAGGTATGTATTTTATTACTAAACTAAGAATAGCATCCACAATTGCTTTCAGGTTAATATAGTTCAAAAATTAACTCATGCAGGTATTTTAGCACTACTCTAAGAAAATAAATTGTATATGATTACAATCACAAACGGGAATACCTAATTCCCAACAACAATTTTCCCAAACCAACAAATTAAGCATAATGTATTATTACCATAATTCCTCTCCACTTTTTTTCTTTTCCCTCTTTTTTTTTTTTTTTTTCTAACAGTGTGTCACTCGTGGTGATATGAGTTCACTGATATTGTAATTGACACAACTCATAACATTGTCGTTATGCCATTATCTTAATTCTACTGTATTCATTTGCAACATCACTTGATTTAATCTTTTAATCTCAGTATTTATGCCGCCATAAAAGTCTTCCTTTTCTGGTTCCACATTTCTTTCCTCATTTGTCACTTCATGCGTTATCATCGTGTTGTTGGTTACCTTATTCAAATACACCGTCACTAAGGCTTTCAAGCAAGCCACCACTAAAACAATTGCCAATATAACTACTAAACCAACAAACAAGTCTGCTACTCCTTGTATATATTCATACCTATGACATAATTATATGTTGATGACATTCAACATTATATACCAAACTAACAAGCTTCCTAAAAGGTAAATAAAGAAAATCCCTTAATATGTAACATAAATCAGATTATTTGTCTTACCCTGATCCCCCTATCTCCCGGGGTTGAACTCAATCCCCTGATCATGAGTGTAGTTGTGATACATTTTTCACTCATGTTGTATTAATATCAGCAGGTAATTGTATGTCATGTAGGCAAATAAATGTCACTATCCCAAGTAGGAATATCACATGTTGAAAATGTAATGTTTATCAATGCAAGGGGTGTTAAAATGTAATTCAAATGACTGTAAATCACGACTATCATTTATCTGCCACTGAATGTTCTGCTGGGCTGCTAGGTGCAGCCTCATTTTCTGTGGGATCGTCCACCTTAGCCCCATGTGCTTGCTTGCAATGAGAGGCATGAATCCAACTTTCTATTTTGGGTCCATATTCGTTTCTATTCTTATCAATCTCCTATGGTTTATCATTTCGTTCCAAGATACCGCAACCAAAGGTTTTAACCAAAGCTCTACCAAACTATTTCCAATTTGAACAAAAATGCCAGTGAAACAATGATTCGAAGAATTAACTTCAAGGGGTCAATAAATTTATTCTATAGCCAGATCTAATTTTCCCATCCAATAGTTTGCCTTGCCACATGTCATATTATAACACTTTAATAAACCTTCGAAAAATGTTTCCCATCTCAACAAATTTCCTTTTTTTCAAATAGCCATGTGTAACTTACGTATTTACCTACAATTTCCTCTCAATTTGTTTGGCCTAACTGGCCGCAAAAGTGGCTGCCAGCATGCAGTACCGTTTTTTTTTATCTACCAAGGAAGTGTTCGTCCACACAAGACCTCTACCAAAATGTTGTTTGTAAAAACAAATCTGGGATTTCTGATTACATGGATGCACACTCTCAGGACATTTTCAGGCTGCTGTTAACAATCCACTACAATAAATTAATTCCTTTACCCACAATCAAATAATTAGTACAAATTGAGGATATTATCCCTATCACATTCTTTTATAGATTCATTATGTTGGATCTAATTTTTCCCAATAATTTTCCACTGCTGTAAGGAAGAACAATAGCTCTCATAAGTCTTAGTAATATCGTACTTAATTTGCCCAGCATCGAATAATTTATTTACTATCCTTTCTCATCTGTTAACCAGTGACTTTGTTTGAACTCCAGAACTGAAAACCCACAATAGTTCAAACCAGCAAAATTTTCTTTACTATTTTCCCATATCATCTATGCCTAAACCACATCCATACATACAGCACAATTTATATGCTGATAAAATTCAAGTTTATATATATAAAAATCCATGAGCAGAGTACTCTGGGAAGTCAGTGTAAGACCTCTCCAAAATTTGGCTAATTTTGTACTCCCACATTTTTATGAAGCTCATATCCATAAATAGCTTTGATTCTCATATAAATTCGATCACAATGGAATCCCAAGATTACTTCCAATTTTTATTTATTAATGAATAGCTGCTCATAACTCAGCAAATCAAATCTTTATTCTCCATATCCCTTGACAAAGTGATAATTTTCATAATCAAATTATATTTATATTTTTTATTTTTTTATGAATTCTCTCGATATGCGATCCCTTCCCCATGGAACTATCTATTTTTCAGACAAGGCACACTGTCGGTGTCAACAATCTTGTAAGATTGATACACAAAAATAAACAACAAACACAAACATTGATACACAAAACACACACACACGCATGCATTATGCATATTTGTTTGCGTTGGAACCATTATTTACAGATCAGGTTGGGTGTCAGTTTTGTTTCATTTTCATAAAATTTGTCCTTCAATTTTATAAATGCTAATACGCAAATGGACCAAAAAGTTTATTTTTATTATTTTAAAAAAAACCCCTATGATGTCACATTGAAATTACCCTTTCAGTTCCCACCATAATTTATCCAAATTTGACTACACACCCATTTGCATGTCAGTCGACCACTGACCTATCAATCATGCGGAACACTAGTCGGAAATTCCCACCTGATCATCATGTGACCCTTGTCACTTGGTTTCAAAAATTTGCAAAGCAATTGTTCCAACTTTGTAAATTTAAAATTGTGTGCCCAACATAAAAGATCCAATTTCGGCATTTGATCAATTAATTACTAATTTGCTTACAAGCAAAAGAAAAAATGAATAATTCTTGCTCCGAAAACTTTTCAGACCCAAGAATCATCGACAGTTATTCATGTTTGTCCAGTAATCTAATTTGTTGAGGCCAATCGTCATTTGGGATTTGTCGCAATGAAGGCCTAATCATTGTCTGAGGTATCGGTCAGCACTGGTACCCTTGATCTTGGTTTACCCTATTAACTTGTCTTCCTTTTGGTATACGGACATCCTTTTTTCCAATGTCCCATCCGTCCACACTTGAAACACCGGTTTCTGTCGTTGCCTGGTCTGTGCACCTGTGCACTTGTATTGCTGGGCTGCATCTCTACATCCCTGAGTTGCCACTGCAATCTCTCGTTATCTCCTGAAACACGAAAAAATTCTCTGTACCGTCCTTTTTGGGGAGACAACTGGAAATCAGATGGGACAACTGTCACTTTCATTCCTAATTTCGAGGGCAGTTGTGCATTTGTCTCCTCCACTGTATCCTGTATCCTTTTTATTTTAAGTTCGAGATCCGTTATCCGTTCTTGCTGTTCCCGTTGTCTGGATTCACCATCCCAAAGATGGAATGCAAGCCAGTCTACCGTTAGATTCTGTCTCTTCCTGGCTTTCAATCTTTGTTCCAATCTTTCCAATCGACTTCGCTCAAATGTACCATCTCTTGGAAACTCCTCATCATGTCCCTTTGTCCACAAATACCAATTCTCGACCTGCCTTATAGCTTCGGCACCATAACGGTCGTACATATGATGTGTACAAGTACCTTTTTGTGGAATCTCTGGTTGTCCTTGTGTGTTCTTGCAGGCTCCATTTCCCATTCTGCCTTTTATCAAAGTAGCATTGGATGTGTTGTAGTTTGTTCCTCTAAAGCTTCACTCGTACCTCCAGGAAGGATCTCTCCACCTGTTCAAACGGTGATTTCCAGAGAATCTCCCTCACCTGTGGCTTTTGCACAATCCAATCTCACAGATCAGTATTTGCAGATGAGCCGGAGGGTCAGTATGAAATGGGTGAATCCTCAGGTGTCCGCTCTGTTGACGGGGAAATCACACAATGGTAACCGCACATATATATCTGTATATAAACTCACCACCTTGCTCAATTTTCCAAGGTTGTCTTCACATTGATAAATATCTCACAAAGATATCAAAGCTTCTTTCTTGAGACCGCATTTTCATCAATCAAACAATCAATATATTCAATTCAATTTATTCAGTTCAATTTATTCAGTTAAATTTATTCAATTAAATTCAATCAATTAGATTCAATCAATCAACAATTCAATCAATTATTCAATTTCAATTAATTCATCAATATTCATCAATAAATCAAATTAATCATTTTGGATGACTCCTTGCATAAGCCCTTTCCCCAATGATGTCAGGACAGGTCCATCCATTGACTGAGATCGAATCTCATCGGTCGTCACCTCTGGTTCGTACCTCATGTCAATTGATGAATCACTGTCCTGTCCTAGGGTCATATCTGACATATTTCCCCATTTTGCCTGGTCTCCACAAATTTTCTTTGCAACCACTAAAGGCAACTCATCCTTCATTCGTGAGACAGCCAAAATGGATGGCAGATATTAAAGTTCATTGGGAAAAATATCTCATCATTTTTTCTTTTAATAGTACCCAAATCTCTTGGCAATATAAATTTCGTAAAACTCCTGAAATAAGACTGTAAAATTCCTTCAATCATGCTAAATTTTGAAACTCCATCGCTTGTAACACCCACTTTATCCCATAGGGCTTGAAAGTTCTTTCCCAAGTTCATGCAATCATTCTGCATTTGAACCCTATGATATCATTCATAATAATCATCATGATTTTATAGTCATGGTCCTATCATAATCATCTATTTAAAACGAACATTTCCTTTATCACCACAGCTATGTGGTATAATCAACAATAGAATAAAACTGTACATAGCAACAGGCTACCTCATGGCCACTTAGTATACCTATTGACAATAAGTCATAACAATATCGAATAATCATTGAACAATTCAAAAATCGCTTCCACTGCTCCAGCCGCAGCATTCGTCATTTTGTCTGCTCATCCGCATGACCAAAACGAAATAAAGGGAGCTCAACCATTACACAGCGCTTTTAATGGCGCATGCCATAGGACCTCAACGCAATTTCGACTCGGCCAGAAAACGAGCAAATTTTGCAGGATGTTAACTGGAATTAGTCGTGAAAATATATCCAAAATACACAAAAATACACACCCACAAAAATAAACAACAAACCCAAACAAACCCAAGGTCGACCCTCTTACACAGTAAATTACATCATTTCAGCATCGTATTGATTGCTGAAATATTCCAGGGTTTATACACACCTTAAAAGAGGTATGCGTGGTGTTGCCCCCTCCCATGTTTATTCCAGGGTTTATACACACCTTAAAAGAGGTATGCGTGGTGTTGCCCCCTCCCACTTTTAATTCCTCATTAAATTCCTCATTAAATTACTCATTAAATTACTTATTAAATTACTTATTAAATTACTCATTAAATTACTCATTAAATTACTTATTAAATTACTCATTAAATTACTTATTAAATTACTCATTAAATTACTCATTAAATTACTCATTAAATTACTCATTAAATTACTTATTAAATTACTCATTAAATTACTCATTAAATTACTCATTAAATTACTTATTAAATTACTCATTAAGTTACTCATTAAATTACTCATTAACTTAACTTACATAGTTTCAGCATTGTATTGATTGCTGAAATATTCCAGGGTTTATACACACCTTAAAAGAGGTATGCGTGGTGTTGCCCCCTCCCACGTTTATTCCAGGGTTTATACACACCTTAAAAGAGGTATGCGTGGTGTTGCCCCCTCCCACTTTTAATTACTCATTACATCGTTTCCATTAAAAAACATCGCTTCTACTGCTCCAGCCGCAGCATTCGTCACTTTGTCTGCTCATCCGCATGACCAAAACGAAATAAAGGGAGCTCAACCATTACACAGCGCTTTTAATGGCGCATGCCATAGGAACTCAACGCAATTTCGACTCGGCCAGCAAACGAGCAAATTTTGCAGGGTGTTAACTGGAATTAGTCGTGAAAATATATCCAAAATACACAAGAAATACACACCCACACAAATAAACAACATTTATTCCGTTCAACAGAACAAACATTTCCTCTATCATGACATGCATGTCTTCAAAATTATATGACCAAGAGAAAAAAGTAAAACTAATTAACACTGCGGGCAGTGATGATCCGGGGACCATACCGCTCCATCCTGATTGGACGAGTGCATGCTAGAGTCGTTAACAACGACAGTCCAGATCCGATTGTTCAAAATTTCAACTCAATCGATCGAAAAATGAACGCAGGGATGCATTTTAAAGGTGCAGTGGCACTAACTGAGTTGCCACGAATATGGCCACGAAATTGCCAATATGGCCATCACAAAATATTTTCCTTAATCAATTGGCTCATAGCATAACCAATCTGCAAGTATCTCATCCGAAGATGTATCTCTGAGGAATTTTAATTAAATAAGTCATTTATAAATCAACGAGTTAATTTATTAAATGATTAATCAATAAATCAAAATTTTTCTTGACAGCCACATCACTTGGTCAGTGTCATGTCCAAATATCAGCTTCCTTACTCAAAAGCTGCCTGAGTTAATGTAATGTAATTACTGTAATAAGATTACTGCAATTACTGTAATGATTACTGTAATTACTGTAATTACCGGAACTGTAATTACTGTAATTACCTCAGGTAATTACTGTAATGTAATTACTGTAATGTAATACGAAATGTAATTAATTAAATAAGTACTTCCTTAATCGCTAATAATTAAATAACTCGTGAATTCTTATCCGATTTACTTAACATTTGAGTGTCCCCAAAACGTTGGAGCAAAACGTTGCAACAACGAAAGTGAAACGTTGTAGCGACGTTGTGGAAACGTCAGCAAAACCCAACATTTAAATGTTCCCAAAACGTTGGAGCAAAACGTTGCAACAACGAAAGTGAAACGTTGTGGCGACGTTGTGGAAACGTCAGCAAAACCCAACATTTAAATGTTCCCAAAACGTTGGAGCAAAACGTTGCAACAACGAAAGTGAAACGTTGTGGCGACGTTGTGGAAACGTCAGCAAAACCCAACATTTAAATGTTCCCAAAACGTTGGAGCAAAACGTTGCAACAACGAAAGTGAAACGTTGTGGCGACGTTGTGGAAACGTCAGCAAAACCCAACATTTAAATGTTCCCAAAACGTTGGAGCAAAACGTTGCAACAACGAAAGTGAAACGTTGTGGCGACATTGTGGAAACGTCAGCAAAACCCAACATTTAAATGTTCCCAAAACGTTGGAGCAAAACGTTGCAACAACGAAAGTGAAACGTTGTGGCGACGTTGTGGAAACGTCAGCAAAACCCAACATTTAAATGTTCCCAAAACGTTGGAGCAAAACGTTGCAACAACGAAAGTGAAACGTTGTGGCGACGTTGTGGAAACGTCAGCAAAACCCAACATTTAAATGTTCCCAAAACGTTGGAGCAAAACGTTGCAACAACGAAAGTGAAACGTTGTGGCGACGTTGTGGAAACGTCAGCAAAACCCAACATTTAAATGTTCCCAAAACGTTGGAGCAAAACGTTGCAACAACGAAAGTGAAACGTTGTGGCGACGTTGTGGAAACGTCAGCAAACCCCAACATTTAAATGTTCCCAAAACGTTCCAACAACAAATGATCACAAGTAATTATCACATTGCAATGACCTCTAAACATTCCTAAACCAATAAGCTAGTCTGGCGATGCCAAATACCCCACACCCCTGAGTAGTGTAATAATGTTGCTTCTGGGACACCTCCGTTTAACATGGGAAATCCCTATCTAATGTCATTTACCCCCTTGTCTTTTTCAAAAATCATAAACACCTCTATTTCTCCCACCCTCATCTTTATGAACCTTTTGTCTGTAGTACCTATCCTTAATGTTGTTCATTAGACCACTCAAACACTACAAATATTTGTTTTCTCTTATAGACCTATCATCCTTCTTCTACATATCATCTGGCAGATTAATCTTTGACCCACTCAAACATTGACCCATTCACTTCCATATTAATTCTTTCCCTCCCTCATTGCCCCTAAACACCTATATTTCTCTCACCCTGTTCTTTACGAACCTTCTAACCTTTTGACATGTTATCCTTATTCATTAGACCACTTAAACACCTGTGATCCTTCTGACCTCATGGACCTTTTAACCTTTTACTCTTAATATCATCTGGTGAATATAACCCACTCAAACAACGACCCTACAAATATTTGTTTATGCGTGGGAAATAATTTAATTCTCCTACAACTCTCTTCACCATCTAATATATTAACAAAAAATATGTTTGAGTTTGGTTCTTTATTAAGATATTTTAACTGAGCTAAGATAAAATGGTAAACCTCCCTCAATGTTCTTGCTTGAGCGCCTCCAGTGCCACATACCATTTTTAAATTAAAGTATATATTTTCCTGACAACCATCAAAGTTTTCCGTCCACTCAAAAATATTTCCATCTTTTTTACCCAATTCACCGGTATTTAAATTAATTCTCTTATTTGTTTTGTGAACTTTTTTACCAGTTGCCTTTTCAATTATACCTATTTGATATTTTTCACATTCATTATGTTTTCCATTTATATACCAAGGTTGATTACACCTCCACTCTTTAGTCTGGTTGATACTTGGTTCTATCATTTATATAATAGTAAAAAAGGCGGCGGTAGCCCGTTAAAATCCCCAACCCCCCCCTTTTTAACTTATCACTTATATATATCTTATCACTTATATATATCTTATCACTTATGTATATCTTATCACTTATATATATCTTATCACTTATATATATATCTTATCACTTATATACTTATATAACCATAAGGGAGACTATCAATTCCATTTTCTAAAATAAACCTCTTATCATCAAAAGCCCCCAATGCTTTCTTATTTATCTCTTCTGAATATAATTGATGTTTATAACTTCTTATTCCATTAATCTTTCTAAACTCTTCTTTCTTTGTTGTTAAACAGTTATAATAATCCTTAAAGTTTATTGTTTCTTTAATAACATTTTTCTTTACACCTTTTAACTTCTTATCAGTCTTTTCAACGTTATTCACAATGTATTTATAAGCATAAGCCTTTGACCTCAATCCCACAAATTCACTCATAACATTTCCTCCTAATTCATCCTTGAACTTTCCAATCACCTTTTTATTTTTAGAAGAGAACAACTCACTCTCTGGACTGTAATTACTCGTGTCATAGATATTAATGTCTCTTTTCATGTCTGAATAAACATCGTTGGTATTAATTTTCAAAATAAAACTATCTGTATCCATATAAAGTAGATTAACATCATTTTGATATTTCTTCCTCAAGTTATTATAAAAGTAATCATACATTAATGACTTTGATAAATCAAGAATTGTTGTTCCAATATAAATAGGTTTGTTCATTTCAATACTCTCTTTAATCAAATGGATCGCACAAAAGTTCTCAGTAAAGACCTCAGCTCGAGTAAAACTCGGTCTATTAATTAATTTTGATGCTTGTTCCCAAGATGTTGATAGTCTGATATTTTGTCTTTTCCTCACATTCTCCATAGTCTTACCAAAGACCGCATTATTCATCAATTTATAAAAGTCTTTCTCAAAATCTGTTTTTGACTCTGTTCTTCTTTGTGTATTAAAATCAATGTACCCCTTTAACCAATGACTTTGATTGAACTTTAGAACCCTATGTATCTTCTCTACTCTTAGACCTTTTGATAAATATTGTCGCAAATTTCTTTGGTGTAGAACATAATTTTTCTTGTTATATAATGTAGTAAGTAATTTTTCTGTTGATTCACCTATATCAAACGATCGTTGATAATCACTCAACCATTCTTTCTTTGGACTTGCTTTCTCACAAGCAAATGGGAGATCTTTGTGTAGGTTATGGAGTTCCTCTGGATATTTTAAATCAATTTCAAAATAATAACCAACTTTTTCTTCATCCAATTATTTTTGTGTAGAGATACATACATCTTGTAAAACGTTTTTGTAGTCTTTTTCCTTTACCCATCTAAGTTTTCCATAAGGAAGAGCCTGAGACATTGCCCAGCCATACAGGTTGTTCGCGTCATAGTACATCAAGTAAGAACTCTCTTTCGTTGGATCATAATTTGGAAGATATTTGTTATTTGCTTTTGCGTATCTACTCGAGCAGACTTGTGAAATTCCACCTCTTTTTGCCTTTTCAATCATCAAAAGCATATCAACATCGGTTATCAAATCCAAATCTTGTTTTGTCATTTTCAACATCGCACTCCAGGCCAATCCAGGTGCTGTGTAGTAGTGAGCAGGATCCAATCCATATCCAGTGCGACAAACAGATCTAAAGGCTTCAAATACATCGGCCAATAAAAGCACATCAGTTTTGAGATACAAATCGTGATACTCGCCAAGATTCTTGATGTTATATTTTTCCCAAACATTTTGTGCGTGTACATAATCTTTATCAGATATATGACTATTATTTAATTTGTTATAGAAATTTTCTTTTGAAGGAAGTTGTGTTTCATTGAATCTCTCAAATGAGTCCATATAGTCATAGGGGTAAATTCCCTTTTGTGTTAGAAAATCTTTATCTAAAAAATACTCTGAAAGACATGGAAACTCTTTTAGATTTTGAACCAAGTTAACCAATGGACTTGCCATGAATTTAAATGTATCAAGAAATCTGATATGAGTAATAGGAGATGTGTGAATTGTTTTTGTGAATGAAATGTATTTCTGATCCGTGTTTGGAATTGCTGAGATACTTCCAGAAGTCTTTGAGAGTTCCTTGATAAATAGATGTGTATCATAATGAGCGTTGTTATGAAGAAAGACAGGAATGAAAGAGGGGAGTTGATAATTAATATTACAACTTTGATGAGCCGGACCTCTATATTTACCAGTGAGATGACAATGGTCTCTAACCTTTAGACCTTTACCAATTTTCTCCTCACAAATATGACAGACATTGTTTTTTATAAATTCCCTTTTTTCTTTACTTGTTAAGGACATTGGTTTATTGGTTTCTCTCATTATCTTGGTTAATCGAACACAGTCTTTTTCTAGTCGTTTCACAAACTCCTCTGGGGTATTTGAGCCTCTATACATCTCTAACTTGTTATATTTATCACCAACGGATGATTTGATATAATAACAAAAACCACAAGGAGTATGTTTTTGATATTTATTTGTGTATGATTCTTTTGGATCTTGAGAAGCAGTATCAATTTTTTCTAAAATACTTTCAAAATCAGCATATATAACAAATGGAT
Organism: Myxine glutinosa; assembly: GCF_964187855.1. Lineage (NCBI taxonomy): Eukaryota > Metazoa > Chordata > Myxini > Myxiniformes > Myxinidae > Myxine > Myxine glutinosa. Next base: position 8,873,984 of record NC_136264.1, on the reverse strand, counting down.
GTTTGATCTTTTTATTTTCATCTTTGAATGTGATCTTTGAGCCTTCTTTAGGCATATTGATTACCGTTGATTTATGTTCGCCACAATAATTTGAATGTTTATCTAATCTTTCTTGTGAATTGAAGAAGTTAAGACAACGCAAACAAATATATATTTTATTTGTTCTCTTACAGACTTGTGGTTTTATTAATTTAGCAATATCTTTGATGTATGTATAATGTGAATTTTCGTCTGAATTAAAATATAGAAGATTAATATGAGTTTGTTTACAATTGTCAGAAAGCTTTAAAACCTGAATGTTGTTTGTTTCTGTTAGACCATAAACATTAACTGATAAATTATTCATCTTTTCAAATTTAGGAATATCATTTAAAGTCATCGGAAACTTTAGATCTTTCGTATTTAATGTATTCTCATATTTTTTATAATGAGATACTCTTTCATCATGAAAATGTGGAGGATGTAAGTGTGCTAAAATAGACCAGAGAAAACATTTATTGTCTTTATTTTTGATATTGATAACTGCTTTTCTATTTTTGATAACACTGGGTAAATCAATGTAAGAAGAAGCTTTTAGAGGATCTGATTTAAGAATATGAATGTCTATGTAAATAATTTTTCCTATATTGAATCCACTTCCTACGATTGAATTATCCACATCTTGCTCTTGTTTAATAAGTTCATCATAGACTCCTGATGTTTTAAAATCTTGATATGAAGATATAAAGTGTGGCTCAGTTCTCATGTATGGTGCATCTATAACTCCTTCATCCTTTGTCATTTCTAATTTTACTCCCATATAAAATTTAAGTGGTTTCATTTCCTTTAGTGTTTTTTCAATCAACGTTTGAACAGCAGGTTTAACTATACACAAAGAATTAAGTTAAGCACCCCCCCCGTTTTTTTACAACCTCGCACATTACAAGTGTGTTGTCGTCAAAACAGTGTAATATACCCATGATATTGCTATATTTTCTGGAGAAGTGATATTATGGTCACATAAAAACATAACAATCATGCCGTTTTCAATATTTTATTCTGAATAATTTAAGGTGAAAATTTTTGGGAATTTTAGGCATATTTTCACCTCAATTTAAGTATGGAGCTATAGGTCCATCACGGACAGTGTGGATGACGTTTATGTTTTCTAACGTACAGTCATTGTTCTGAGAAGACCTCTAGCGATCTTTGCGTCAATAACGTGTGTAGGACCCACGTGATCGGATCACTGACTCAACCAATCACTTTTTTTCACTTTGATCACTCAATTTCATCAATGGATAATTGCTAATGTCATACCAATCATTATTTGATCTCACATACCTTAGAATATATGCCAATGTATACATATACACAAAGAATATATATTAGGGGGTGCTTACCTTAATTCGTTGTGTAGGGGTGCTTAACTTAATTATTTGTGTATATTTCTACAGCATCAACTATAGACTCTGGTTCAGGAGGTTTGAAGTTAAAGACTCTTATTTTAATATGTCCTTTGAATGCTCCATCAGAGTTTTTAGTTGTGATAAAATTTGATAAATGTAGATTTGTTTTAAGATGTATTTTGAAGCCTTTCTTGAGGATATTTTTATTACATGTAGAACAGTGTTTTGTTTCAGGTGGAAGAGGGGAAAGTTTGTTTAAAATGTTGTATGTATGTTTTGCGGTGAGAATATGTTGTTTATAATATTTTACTTCCTTCTCGCAAGTATCACAATAAACCATATTTATAGCGTGAGAAAACGTGGTGTTTTATATATATCACTGTGCTTAAAATAAAACACTTTTGAGCTTTACAGCTCCGTTTTATATATATCGCTGTGCTTAAACTAAAACACTTTTTCACTCAGAATCATCTAAGTCATAACTATCACATGAATACTCAGAATCATACTCAGAGTCATCAATAAAGCTACTCTCATAACTATCATTTGAGCACAAACTATTAGTATCATAACTATCATCTGTGTTCAATGAAATACTATCATCACTATCGTCTGAGTTCAATGAAATAGTAAAATCTTCACTGCTGTATTGACTCATATTTAATTAGCAAGAAAAATATTCCCATCAATATCTATATACTTTCTTTCATTAACAGATTCAATCTCTACAATTTTTATATCAAAAGTTATCTTTAAATAATCTCTAACTATCATAGAACGAAATGACATTTCACCAGAAATATTAACATCATTCATTTTACTTAGATCTACACCCTTTGGATTATTAAAGAAAATACAAATGTCTCCTCTAGAATTATTAATGGTCTTATCATTCTTTTTCAAAGTATCGTGGTCAATCACTTTTTCAAGCTTTGAATAAATTGCCAGGAGTAGAGGAGAAACTTTTGTTAGATTTACTTTAATGGATGTCTTTCCAGGTATAGTTAGAGCTCTTCCTTTAAATGAAATAGAGGGGCTCATGTTATTTTCCATAACTGGTTTTACCCAAAAATTTCCATATTTATCTTTGTTCAATTTAACATCTTTGACATATTTTTCTATATCTTCCACCGAAGTAGAGATTGATTGAAATTTGTCTTTTGTGCTTTGAAACATTGTATTTATTAATGAATAAACTTGCGTTTAGTTTAAGTAAAAATTTACCACATAAATATGATAAGTTCTGAAGGATATTTAGAATTTCCAGACTCTCCATATGATAAATTAGAGAATTGTCCGGCTTGTGATAGAGTGGGGCTTAATGATGAGGATTCATATAAACAATGTATTTTCTGTGATTTAATTTTAATTAATGATAATAAGAAATATAAAAAAATATATAACTCTTTTAAATTAGAACCAAAAATGAATTACTTTACAAGATTAATAAGAGAGATGAATGTTAAGTATTGTGATGATAATACACCATTTCTTTCAAGGGAAGAGACTAATTGTATTGAGGAAATGTATAAGGGTTTAATGATATTTATTATTCAAAATAATTTTAATGGAAATGTTAATACAAGATACTATATAAATAAAATAATGGATTATTTTGAAATTAAACCCGAACTCAGGATAAAATATAGAGTTTCTCAAATAGCTCAAAAAAAGTTGGATAACTTGTTTTCCAAATATATAAATGAATGATTTTTTACCCGTTTGGGAAAATAAGATAAAATTTAATAACCATAAAAACATTCCAAATTCATTGAGATGTCTAATAGTTGGTTCAAGCGGATGTGGAAAAACCTGTTTACTTTTAAAGATGCTCCTTGGTTCTAATTTTTTAGATTATGATAATTTAATAATTTTTACAAAGTCAAGTTTTCAACCCGAGTATCAACTACTCTCACAGGGTTTTAATGCGGGTCTTAAAAAGGAAGACATTATCGGTTTATTTAAACTTCAAAACAAACTAAATGATTATAATATTGATGATATAATACAATTATTTTGTGATACACAGAAATCAAAATCGAAACCCATAACTTGTATTCTCAGTGATAATACGGATGATATACCTTCACCTCAAGATTTAGATAAATCAAAAAAGAACCTTGTCATCTTTGATGATTGTGTTAATGAGAGAAACCAAACAGTAATGGATAGCTACTATACAAGAGGGAGACATTCTTCTTGTAATTGTATATATCTTAGTCAATCATATTTTCAACTCCCTCGACGCTCAATAAGAAACAATGCCAATACTTTTATTTTATTTAAGTTAAATTCAATAGATGTAAATAATTTTTGGAGAGATAATTGCTCTACGTTATGTAGTAAAAAAGAATTTGAAAATTATATGAAACACACGATTGGAAAATATAAATATATTGTTGTGAAACAAGATGAGATACTAAATGATATTTTTCAATACTAAATGAATACCGAAGAAAGAGAAAGAAAGTTTAAGGAACATCAACAATTAGTTTCAAAAGTTGTTAAACAACAGGAAGAGATAAAGAAGAAACGGAAACAGAAACTAACTGGTGAAGAAGCCTTTGAAAGAAAACAAGAGAAATTCTTTAAACCACTTTTGAAAACTCAACACCCTACAGTTCCCACGGTAGAATTTACTCCGAAAAAACTTCAAATGCTCAAAGATTTTAGTCAGATAACAAAACAAGAACTTGGTGAATTAGAATATGATGACGAGGGATTATTTCGGAAACTTGAGCAGGTAAATCAACCCCCTAATTATGTTGTGGAAGCTCTTCAAAACAATGAATATTCTGCGGGTTCAAAAACCAGAGCAGGTCTCATTCCAACAGAAGAACCAGCAGTGTTTCATCTTGTGGAAGAAAAGGTATTGATATTTAATGATGAATTGATGTTCTTGAGTTCTACTCAACCAAATGTTAAATTAACTCCAAGATTAATGTTTCTTCTAACAAACCCCGGATTCAGCGGTTCAAAATATTTTGAGGAACCACTTGATATGGAAAGAGAGGAAGATAGGGTATATATTGAGTTGTTAAATACACTTGATTATGGAGTTTCTGTTGCTGGTAAAAGTAAGAAGAATGAGAAGGAGAAACATATTATTGATGCTTTAAGTAAGCTTGGTTCGGGTGTTAGTTTTCTTCCAAATGACCCATCACAATTAGTTAATAGGCTATTATTGTTATTAGGTAGTAAGAAGGCTGGAAACAACAATTGTTTTAATGAATCCTCAGCCATTTTAGATCAGTTGATGAACATGAAAATAATTAATAAATGTCAATACAAAGATATTTTATTAGATATTAAATAAGATGAGAAGCACAATTCTTAGTTTTAATTTCACAACGAGCGATTGCACAGCTTCATTCCCTTACCCACTACAACTTGACCCCCTTACCTCATATGAGGCATCTTTGTTGTCAATGGAAACTTACAATACCCTTTTTAATATCACAGAGAAAAACAACAAGTTTAGTTATAATCCAGGCACTGCCTACAAAACTATAACTGTTTCACCTGGAGCTTACGAGATTTCTCAAATATCTTCAGAAGTCTCTCGCCTTATGAAAGAAAAAGGTGATGAACCAAAAAATATTGTAATAGATATTCAAACACACACTTCAAAATCAACTATTAAACTGAAAAATAATTATAAAGTTGATTTCACGATTGAAAATTCGTTCAGAGAGCTATTGGGTTTCTCTTCAAAAAAGATTGAAAATAACGGGACGTTTTACAGTGATAATGTTATCCAAATATCCTCCGGTATAAATTCAGTATTAATTCATTGTGATTTGATTGATGGTGCTTATAACGATGGAATAAGAACAAATACAATATTTTCATTCAGTGCATACTCAACCCCGATTGGTTATAAATTTAATATGGAACCAAAAAATCTTGTCTATTTACCTGTGTCAGGAAAAACCATATCCAGAGTAAATTTTAGGATAACCGACCAAGATAATCGTATGATATCCTTTAATGATGAAATTATATCCATCAGAATTCACCTACGTGAAGTTTTTCAATAAATAAATAATGGTTATTGTAAGAAAACACGAGTTGGGAAAATATAAAATAATTACAGGGGAGGGCATGTTCCTTTCACCAGACTATACAAGGTATGTGGGTAAAGGATACTATAAACCTAAGAGACAACGGGGTGTGGGTCATCAATTTCGAAATAAAGGAGATGGGATAATTGATACTCTAATGGGTATTGGTTCAACCATTCTTAAACATAAAGACCTAATTGGTTCAACTGCTTCTCTCATGGGAAATGTAGCAGGTGTTGTAAAGAGTATAAAAGATGCTCAAAAGGAGTCCCATAAATTACAAGCAATCAAAGAAATTAAAAAAGGTAAAACTCAACTATCTTCACAAGAACGACAAAAAATCATTAAAATACTTGGGTCAGGGTTTCAACAATTTTAATACTATATAAATACAAGTATGGAAGCGATTGATAGTATCTATGATTTGGATGATACGATTATCATTTCAAACTCTACTAAAAAGGAAGACTATTTTAAGGTAAATGCTATTACAGGAACCGACTGGAATTCAAACGGAACAAAAAGTTTTGAAATAAATAATCAACAAACTTACTTGAATATAGCTGATAGTTTCTTGCTGTGTAAATTTAAATTCACTAAGGCTGCGAATAATACTAATGCTACACTCGTAAATGATTTCTTCTGGAAAATGTTTGACAGTGTTCGCCTGTATATTGGAACACAAGAGGTTGAAGCGGTTGATTATGTCTCTGCTACATCTGAAATGATGAAATTTACACTATATTCGTTTGGTGATAGAATGGGTAAGGGAGCTGTTGAAGGCTTTATTCCTGATATGTCAACGGGAACAAACACAGACCCTGGTTATAGTCAAAGGAAGTCAATGTATAATGATGACGCAAAAGCTGAGAATAGTTTTACCGTAGCAGTACCTCTTAAAGGTATATTTGGATTTTGTGATTATGATAAAGTTTTGTATGGTCTTAAAATTAGATTTCAACTACAAAGGAATGATAATGTAAATAGATTGCTTTTTGGGGCTGAAAATGCTTTTGGCGACAATAATAAATTTGTTATTAATGATTTGTGTTGGTATATCAATGAATATACTCCTAATCTTAAAACGGAGGAGATGTTAAATAGAAGACTTAACTCAAAGAAACCGCTAAATGTATCATACCTTAAAAGAAGATGTCAACACGTTAAACTGGAACACACTACCTACACTTGGAATTTGGGTGTTCTTGAAGGAAAGCCACGATACCTATGGCTCATTTTTAAAAAACCAGATGGAGAGGAGGGTACTAATAAGAATAATGCGCTGAGTGATAATGCTAAGGTGAAACAACTTCGGGTTTCTCTTGATGGCACATTTTATCCGCGAGATAGATTGGAAATTGATTGGGAAAAAAATGATTATGCGGAAGCCTACAAGTCCTACCAAAAAGTGTGTGAAAGTAATGGTAATAATGATCCTATTTTGGATATGGTTGCATTTAAAGGTTTATATACAATCTACGCAATTGACCTGAGTTCTCAAAAGGAAACTATAAAGTCTAATCGAGTGGATACTTCTCTATACATTGAAAGAGGGGAGAATGAAGAAGTTGATGCTTATTGTTTGCTTTTGGAGGAAACAGAATTACAGATTAATACAGATAATGGTGTTATGATTAATATCACATAGGTTTTTTCTCATAAATAAATGGTAGGGGTATATGTTAATCAAATCAATCTTAATAAATTAACATCTTGTATTCAAAATCAAAAGCCTTGTATTATTAATGTTAATACAATTCAAAGAAAAGGAGCTGTAAGAATTGATGTTTTACTCACACACACACAAGTAAAAACACTAAATGATGTTGGATCACTTAAAATTAAAATGACGAAACCTATGTTAAAGAAATATTCAATAGACGAGTCAAGAGGAGGATTTCTCCCGTTTCTAATTCCTTTATTTGCTGGTTTAAGTGCGGCGGGAGCATTGACTGGTGGTATTTCAGCAGCGGTAAAAACTGCTAACGAAAGGAAGGCACAACTAAAAGCTCAAAAAGAATTGGAAAGACATAACAAGGAGTTGGAGAAACAAATTAGTGGAAGTGGTGTAATTGTAGATTTTGCTCAAAAACTTGAAAGTCTACCTGATAAAGCTAGATTGTTGGTTGGAGATATGCTTTCCTCTATCGCTCAAGCGGGTGTTAAACTAACTAAACGGGGTAATGGATTGTATCTTTCTCATAAATAAATGGATAAATGGTTTAAACAATTTGGAAAGAATACAACGTCAAATATAGAACTAGCTAAGTATTGTAAAACACTAAAAATTGATAATGTGGTTATTTGTATGAGAGATGAATTAATACATATAAATAAGAATACAAAGAATATTATTATGAATTTAGACACACAGAATGGTTCTCATTGGGTTTGTATTCATAATAGTCAGGATAAATATTATTTTGATAGTTATGGTATGCCACCACCTGTTGAAGTAATACAATTCTTACAGAATGGTGTTTATCAAACATTCCAAGTTCAAGAAATTAATTCTAAATGTTGTGGCCAATTATGTTTATATGTATTATTTCAACTCAACAATAATGAAAATTTTTATGATATCATTTTTTATCTAATATAAATGACCTATGTTGGAAAAGATGGTTCTATCTTTGGAAAATCCTCTCAGGATATTGATTTATCAAATTATTATACAAAGGCACAGGCTGAACGACAAAAATATAGTGTAAGTAAAAATATTAATATGAAGAATACTTATAAATTAATCAATTATCCAAACCCTACAGATGCGAATGACTTGATTAGATTCAGTGATTTATCACAATATATATCTTTAAAGAAAACAGCACGTTTTGTGAAACAAGTAAAATTTACAACCACAACACCTGGTTATACTGACCATACACCTTTCCTCATTGAATTTAACTACCTGCTTACAATTAAATTTTATAAAGAAGGACATTTAGTTAATATGCGAATTAATAAATGGGGGTATGATATGCCTGATTTAGGGTATAATTGGTCTTTTTCAATAAACATAGAAGACCTACATGATTTAAATCAGTCTCGTAAAGAAGAATATTATCCACTTGGTGAAGATAAGGATTTATGTGGAAGTACAATTAGTAAACAACAAATACGTGATTTTAAGAAAATAAAAATATATGATAGTATAGCGATGGTTCGCATGACAAAGAAGGAAGGTAATGAGATAAGGATAGAAAGCCGAGGAATACAAACCGATTTGGTAGTGGGAAGATGGGGTGGTATTACCTGTCATAATATTAATCTCACATATATTTCTGATACATAAATGGCAGGAAGAAGACTACAAGAGAATTATAATTTTTGTATTCAAGGATACCTACAAGAAAAGGGTGCTCGGTATTACATACCTTATGATTTGGAGCATATACATGGGAATTTTGTCATAAAAAACTGGCCTTATACTGATATTGTTAAACCCACAAATAGAGACTTGTTTAAAATATTAAATAAAAATGAACTTCTCAAAGTTATGAAATATAAAACTCTTTTAGAAATCGTCAACAAATCTTATTGGTATCCTATTATGAGAAAAATAATTATAGATACAAGAATATCTCAAAATCCAGATGAGTATATGTATAATATTCTTTGGGGTTTAAACTCAAGGGTAGCAAGGGATGAGGAAGGAGTTGAAGAAGAGAAGGAGAAAAGAGAGAAAAGAGAGAAGGAGGAGAGGGAACAAAGAGAGAGGGGGGAGAGGGAGATGGAAATCAGAGCGATTCAAAAAAGAGTGGATGTATTACAGCAAGAAGATAAATCTCAACTCACCGAAGAGGAAAATAAAGAAAGAATGAATGCTGTGAAAATATTGATATCAAAAATTGCTAAGATAAATGAGGAAGGAGTTAAAGAAGAGAAGGAGGAAAGAGAGAAAAAGGAGAAGGAGGAAAGGGAGAAAAAGGAGGAGGAGAGGGAGGAAAGGGAGAAAAGAGAGAAAAAGGAGAAGGAGGAAAGGGAGAAAAAGGAGGAGGAGAGGGAGGAAAGGGAGAAAAGAGAGAAGGAGGAAAGGGAGAAAAGAGAGAAGGAGGAGAGGGAGCAAAGAGAGAGGGAGGAAAAATATAAAAAGATGGAAATCAGTGAGATTAATAAAAGATTGAAGGTATTACAGCAAATAAATCAAACTCAACGCACTGAGGAGGAAAATAAAGAAATGAGAAGTCTAATGAAAATATTATTTTCAAGAATAACGACGTCAATGTCTTCAGTTTCAGGGAGGAGATTTAAATGAGAAAGTGGGGATAAAGAAGAAGAAGAAGGAAAAGATTATGTGGTTGATGATGTCGGTGTAATTGACTTTAGTTAGTTTTATTTGTAAATAAATGGAGGAGAGAGTGAAGGCATTCCTTAGGATTCTTTATGTTTTAAAAATCAAGATTGAAATGTATATGTTGAAAACCAAAAAGGTTTTGATACTCTGTCGGAAATTTTCTGATAAATAAATATGAGTTATTGTCTCAAATGTAAAAAGAAAACTAAATCTAAAAATATCTCTTATGTTAAAGCTAAAAATAATAGAGTTTGTCAAAAAGGAATATGTCAAGTGTGTGGCTCTAAAAAGTGCCAATTCATCTCTCCTAAAAGAGGAGGAGACATACAAAAGTTTCTGTCAGGAAGTAAATTTACAACAACTGGAATTCCAGGGGAATTACACCTTCCAGGGTATTCTTTCTGTGGTCCAGGAACAAACTTGGATAAAAGATTAGATGAGGCTAACAATCCTAAACCTTGGTCTAAACCTACAAATAGGGTTGATGAAGTGTGTATGAAGCATGATATTGCTTATGGGGATACCACTACGTTGACTGAAAAACATAAAGCCGACAGCGAAATGTTGTATAATTTGTCTTTGATACAAAATCCAACGTTGAGAGAGAAAGTTGATAGGTTTATTGTGAGAAATTTGATAAATGCTAAATTGAAACTTGGTCTTGGTCATTCCTCAAAAAACTATTAGGCTCTAATGATGTCATCAAGACTGAGGAGCTTTTGGCTGAAGAATTACACAAACCTATAATCACAAAGTTTAAAAGAAGGAAGGTTTATTCTAAATACACCGACCACATATGGTCCGCTGATTTAATTGAATTGAATAATGACAGGGGATACAGGTATGCTTTAACCGTTATTGATTTGAGGAGTAGATTTGCCTGGGTTGTCCCTTTAAAAAATAAAAGGGGTGATACTTTAATGTTAGCCTTTAAGCGAATATTTGATCGGGATAAAAGGAAACCAAAGAAGTTATGGACTGATGAGGGAACAGAGTTCTATAACAAAATATTCATGAAATTTCTTAAGGGGAAGGGTATTAAATTATACAGCACCTTTAATGAAGGAAAGGCAGTTGTTATTGAGCGTTTTAATCGTACTTTAAAAGAGAAATTATATAAAAAATTCACACAACTCAGTTCTCAAAAATGGGTGTATTTAATTCAGGATATTGTAGATAATTACAATAATACAGTTCATTCATCAACAAAATCAAAACCATCAGAAACATTTACAAAATTAGAATATGAAAAGGAGATTAATTTGAGAAAGCCCAAGTTTAAAGTTGGTGATATTGTAAGAATATACAAATGGAAAAGCCATTTTGAGAAAGGTTATACAAAGAGATGGACTAATGAATTATTTAAAATCGTTGATGTAATGGATACAGTCCCTTGGACCTACAAATTATATGATTTAAATGGAGAAGAAATCTTGGGTTCATTTTACTCACAAGAATTACAAAAAACACAAGTAAGCAGATAATAACCCTTGAAAATAATAAATAAATAAATAAAATGTAATGGGGATACGTTTTTAAATCTGTGAACCCCAAACACAGAATCCCACAACTTTTTAGTTGGGGCTTAACTTTTGTGTGTGTATAATGGGGATACGTTTTTAAATCTGTGAACCCCAAACACAGAATCCCACAACTTTTCAGTTGGGGCTTGACTTTTGTGTGTGTATAATGGGGATACGTTTTTAAATCTGTGAACCCCAAACACAGAATCCCACAACTTTTTAGTTGGGGCTTAACTTTTGTGTGTGTATAATGGGGATACGTTTTTAAATCTGTGAACCCCAAACACAGAATCCCACAACTTTTTAGTTGGGGCTTAACTTTTGTGTGTGTATAATGGGGATACGTTTTTAAATCTGTGAACCCCAAACACAGAATCCCACAACTTTTTAGTTGGGGCTTAACTTTTGTGTGTGTGTGTATGTGCGAGTGAGTCATAATAATATACAAACCCTAACCCAACCCAAGCCCTAACCCAACCCCATCCCTAACCCAAACCCATCCCTAACCCAACCCATCCCTAACCCAACCCCATCCCTAACCCAACCCCATCCCTAACCCAACCCCATCCCTAACCCAACCCCATCCCTAACCCAACCCCATCCCTAACCCAACCCCAACCCTAACCCAACCCCATCCCTAACCCAACCCCATCCCTAACCCAACCCATCCCTAACCCTCACATTCAAAATCCCAACCCTAACCCAATCCCATCCCTAACCCAACCCCAACCCTAACCCTCACATTCAAAATCCCAACCCTAACCCAACCCATCCCTAACCCAACCCCATCCCTAACCCAACCCCATCCCTAACCCAACCCCAACCCTAACCCTCACATTCAAAATCCCAACCCTAACCCAACCCCATCCCTAACCCTCACATTCAAAATCCCACCCAAACCCTAACATAATCTTTCTTTTCTTCTTTTTTAAATACGTATTTCTTTTTTTTTTTTTCCTCTTCCTCCAATTCTGTCTTTCAAGGCTTTTAAGTTTGAAGAAGTAGAAATGGGAAGAAAGAATTTTCCAGCATTTTCTTCCTCGAACTTTCTTGATATTGCTTAAATCAAGCGTCATTAAATAAAGAACATTGTTCATTGCTTTAGAATCCAAAGAGTCTCCAAGAGGAACCCCACAGGTAGAGTCTCCAAAATAAAACCAACTTTCCAAGTTCCCAAGGTATAACCACATTCCTGTTGAGCCTCCAAGATAGGTATCACATTCCGAGTCATCAAAACAAAACCCCCATTCCGAGTCTCCAAAAATATAACCATCTTTCCAAGTCCCCAAGGTAAAACCACAATTTTCAGAAATATTGGGGGTTTCCGTGATAAGTCTCACATAGTATAACTGCGGACCATCAGGGAAAACTTCCCTTTCCCAATTTTTTAGGGTTTCTATGATGTGTCTCACATAGTATAACTGCGGACCATCAGGGAGAATTCCCATTTCACAATTTTTTAGGGTTTCTATGATGTGTCTCACATAGTATAACTGCGGACCATCAGGGAGAACTCTCCTTGCCCAATTTTCAGAAATTTGTGGGTCTCCAATGTATGACTTGTATTCTGGCTCATCAAGGTAGAACTTGTTCAGTGGGTTTTGTTTTGATAACTCACAACAAGTATCATCATGGTAAAACTCTTTTTCAGGATTTTGTGGATCTCCAAGGTATAACTCTTTGGCTGGGTCATCAAGGTAGAACTCGTTCTGGGGGTCTTGGTTGTTCAAAATGTCTTCAAACAAAAAAATAACTTCATCCCAAGTTGTGTTAAAAGCAGAATTTTCATTTCGTATCTCAGATACAATTTCCTGTGAAAGAAAATAACAATGTATTAATTTAATACAATATTTTTTATTTGTATAAATCAAGCTCTATGAATATTAAAATAAACTTTGTTAACTCTTACACGAGTCTCATCTTAAAAAAAAAAAAAAAAAAAAAAAAAAAAAAATTAAATAAATAAATAAATAAACAAACTTACCTCCATTGATAAGAGGTTCGAGTCCAGTTCATCAATCTGAAGGTTGAGTTCTACACAGGTAGTAGGACTCCATGGAATAGCAAAGTTATCCCATTCCATTTCGACATAGTAGTCCATTCTCAAGTGAAGCAGAAAGCGTGTTTGAAAAAGCCTGTGTGGTCGGTGCCTTTTATAAGGACTGGGTGTGTCTTCCTGTGGAAATTCCCTGGGCGTGTCTTAACTGGAAATGATGTGATGGAAATTCCCTGAAAATGATGTAATGTATTACCTGGAAATGATACAATGCTGAAGAGTTTATAAAGTGGGTGGGACTTAGCAAAAGTGGGAGGAGCTTAGCAAAAGTGGGCGGGGCTTAGTAAAAAGTGGGCGTGGCTTAACAAAAAGTGGGCGGGGCTTAGTAAAAAATGGGCGTGGTTTACCAAAAAGTGGGCGGGGTTTACCAAAAAATGGTATGTGGCACTGGAGGCGCTCAAACAAGAACATTGAGGGAGGTTTACCATTTTATCTTAGCTCAGTTAAAATATCTTAATAAAGAACCAAACTCAAACATATTTTTTGTTAATATATTAGATGGTGAAGAGAGTTGTAGGAGAATTAAATTATTTCCCACGCATAAACAAATATTTGTAGGGTCGTTGTTTGAGTGGGTTATATTCACCAGATGATATTAAGAGTAAAAGGTTAAAAGGTCCATGAGGTCAGAAGGATCACAGGTGTTTAAGTGGTCTAATGAATAAGGATAACATGTCAAAAGGTTAGAAGGTTCGTAAAGAACAGGGTGAGAGAAATATAGGTGTTTAGGGGCAATGAGGGAGGGAAAGAATTAATATGGAAGTGAATGGGTCAATGTTTGAGTGGGTCAAAGATTAATCTGCCAGATGATATGTAGAAGAAGGATGATAGGTCTATAAGAGAAAACAAATATTTGTAGTGTTTGAGTGGTCTAATGAACAACATTAAGGATAGGTACTACAGACAAAAGGTTCATAAAGATGAGGGTGGGAGAAATAGAGGTGTTTATGATTTTTGAAAAAGACAAGGGGGTAAATGACATTAGATAGGGATTTCCCATGTTAAACGGAGGTGTCCCAGAAGCAACATTATTACACTACTCCCCTGTCATCCCAGAAGTCACTGTTTGCCACAACCATTATTTGGAAGTCTTTTGCTGTCAAAACTCAATTTCTCTGCTGTCAAAGGCCCAAAACCCGGCCTCTGTGACTTCTCCGCCAATTGTCACTTTCTCTTGACAAAAACAAACATCTTCTATATTTATCCCATTAAAATCCCATTAAAATCCCATTAAAATCCCATTAAAATCCCATATCTTGTCACCCTTTGCATTGTTGAAAGCAATTAATTCCATAACTCAATATTACCTCACATCGTTACATCCTTACATCCTTACACCCACTTTTGTCCACAAATCTTTTTTAGAAGTGAAACAAAATTTGTCTGTACTTTGTCTCATAGAATCCACAGTACCAGCATCGCAACCTCCCATCTGTCTATACCTTGTCACAACTCCAATTCATTCTTCAAGGCACAACCCAGAGTGATTTGAGAACTATACCCAGAGTTCTATACAATACCCAGTTTCAGAGAGTAAACAGTTATATACTTTTTCATTATTTTTCCATTTAACTTGTTCAAAGAACGTTCATTTCGTAAAATCGAACCAACCACAACCTTCGCCATTAATATCTATTGTAAGCGTGCCAAATCAATAAGTATCACTTTTCCTATGAGCCTCGACCAGAGGGTGGTTGTTACTCACAAACACTCGTCGCTAGCTGTTCCATTGTCTGTTGATTTTCATTCTGCTGCCTATTTCCATTGAGCCATCAGAGTGGAATTTGGAATTTTTTATTTCTCTGAGCTCATGAAAGTGGTGACAATGGGTGGTCTGCCATTGCTTTTCCACAAAAGCATCTTTCACCTTTCAATAAAATATTTGTACCAACCAAATCTGCGAGCATGGGGCGCAGAGAAAATACACAAAAAAAACAATAACCCTGCAGTAACAACTTCAACCTAGGTTGAGGTTAAGGGTTCACACAAACGCTTTGCTCCTCGCAAAGCGTCCGCCAATGGGAACTAAAGGGAGGGAGAAGGAGCGGGAGCAAGAGACAGGGTGCCGGAATGGACATGAGGGACAGTGAGGGAGTGTTGGTATGCAATTTTCATCCAATCGCCATCTTTCACAATAATTCTGGACCGGCATGAGGTGGCGTTGTCTGTCATGAATTTATTTGTTGATCGAACGAGTTTTAGACATGGCGGGAAAACTGAAAAAAATTATTTATTTAAAACGGGTGTACACGATTGTACACGTGTACGGACCTTACCGAACCTTACCGAACCGGCAAACAAATCGCCTCATGGTGCACTTCATGAGCCGATTTGCCTGCAGACCAGAGCAAGGCTTTTAATACCCAGCGTATAATGTCCTCGCAAGCTCACGAATAAATAGAATCATTTAAAACGTTTCATCCTTGGATTACCTATGGACAATCACAAGTCCCACACACCAAATCCTCCATGTATATACACATAACTATTCCCAAGTTCGTAAATCATACTGGACAAAAACAAGACACACTCACCTTTAAAGGTCTTGTATGTGTCCAATTGATCTCAGCGGTGCCTCCAAATTGTAGGGGAAATGGTGTGGGAGACTCAAGACTCCAATATGACCGAAACAGCTTTATAAAGTAAGGATTTATTATCATTTGGTAAGTCACTTGTTTCAATTCAATAAAGACTACAATAGCTAAACGGATTGTTAATTCAAGTCGTTGGTTCTTCTTCTTCGGCCGGTCCTCTCTCAGCGCTGCTCACAGGGTTCCGTTCCGTTCCGTAGGTCAGAGCTTCTGGTCACGAGTCTCCTGACTCATCGTTTGCCCTGGTTTTTATGGGCCTTGTCGCGCTAATCCTTTCTCCGCTGATGCCCCGAGGTCATGCATGCACCGAGTCCTGGCATCAGCTCGCTCCCCTCCTGCTGCGAGTTCCGTTTACCAAACGATAGGGGGGTGCTCCAGCCTGGGGCTGTGACCAGGTGGACAAGAGATTACCATGTTCGTGCACATTCTTGGCATCCATTTACGAAATCGTTACCAGTCTTTAATCAATGAGTTACCAGTGCCAATCAATAAGTTACACTGAGTTACACTTCCACAATGCCGTGACGCACCGCGATAGCCGAAAACGTCGGTCGTGTGAGGGCCGGGAACTCTGCGAGGAGACGCACGAAGTCGTCTGCCAACGGGAGGACGCAAGAAAGCTCGGTGGGCGCGGAACGGCTCAAGGCGCACGCCAGCGAGCTGAAAGTTTCGGCGTTGACGAGACGCCGACGTTTAACGTCGACCAGCAGCCCATGGGCGCAAAGGAAATCGGCCCCGAGCAAAGCCATGGGGATGTCCGCCGTCACGAACTCCCAGCGAAAGAGCTGGCTGCCGAAGCGGAGGGCGACGGTGCGTGGGCCGAAGGTGCGGATGGCGGAGCCGTTGGCCGCGATTAAGGAGGGGCCGTAAATGGCGGCCCGCTTGTCCTCCGCCGAAGCGGGAATGACGCTCAGCTGAGCGCCGGTGTCGCAGAGAAAACGCCGCCCCGACGCTTGGTCCGTGATGAATAGCAGGTTTCCAGAACGGCCGGCGCTCATGGCTGGTAGTGAGCGCCGGCCCGACCGTTTCCCGACTTGCCGAACGTGCACGGGGGTCGACATGATCGGGCCTGCCGCCCGAACCTGGCGTGGAAATAACACCAGGCCAGGTCTGGCGGGGGCTCCGGTCGACGCGTCGGGACCGGGTGACGCGGCGTCGCCGCTGCCAGTCGCGCTGCCCCAGCGGCCTCCGGGAAGGATGCTGCGTCGCGGGCATCGGGCGGGTGGGCGGGAAACTGCGCTGCGGGCGCCGACTGGGCGGCGGGCGGGCTCCCGGCAGCCACCCCGACGAGCTGGCTCGCCGCTACGACGAGCTGGCTTGCCGAATCGATCTTGTCGGCCTCCCTGGCGAGGTCGCGGGGGTTCGTGATGGTCGTGCTTGCCAGGGCGACCCGGACCTGGGCCGGGAGCTGGCGGAGAAAAAGCTCTTGGAAAAGGAAATCCGAGGGATGCTCACCGAGCAACGCGAGCATGTAGTCCATACGTTCGGACGGGCGCGTATCGCCGAGCTCAGGAAGGTCGAGCAGGCGTCGTGCGCATTCAGCCGGGGAGAGGGCGAAAGCACCCAGAAGAAGTGCCTTGATGGCGTCGTACTTGCCGTCAGTGGGCGGGCTCTGGAGGAGGCTCAGGCAGCGGGCGGCGGTCACGGAGCCGAGCGCGGCGACCACGTAATGGTATTTCGTGGTGTCCTCCGTAATGCCACGCAGGGCGAACTGGGAGTCCGCCTGAGCGAACCAGACGGCGGCATGTGCTTCCCAGAAAGTGGGCAGTTTGAGGGACACTGGTGTGTCCATCGCGTGTCGTAAACTCGGGGTCACCAGTGAAGGAGCAGCGCTCCTGCTTCAGACGGACGAAGTGACGGACAAGACACAAACTCGTCCGAGAATATGTTTATTGTATAATCATCTCGGAAACTCTAAAAGCCCGTTTATCGTGTTCGCATATATATATATCCAAACCAAAAAGCATACATCAGAACCAAAGCCCCGCCTCTCAGGCGAGGCACGCTTTGGTGGTCATGTGACCGACAGGTGCAAAGGATTATAACCTCGGCGCCGCGGCTTGGCCGCCGGTTATGTCACCGGCTTGGGCCAGGAGATTCTGTTGCTGGTCTCGAGCTTTGGGGGACCCATGGGTTGCTACAATATAACATTGATAGATATCAGGTATAATACTGCACCATTTTCACCTTTAAACCTATTCAAATAATCCTGGGTTTTTTGTAAAGATGATATAACATTGATAGATATCAGGTATAATACTGCACCATTTTCACTTTCAAACCTATTCTTTAGAATCCGAGGTTTTTTTGTAAAGATGATATAACATTGATAGATATCAGGTATAATACTGCACCATTGTCACTTTTAAACCTATTCAAATAATCCTGGGTTTTTTGTAAAGATGATATAACATTGATAGATATCAGGTATAATACTGCACCATTGTCACTTTTAAACCTATTCAAATAATCCTGGGTTTTTTGTAAAGATGATATAACATTGATAGATATCAGGTATAATACTGCACCATTTTCACCTTTAAACCTATTCAAATAATCCTGGGTTTTTTGTAAAGATGATATAACATTGATAGATATCAGGTATAATACTGCACCATTGTCACTTTTAAACCTATTCTTTATAATCCGAGGTTTTTTGTAAAGATTATATAACATTGATAGATATCAGGTATAATACTGCACCATTTTCACCTTTAAACCTATTCTTTATAATCTTGGGTTTTTTGTAAAGATGATATAACATTGATAGATATCAGGTATAATACTGCACCATTGTCACTTTTAAACCTATTCTTTATAATCCGAGGTTTTTTGTAAAGATGATATAACATTGATAGATATCGGGTATAATACTGCACCATTGTCACTTTTAAACCTATTCTTTATAATCCGAGGTTTTTTGTAAAGATGATATAACATTGATAGATATCGGGTATAATACTGCACCATTGTCACTTTTAAACCTATTCTTTATAATCCGAGGTTTTTTGTAAAGATGATATAACATTGATAGATATCAGGTATAATTCTGCACCATTGTCACTTTTAAACCTATTCTTTGTAATCCTGGGTTTTTTGTGAAGATTACATGACATTGATAGATATCAGGTATAATACTGCACCATTGTCACTTTTAAACCTATTCTATATAATCCTGGGTTTTTTGTAAAGATTATATAACATTGATAGATATCAGGTATAATACTGCACCAATGTCACTTTTAAACCTCTTCTTTATAATCCGAGGTTTTTTGTAAAGATGATATAACATTGATAGATATCAGGTATAATACTGCACCATTTTCACTTTTAAACAACTTCTTTATAATCCGAGGTTTTTTGTAAAGATGATATAACATTGATAGATATCAGGTATAATACTGCACCATTTTCACTTTTAAACATCTTCTTTATAATCCGAGGTTTTTTGAAAGATGATATAACATTGATAGATATCAGGTATAATACTGCACCATTTTCACTTTTAAACCTATTCTTTATAATCCTGGGTTTTTTGAAAAGATGATATAACATTGAGAGATATCAGGTATAATACTGCACCATTTTCACTTTTAAACCTATTCTTTATAATCCGAGGTTTTTTGTAAAGATGATAGAACATTGATAGATATCAGGTATAATACTGCACCATTGTCACTTTTAAACCTATTCTATATAATCCTGGGTTTTTTGTAAAGATTATATAACATTGATAGATATCAGGTATAAACTGCACCATTGTCACTTTTAAACCTATCTATCTATCTATAATTCCAGTAATCTCTGTGTGTATGTATGTATGTATGTATGTATGTATGTATGTATGTCTGTGACCGCTGTTTTTCGACAACCACGGGTCCGATATACTTTAAACTTCCCAGGTATATTGCTGGGGACCCGAGGATGTGCCTTTTCAAGGTTTCATATTAATCGGACAAGTAGTTACCGAGCTATGTCCAAAAAACGATTCAACCAATCAGAGAGCAGCGAGCTATCACGTGTGCCGAACGTGCCGAACAGACTCTGCCTCGGACGGCACATTTGAGAGCGTATTCATTTATTTCACGTTGGCAAACTATGTTGCCGCTATGTTGGCGTTAAACTATGTTTTAAAACTAATTAAAACTAATTTGCGATTCTTTCGCTTTCCTGCGCGTTTGTGCATGCTATGGCGATTTCTTTACCAAACTCCGCAAGCCGTTCGCTTTGGACCAAACCATTTCATGTAAATAGAGGGGGGGGATTGTCACCGTACTCGCAAGCCGTTCGCTTTGGACCAAACCATTTCATGTAAATAGAGGGGGGGGATATAATTTTAGATATAGATATAGTACGGGCATGCCCTAGTATATATAAAACACAGTTTGTGTGTGTGTGTGTGTGTGTGTGTGTGTGTGTGTGTGTGTGTGTGTGTGTGTGTGTGTAATGTTACCGATAGACTCCTAAACGGAGAGGCTTACGTGCTTGATATTTGGCATAGACATGGCCATTGAGCCTGGGACGAACATGGCCGAACTCAAAAAATTTAACGATCCATATTTTTTATTCATATTTACCTCAGCGCATTTCAGCGAAGTACCCGCTAATCTCAGCCGGTTCCAGAGCAGCTCGCTGATTCGCTCAGAGCGATCACGTGATGTTCCATTCCCGCCGCCAGACTGATTCGCTCAGAGCGATCATGTGATGTTCCATCCCGTCACACGTCACACGTTTTTTCACCTTTTATGCGATCGTGTTTTGTATCGATTTTGTGCGATATGAATTAAATGTCTTTGAAACAGCTGTGAAACGTCTTTCCACAACCCTTCCGTAACCGATTGGAGCAGTTTATTGCCGCACAAAACGAGATCCGCGAAGCGAGTTGGTCGAGTCGTGCTGACCAAGATGGCGACACGGCGGCTTCACTTTTCACGGAGTATGAGCGTTCTATATATTTTCAATTCAGTGCGCCCGTGATTTGTGGCATAGACATGACCATTGGGCCTTCACGGTGTAATTTGTGCGAGGCTTTTGTCCGAGTGAGCTTGAGTCGAGAGGGCGAATGTACGGGTTGGGAATGTACGGGTCTCCCTTCCCCCGCCCGGCAACGCCGGTACTGGAGGACGTCACAGGATCGGTGAGTCTCCAAAAGCCGCTTCGTGCTGTTGCGAATATGCAGGACTATGTCCGATTGTTGTGCTGCTCTCCGACCATGAGAACTGCAACGTCATTGTTGACTGGCCATCCCCTTCCCTCCCCCTTCCCCCTCCCCCCTCCCTTCCCCCTCCAGCCTACCCCTACCCTTCTCCCCTCCCCCTCCCCCCTCCCCTCCCCCCCTCCATTGTCCCCCTCCCCCTCCCTTTTCCCCCTCCCCCTCCCTTTCCCCCCTCCCCCTCCCTTTTCCCCCTCCCCCTCCCCCTCTCTTTCCCCCTCGCTTTCCCCTCCCCCCTCCCCCTCCCTTTCCCCTCCCCCCTCCCCCTCCCTTTCCCCCTCCCTCCTCACCCTCCCCCCTCCCCCTCCCCTCCCCCCTCACCCTCCCCCTCCCCCTCCCCTCCCCCCTCCCCCCACCCCCTCCCCCCCTCCCCCTACTTCCCCCTCCACCATACCCCCCCTTCTCCCCTCCCCCTCCCTTTTCCCCTCCCCTCCCCCACCCTTCTCCCCTCCCCCCCTCTTCTCCCCTCCCCCCCGTTCCCCTCCCCTCCCCTCCCCCCTACCCTCCCCTCCCGGCAATGCCGGATACTTCTGCCGGGTCCCCCCCTCCCCCTTCCTCCTCCCCCTCCCCCTCCCCCTCCCCCTCTTCCCCCCTCCCACCCCCGCCCCTCCCCCTCCCCCTCCCCCTCTCCCCTACCACCCCCACCCCCACCCCCCCTTCCCCCTCCCACCCCTTACCCCCTCCCACCCCCTCCACCTCCCCCCTCCCATCCCTCACCCTCCCATCCCTCACCCTCCCCATCCCCATCCCCCCCTCTTCCCTCCCTCCTCCCATATCTCACCCTCCCATCCCTCACCCTCCCCATCCCCCCTCTTCCCTCCCCCCTCCAATCCCTCACCCTCCCCATCCCCCCCTCTTCCCTCTCCCCTCTCCCCCTCCCCCCCTTCCCCTCCCCATTCCCCCCCTCCCCTCCCCCCTCCCCTCCCCTCCCCCGCCCGGCAATGCCGGGTACTTCTGCTAGTTCTTTATAATCTGAGGTTTTTTGTAAAGATGATATAACATTGATAGATATCAGGTATAATACTGCACCATTGTCACTTTTAAACCTATTCTTTATAATCCTGGGTTTTTTGTAAAGATTATATAACATTGATAGATATCAGGTATAATACTGCACCATATTCACCTTTAAACCTATTCTTTATAATCCGAGGTTTTTTGTAAAGATGATATAACATTGATAGATATCAGGTATAATACTGCACCATTGTCACTTTTAACCTATTCTTTATAATCCTGGGTTTTTGTAAAGATGATATAACATTGATAGATATCAGGTATAATACTGCACCATTGTCACTTTTAACCTATTCTTTATAATCCTGGGTTTTTGTAAAGGTGATATAACATTGAGAGATATCAGGTATAATACTGCACCATTTTCACTTTTAAACCTATTCTTTATAATCCTGGGTTTTTTGTAAAGATTATATAACATTGATAGATATCAGGTATAATACTGCACCATTGTCACTTTTAACCTATTCTTTATAATCCTGGGTTTTTGTAAAGATGATATAACATTGATAGATATCAGGTATAATACTGCACCATTTTCACTTTTAAACCTATTCTTTATAATCCTGGGTTTTTTGTAAAGATTATATAACATTGATAGATATCAGGTATAATACTGCACCATTTTCACTTTTAAACCTATTCTTTATAATCCTGGGTTTTTTGTAAAGATTATATAACATTGATAGATATCAGGTATAATACTGCACCATTTTCACTTTTAAACCTATTCTTTATAATCCTGGGGTTTTTTTGTAAAGATTATATAACATTGATAGATATCAGGTATAATACTGCACCATTTTCACTTTTAAACCTATTCTTTATAATCCTGGGTTTTTTGTAAAGATTATATAACATTGATAGATATCAGGTATAATACTGCACCATTTTCACTTTTAAACCTATTCTTTATAATCCTGGGGTTTTTTTGTAAAGATTATATAACATTGATAGATATCAGGTATAATACTGCACCATTTTCACCTTGAAACCTATTCAAATAATCCTGGGTTTTTTGTAAAGATGATATAACATTGATAGATATCAGGTATAATACTGCACCATTGTCACTTTTAAACACCTTCTTTATAATCCTGGGTTTTTTGTAAAGATGATATAACATTGATAGATATCAGGTATAATACTGCACCATTTTCACCTTTAAACCTATTCAAATAATCCTAGGTTTTTTGTAAAGATGATATAACATTGATAGATATCAGGTATAATACTGCACCATTTTTACTTTTAAACCTATTCTTTATAATCCTGGGTTTTTTGGAAAGATGATATAACATTGATAGATATCAGGTATAATACTGCACCATTTTCACTTTTAAACCTCTTCTTTATAATCCTGGGTTTTTTGTAAAGATGACATAACATTGATAGATATCAGGTATAATACTGCACCATTTTCACCTTTAAACCTATTCAAATAATCCTAGGTTTTTTGTAAAGATGATATAGCATTGATAGATATCAGGTATAATACTGCACCATTTTTACTTTTAAACCTATTCTTTATAATCCGAGGTTTTTTGTAAAGATGACATAACATTGATAGATATCAGGTATAATACTGCACCATTTTCACTTTTAAACCTATTCTTCATAATCCTGAGTTTTTTGTAAAGTTTATATAACATTGATAGATATCAGGTATAATACTCAACCATTGTCACTTTCAAACCTATTCTTTATAATCCTGGGTTTTTTGGAAAGATGATATAACATTGATAGATATCAGGTATAATACTGCACCATTTTCACTTTTAAACCTCTTCTTTATAATCCTGGGTTTTTTGTAAAGATGACATAACATTGATAGATATCAGGTATAATACTGCACCATTTTCACCTTTAAACCTATTCAAATAATCCTAGGTTTTTTGTAAAGATGATATAACATTGATAGATATCAGGTATAATACTGCACCATTGTCACTTTTAAACCTATTCTTCATAATCCTGGGTTTTTTGTAAAGTTTATATAACATTGATAGATATCAGGTATAATACTGCACCATTTTCACTTTTAAACCTATTCTTTATAATCCTGGGTTTTTTGTCAAGATGATATAACATTGATAGATATCAGGTATAATACTGCACCATTGTCACTTTTAAACTTATTCTTCATAATCCGAGGTTTTCTGTAAAGATGATATAACATTGATAGATATCAGGTATAATACTGCACCATTTTCACTTTTAAACCTATTCTTTATAATCCTGGGTTTTTTGTAAAGATTATATAACATTGATAGATATCAGGTATAATACTGCACCATTGTCACTTTTAAACTTATTCTTCATAATCCGAGGTTTTCTGTAAAGATTATATAACATTGATAGATATCAGGTATAATACTGCACCATTTTCACTTTTAAACATCTTCTTTATAATCCGAGGTTTTCTGTAAAGATTATATAACATTGATAGATATCAGGTATAAAACTGCACCATTTTCACTTTTAAACATCTTCTTTATAATCCGAGGTTTTCTGTAAAGATTATATAACATTGATAGATATCAGGTATAAAACTGCACCATTTTCACTTTTAAACATCTTCTTTATAATCCGAGGTTTTCTGTAAAGATTATATAACATTGATAGATATCAGGTATAATACTGCACCATTTTCACTTTTAAACATCTTCTTTATAATCCGAGGTTTTCTGTAAAGATTATATAACATTGATAGATATCAGGTATAATACTGCACCATTTTCACTTTTAAACATCTTCTTTATAATCCGAGGTTTTCTGTAAAGATTATATAACATTGATAGATATCAGGTATAATACTGCACCATTTTCACTTTTAAACATCTTCTTTATAATCCGAGGTTTTCTGTAAAGATGATATAACATTGATAGATTTCAGGTATAATACTGCACCATTTTCACTTTTAAACCTATTCTTTATAATCCGAGGTTTTTTGTAAAGTTTATATAACATTGATAGATATCAGGTATAATACTGCACCATTTTTCACTTTTAAACCTATTCTTTATAATCCGAGGTTTTCTGTAAAGATTATATAACATTGATAGATATCAGGTATAAAACTGCACCATTTTCACTTTTAAACATCTTCTTTATAATTCGAGGTTTTCTGTAAAGATTATATAACATTGATAGATATCAGGTATAATACTGCACCATTTTCACTTTTAAACATCTTCTTTATAATCCGAGGTTTTCTGTAAAGATTATATAACATTGATAGATATCAGGTATAATACTGCACCATTTTCACTTTTAAACATCTTCTTTATAATCCGAGGTTTTCTGTAAAGATTATATAACATTGATAGATATCAGGTATAATACTGCACCATTTTCACTTTTAAACATCTTCTTTATAATCCGAGGTTTTCTGTAAAGATGATATAACATTGATAGATATCAGGTATAATACTGCACCATTTTCACTTTTAAACCTATTCTTTATAATCCGAGGTTTTTTGTAAAGATGATATAACATTGATAGATATCAGGTATAATACTGCACCATTTTCACTTTTAAACCTATTCTTTATAATCCTGGGTTTTTTGTAAAGATGATATAACATTGATAGATATCAGGTATAATACTGCACCATTTTCACCTTTAAACCTATTCAAATAATCCTGGGTTTTTTGTAAAGATGATATAACATTGATAGATATCAGGTATAACACTGCACCATTTCACCTTTAAACCTATTCAAATAATCCTGGGTTTTTTGTAAAGATGATATAACATTGATAGATATCAGGTATAATACTGCACCATTTTCACCTTTAAACCTATTCAAATAATCCTGGGTTTTTTGTAAAGATGATATAACATTGATAGATATCAGGTATAACACTGCACCATTTCACCTTTAAACCTATTCAAATAATCCTGGGTTTTTTGTAAAGATGATATAACATTGATAGATATCAGGTATAATACTGCACCATTTTCACTTTCAAACCTATTCCTTATAATCATGGGTTTTTTGGAAAGATGATATAACATTGATAGATATCAGGTATAATACTGCACCATTGTCACTTTTCAACCTATTCTTTATAATCCTGGGTTTTTTGTAAAGATTAAATAACATTGATAGATATCAGGTATAAAACTGCACCATTTTCACTTTTAAACCTATTCTTTATAATCCGAGGTTTTTGTAATGATTATATAACATTGATAGATATCAGGTATAATACTGCAACATTGTCACTTTTAAACCTATTCTATATAATCCTGGGTTTTTTGTAAAGATTATATAACATTGATAGATATCAGGTATAATACTGCACCATTGTCAGTTTTAAACCTATTCTTTATAATCCGAGGTTTTTTGTAAAGATGATGTAACATTGATAGATATCAGGTATAATTCTGCACCATTGTCACTTTCAAACCTATTCTTTATAATCCTGGGTTTTTTGGAAAGATGATATAACATTGATAGATATCAGGTATAATACTGCACCATTTTCACCTTTAAACCTATTCAAATAATCCTAGGTTTTTTGGAAAGATGATATAACATTGATAGATATCAGGTATAATACTGCACCATTTTCACCTTTAAACCTATTCAAATAATCCTAGGTTTTTTGGAAAGATTATATAACATTGATAGATATCAGGTATAATACTGCACCATTTTCACTTTTAAACCTATTCTTTATAATCCTGGGTTTTTTGGAAAGATGATATAACATTGATAGATATCAGGTATAATACTGCACCATTTTCACCTTTAAACCTATTCAAATAATCCTAGGTTTTTTGTAAAGATGATATAACATTGATAGATATCAGGTATAATACTGCACCATTTTTACTTTTAAACCTATTCTTTATAATCCGAGGTTTTTTGTAAAGCTGACATAACATTTTTTTTTTTTTTGTTTTGTTTTTTTGTATACAAGATCGAGGCTCGTGAAAGAGCGAACATTAATCACACAGAAAGACAAACAGACACACAAAACAAATAACATCGGGAGCGGTAGACAAGATGGGGAGAGAGGGGGAAGGACACAAACACAACATTTGAGAGCAAGGACCGAGAGACATGGAGACATCGAGAGAACTGTGGGAGGGAGAGGGCTTTGGGGGGAAGGCATGGGAAGGGGGGGGGGGGGGGGTGGGAGAGGTATAAAACATATGGACACTGCCAAGACTTCCAGGAAAGAAGTTGGAATTTCAAACAAGGTGGATCTGGGGTGAATTAGTGGGGGTAGAAAAGATCAAGGTTTTGGATGGGGGAAGATAAGAGATGGTGGTGAACAGCTGTTTTGAAGACCTGGAGGGAGGAGTGTGATTGAAGTGAGTGTGGGAGTTTGTTCCAGAGGCGGGAGAAAAGAGGAATGAAAGAGTGAAGGTGAGCAGAGAGCCGAGATTTCGGCAGTTTAACCATCAGAGGGTGGCTGGCAGATCTTGTGCGACCTGTAGGAATATTTGGGGGACAGAGCACAGAGAGAGCTGGGGGAGCAAGGCCGGAGAGGAGTCGGTAGAAGACAGAAAGACCACCTGCCTGCCTGCGGTGAGTGAGTGAAAGGCCCTCAGAGATAGCTTCATCGGGGGAGATTCCAATGATTCTGAAAGCTTTGGATTCAACAGCGTGAAGCCGAGCCAGGTGTGAGGCAGGAGCACCAGCCCATAGGGGAGAACAGTATTCCATTGAGCTGCGGATGAAAGCCTTGTATGTGGTGAGGAGCTCAGGTGTGCCTAGGAAGGACTTCGCACGACGGAGGATGCCCAGTCGGCGACTGGCTTTGGAGGCCAGCTTGGAAATGTGGTTTTCCCAAGAAAGATCATGGCAGATGGTGAGACCCAAACATTAATAATTAATAATAATTCATTTATTTTGTATAGCGCTTTTCCAGAAGCCCAAAGGCGCTTTGACAGAGTGGCAAACATAATGCATAACAATACATGAAAACAACAATTGCAAAAAGACAAGAATCAATAGGGAAATATTTAAAGCAAAAGGAGGGAGAAGGAGAAGAGATAGTCAGGGGTTAAATGCTGTGGGTTGAATGTTGAATGCAGTGTTGAACAGGTGGGTCTTTAGTGATGTTTTGAATGTGGTGAGTGAGGAGGAGTCTCTGATGGTGTGAGGTAGTGAGTTCCAGAGGGTGGGAGCAGCGATGGAGAAGGCCCTGTCCCCCCAGGATCTGAATTTGGTCCGGATGGAGGGGGTCAGGAGGTTGGTACCAGCAGAGCAGAGGTTGCGGGTGGGAGTGTGTCTGGAGAGGAGGTCAGCCAGGTAGGATGGGGCCAGGTTATGGAGGGCTTTGTATGTCAAGAGGAGGATTTTGTACTGGATTCTCTGGGGGATGGGGAGCCAGTGAAGCTTGTAAAGGACGGGGGTGATGTGGTCACGGGTCCGGGAATGGGTGAGTAGACGGGCAGCGGAGTTCTGAATGTATTGGAGTTTATTGGTGATTTTTTAGGGTGAACCATAGGAGGCTATTGCAGTAGTCCAGACGGGAGGTGATGAAGGCGTGGATGAGGGTTTCTGCAGCCGTGGAGGAGAGGTATGAGCGGAGACGGGCAATGTTTTTCAGCTGAAAGAAGGCTGACTTTGTGATCTGTTTAGTGTATTTGTCGAAGGAAAGGGTTTGGTCAAAGATGACGCCAAGATTCCGGATGTGAGGGGAGGTGGATACTGGGATACCGTCGATGTTGAGGGCAAAGTTATGGGTGGATTTTGTGAGCGTTTTTGGGCCAATGATGATTATTTCAGATTTATCACAGTTAAGCTTGAGGAAGTTGATTTGAAGCCAGGATTTTATTTCAGTGATGCAGTTTGTCAGGATAAAGTGGGTGTCGGTGGAGACGGACTTGGTGGAGATGAAAAGCTGGATGTCATCGGCGAAGCAGTGGAATTGGAGACCATGACGGCGGATTAAGTGACCGAGCAGGGACAGGTAAAGGATGAAGAGGAGGGGGCCAAGAACTGAACCTTGGGGGACACCTTGGGGGAGGGGAGCAGTGGGGGATTTGCAGTTATTGATGGAGATGAACTGGCATCTGTCAGAGAGGTATGATTTAATCCAAGAGAGGGCAGTGCCGGTAACGTTAAAGGTGGAGTCAAGTCGGGTGAGGAGGATGGTGTGATCGATGGTGTCAAAGGCAGCGCTGAGGTCGAGGAGGAAGAGAATGTTGAGGTTGCCAGCGTCAGAGGAGAGGAGAAGGTCGTTGGTGATTTTGAGGAGAGCAGTTTCAGTACTGTGGTTGGAGCGGAATCCGGATTGGAATGTTTCATACAGGTTATTGGCAGAGAGATGATGTTTGAGTTGAGTGGCTACAGCGCGTTCCAAAACTTTTGACAGAAAGGGTAGGTTGGAGATGGGTCTGAAGTTGTTTAGGGTGTCAGGGTTTAGACCAGGTTTTTTTAGAATGGGGGTAACAGCAGCAATTTTGAGGGAAGGTGGGACGATGCCTGTAGACAGGGAGGAGTTTATTGTTGCAATGATAAGTGGAGAGAGAGCAGGGAGGGAGGCTTTGACAAAGCTGGAGGGGATGGGGTCAAGAGTGCAGGTGGCAGTTTTCATTCCTATGAGGAGTTCAGAGAGGTCAGTAGGGGAGATTGGGGAGAACCGAGACAGGGGATGGCAGGACAAGGGGGGGGGGCAGGTGGTTGGAGGGGGAGCGGGTGCGGCGGTGGTCAAGCTGTTGTAGATGTTGTCAATTTTGCATTAGAAGAAAGAGAGGAAGGAGATGCAGTTGTCTACTGTGAATGACTGGGTGGTGGTGTTCAGGGGGCGGAGGAGTTTGTTTATTGTCGAGAAGAGTGCTTTTGGGTTTCCGGAGCCAGAGTGGATAATTTGAGAGTAGTAGGCAGCGCGGGCGCGGGAGAGGGCATCTTTGTAGTGTTGTAGGTGGTCCTTGTAGGCTTGGGAGTGAACTGTGAGACCCGTTTTATTGCTAGATATCAGGTATAATACTGCACCATTTTCACCTTTAAACCTATTCTTTATAATCCTGGGTTTTTTGTGAAGATTACATAGCATTGATAGATATCAGGTATAATACTGCACCATTGTCACTTTTAAACCTATTCTATATAATCCTGGGTTTTTTGTAAAGATGATATAACATTGATAGATATCAGGTATAATACTGCACCATTGTCACTTTTAAACCTATTCTATATAATCCTGGGTTTTTTGTAAAGTTTATATAACATTGATAGATATCAGGTATAATACTGCACCATTGTCACTTTTAAACCTATTCTATATAATCCTGGGTTTTTTGTAAAGATGATATAACATTGATAGATATCAGGTATAATACTGCACCATTTTCACTTTTAAACCTATTCTTTATAATCCGAGGTTTTTTGTAAAGATGATATAACATTGATAGATATCAGGTATAATACTGCACCATTGTCACTTTTAAACACCTTCTTTATAATCCTGGGTTTTTTGTAAAGATGATATAACATTGATAGATATCAGGTATAATACTGCACCATTTTCACCTTTAAACCTATTCAAATAATCCTAGGTTTTTTGTAAAGATGATATAACATTGATAGATATCAGGTATAACACTGCACCATTTTTACTTTTAAACCTATTCTTTATAATCCTGGGTTTTTTGGAAAGATGATATAACATTGATAGATATCAGGTATAATACTGCACCATTTTCACTTTTAAACCTCTTCTTTATAATCCTGGGTTTTTTGTAAAGATGACATAACATTGATAGATATCAGGTATAATACTGCACCATTTTCACCTTTAAACCTCTTCTTTATAATCCTGGGTTTTTTGTAAAGATGATATAACATTGATAGATATCAGGTATAATACTGCACCATTTTCACTTTTAAACCTCTTCTTTATAATCCTGGGTTTTTTGTAAAGATGATATAACATTGATAGATATCAGGTATAATACTGCACCATTTTCACTTTTAAACCTCTTCTTTATAATCCTGGGTTTTTTGTAAAGATGACATAACATTGATAGATATCAGGTATAATACTGCACCATTTTCACTTTTAAACCTCTTCTTTATAATCCTAGGTTTTTTGTAAAGATGATATAGCATTGATAGATATCAGGTATAATACTGCACCATTTTTACTTTTAAACCTATTCTTTATAATCCGAGGTTTTTTGTAAAGATGACATAACATTGATAGATATCAGGTATAATACTGCACCATTTTCACTTTTAAACCTATTCTTCATAATCCTGGGTTTTTTGTAAAGTTTATATAACATTGATAGATATCAGGTATAATACTGCACCATTGTCACTTTCAAACCTATTCTTTATAATCCTGGGTTTTTTGGAAAGATGATATAACATTGATAGATATCAGGTATGATACTGCACCATTTTCACCTTTAAACCTATTCAAATAATCCTAGGTTTTTTGTAAAGATGATATAACATTGATAGATATCAGGTATAACACTGCACCATTTTTACTTTTAAACCTATTCTTTATAATCCTGGGTTTTTTGGAAAGATGATATAACATTGATAGATATCAGGTATAATACTGCACCATTTTCACTTTTAAACCTCTTCTTTATAATCCTGGGTTTTTTGTAAAGATGACATAACATTGATAGATATCAGGTATAATACTGCACCATTTTCACCTTTAAACCTATTCAAATAATCCTAGGTTTTTTGTAAAGATGATATAACATTGATAGATATCAGGTATAATACTGCACCATTGTCACTTTTAAACCTATTCTTCATAATCCTGGGTTTTTTGTAAAGTTTATATAACATTGATAGATATCAGGTATAATACTGCACCATTTTCACTTTTAAACCTATTCTTTATAATCCTGGGTTTTTTGTCAAGATGATATAACATTGATAGATATCAGGTATAATACTGCACCATTGTCACTTTTAAACTTATTCTTCATAATCCGAGGTTTTCTGTAAAGATGATATAACATTGATAGATATCAGGTATAATACTGCACCATTTTCACTTTTAAACCTATTCTTTATAATCCTGGGTTTTTTGTAAAGATTATATAACATTGATAGATATCAGGTATAATACTGCACCATTGTCACTTTTAAACTTATTCTTCATAATCCGAGGTTTTCTGTAAAGATTATATAACATTGATAGATATCAGGTATAATACTGCACCATTTTCACTTTTAAACATCTTCTTTATAATCCGAGGTTTTCTGTAAAGATTATATAACATTGATAGATATCAGGTATAAAACTGCACCATTTTCACTTTTAAACATCTTCTTTATAATCCGAGGTTTTCTGTAAAGATTATATAACATTGATAGATATCAGGTATAAAACTGCACCATTTTCACTTTTAAACATCTTCTTTATAATCCGAGGTTTTCTGTAAAGATTATATAACATTGATAGATATCAGGTATAATACTGCACCATTTTCACTTTTAAACATCTTCTTTATAATCCGAGGTTTTCTGTAAAGATTATATAACATTGATAGATATCAGGTATAATACTGCACCATTTTCACTTTTAAACATCTTCTTTATAATCCGAGGTTTTCTGTAAAGATTATATAACATTGATAGATATCAGGTATAATACTGCACCATTTTCACTTTTAAACATCTTCTTTATAATCCGAGGTTTTCTGTAAAGATGATATAACATTGATAGATTTCAGGTATAATACTGCACCATTTTCACTTTTAAACCTATTCTTTATAATCCGAGGTTTTTTGTAAAGTTTATATAACATTGATAGATATCAGGTATAATACTGCACCATTTTTCACTTTTAAACCTATTCTTTATAATCCGAGGTTTTCTGTAAAGATTATATAACATTGATAGATATCAGGTATAAAACTGCACCATTTTCACTTTTAAACATCTTCTTTATAATCCGAGGTTTTCTGTAAAGATTATATAACATTGATAGATATCAGGTATAATACTGCACCATTTTCACTTTTAAACATCTTCTTTATAATCCGAGGTTTTCTGTAAAGATTATATAACATTGATAGATATCAGGTATAATACTGCACCATTTTCACTTTTAAACATCTTCTTTATAATCCGAGGTTTTCTGTAAAGATTATATAACATTGATAGATATCAGGTATAATACTGCACCATTTTCACTTTTAAACATCTTCTTTATAATCCGAGGTTTTCTGTAAAGATGATATAACATTGATAGATTTCAGGTATAATACTGCACCATTTTCACTTTTAAACCTATTCTTTATAATCCGAGGTTTTTTGTAAAGTTTATATAACATTGATAGATATCAGGTATAATACTGCACCATTTTCACTTTTAAACCTATTCTTTATAATCCGAGGTTTTTTGTAAAGATGATATAACATTGATAGATATCAGGTATAATACTGCACCATTTTCACTTTTAAACCTATTCTTTATAATCCTGGGTTTTTTGTAAAGATGATATAACATTGATAGATATCAGGTATAATACTGCACCATTTTCACCTTTAAACCTATTCAAATAATCCTGGGTTTTTTGTAAAGATGATATAACATTGATAGATATCAGGTATAACACTGCACCATTTCACCTTTAAACCTATTCAAATAATCCTGGGTTTTTTGTAAAGATGATATAACATTGATAGATATCAGGTATAATACTGCACCATTTTCACTTTCAAACCTATTCCTTATAATCATGGGTTTTTTGTAAAGATGATATAACATTGATAGATATCAGGTATAATACTGCACCATTGTCACTTTTCAACCTATTCTTTATAATCCTGGGTTTTTTGTAAAGATTATATAACATTGATAGATATCAGGTATAAAACTGCACCATTTTCACTTTTAAACCTATTCTTTATAATCCGAGGTTTTTGTAATGATTATATAACATTGATAGATATCAGGTATAATACTGCAACATTGTCACTTTTAAACCTATTCTATATAATCCTGGGTTTTTTGTAAAGATTATATAACATTGATAGATATCAGGTATAATACTGCACCATTGTCAGTTTTAAACCTATTCTTTATAATCCGAGGTTTTTTGTAAAGATGATGTAACATTGATAGATATCAGGTATAATTCTGCACCATTGTCACTTTCAAACCTATTCTTTATAATCCTGGGTTTTTTGGAAAGATGATATAACATTGATAGATATCAGGTATAATACTGCACCATTTTCACCTTTAAACCTATTCAAATAATCCTAGGTTTTTTGGAAAGATGATATAACATTGATAGATATCAGGTATAATACTGCACCATTTTCACCTTTAAACCTATTCAAATAATCCTAGGTTTTTTGGAAAGATTATATAACATTGATAGATATCAGGTATAATACTGCACCATTTTCACTTTTAAACCTATTCTTTATAATCCTGGGTTTTTTGGAAAGATGATATAACATTGATAGATATCAGGTATAATACTGCACCATTTTCACCTTTAAACCTATTCAAATAATCCTAGGTTTTTTGTAAAGATGATCTAACATTGATAGATATCAGGTATAATACTGCACCATTTTTACTTTTAAACCTATTCTTTATAATCCGAGGTTTTTTGTAAAGCTGACATAACATTTTTTTTTTTTTTTTTTTTTTGTATACAAGATCGAGGCTCGTGAAAGAGCGAACATTAATCACACAGAAAGACAAACAGACACACAAAACAAATAACATCGGGAGCGGTAGACAAGATGGGGAGAGAGGGGGAAGGACACAAACACAACATTTGAGAGCAAGGACCGAGAGACATGGAGACATCGAGAGAACTGTGGGAGGGAGAGGGCTTTGGGGGGAAGGCATGGGAAGGGGGGGGGGGTGGGAGAGGTATAAAACATATGGACACTGCCAAGACTTCCAGGAAAGAAGTTGGAATTTCAAACAAGGTGGATCTGGGGTGAATTAGTGGGGGTAGAAAAGATCAAGGTTTTGGATGGGGGAAGATAAGAGATGGTGGTGAACAGCTGTTTTGAAGACCTGGAGGGAGGAGTGTGATTGAAGTGAGTGTGGGAGTTTGTTCCAGAGGCGGGAGAAAAGAGGAATGAAAGAGTGAAGGTGAGCAGAGAGCCGAGATTTCGGCAGTTTAACCATCAGAGGGTGGCTGGCAGATCTTGTGCGACCTGTAGGAATATTTGGGGGACAGAGCACAGAGAGAGCTGGGGGAGCAAGGCCGGAGAGGAGTCGGTAGAAGACAGAAAGACCACCTACCTGCCTGCGGTGAGTGAGTGAAAGGCCCTCAGAGATAGCTTCATCGGGGGAGATTCCAATGATTCTGAAAGCTTTGGATTCAACAGCGTGAAGCCGAGCCAGGTGTGAGGCAGGAGCACCAGCCCATAGGGGAGAACAGTATTCCATTGAGCTGCGGATGAAAGCCTTGTATGTGGTGAGGAGCTCAGGTGTGCCTAGGAAGGACTTCGCACGACGGAGGATGCCCAGTCGGCGACTGGCTTTGGAGGCCAGCTTGGAAATGTGGTTTTCCCAAGAAAGATCATGGCAGATGGTGAGACCCAAACATTAATAATTAATAATAATTCATTTATTTTGTATAGCGCTTTTCCAGAAGCCCAAAGGCGCTTTGACAGAGTGGCAAACATAATGCATAACAATACATGAAAACAACAATTGCAAAAAGACAAGAATCAATAGGGAAATATTTAAAGCAAAAGGAGGGAGAAGGAGAAGAGATAGTCAGGGGTTAAATGCTGTGGGTTGAATGTTGAATGCAGTGTTGAACAGGTGGGTCTTTAGTGATGTTTTGAATGTGGTGAGTGAGGAGGAGTCTCTGATGGTGTGAGGTAGTGAGTTCCAGAGGGTGGGAGCAGCGATGGAGAAGGCCCTGTCCCCCCAGGATCTGAATTTGGTCCGGATGGAGGGGGTCAGGAGGTTGGTACCAGCAGAGCAGAGGTTGCGGGTGGGAGTGTGTCTGGAGAGGAGGTCAGCCAGGTAGGATGGGGCCAGGTTATGGAGGGCTTTGTATGTCAAGAGGAGGATTTTGTACTGGATTCTCTGGGGGATGGGGAGCCAGTGAAGCTTGTAAAGGACGGGGGTGATGTGGTCACGGGTCCGGGAATGGGTGAGTAGACGGGCAGCGGAGTTCTGAATGTATTGGAGTTTATTGGTGATTTTTGAGGGTGAACCATAGAGGAGGCTATTGCAGTAGTCCAGACGGGAGGTGATGAAGGCGTGGATGAGGGTTTCTGCAGCCGTGGAGGAGAGGGATGAGCGGAGACGGGCAATGGTTTTCAGCTGAAAGAAGGCTGACTTTGTGATCTGTTTAGTGTATTTGTCGAAGGAAAGGGTTTGGTCAAAGATGACGCCAAGATTCCGGATGTGAGGGGAGGTGGATACTGGGATACCGTCGATGTTGAGGGCAAAGTTATGGGTGGATTTTGTGAGCGTTTTTGGGCCAATGATGATTATTTCAGATTTATCACAGTTAAGCTTGAGGAAGTTGATTTGAAGCCAGGATTTTATTTCAGTGATGCAGTTTGTCAGGATAAAGTGGGTGTCGGTGGAGACGGACTTGGTGGAGATGAAAAGCTGGATGTCATCGGCGAAGCAGTGGAATTGGAGACCATGACGGCGGATTAAGTGACCGAGCAGGGACAGGTAAAGGATGAAGAGGAGGGGGCCAAGAACTGAACCTTGGGGGACACCTTGGGGGAGGGGAGCAGTGGGGGATTTGCAGTTATTGATGGAGATGAACTGGCATCTGTCAGAGAGGTATGATTTAATCCAAGAGAGGGCAGTGCCGGTAACGTTAAAGGTGGATTCAAGTCGGGTGAGGAGGATGGTGTGATCGATGGTGTCAAAGGCAGCGCTGAGGTCGAGGAGGAAGAGAATGTTGAGGTTGCCAGCGTCAGAGGAGAGGAGAAGGTCGTTGGTGATTTTGAGGAGAGCAGTTTCAGTACTGTGGTTGGAGCGGAATCCGGATTGG
The DNA here is from genome assembly GCF_964187855.1 of Myxine glutinosa. Lineage (NCBI taxonomy): Eukaryota > Metazoa > Chordata > Myxini > Myxiniformes > Myxinidae > Myxine > Myxine glutinosa. The sequence continues at coordinate 8,836,887 of NC_136264.1, read as the reverse complement.
AATGTTTCATTCAGGTTATTGGCAGAGAGATGATGTTTGAGTTGAGTGGCTACAGCGCGTTCCAAAACTTTTGACAGAAAGGGTAGGTTGGAGATGGGTCTGAAGTTGTTTAGGGTGTCAGGGTTTAGACCAGGTTTTTTTAGAATGGGGGTAACAGCAGCAATTTTGAGGGAAGGTGGGACGATGCCTGTAGACAGGGAGGAGTTTATTGTTGCAATGATAAGTGGAGAGAGAGCAGGGAGGGAGGCTTTGACAAAGCTGGAGGGGATGGGGTCAAGAGTGCAGGTGGCAGTTTTCATTCCTATGAGGAGTTCAGAGAGGTCAGTAGGGGAGATTGGGGAGAACCGAGACAGGGGATGGCAGGACAAGGGGGGGGGGCAGGTGGTTGGAGGGGGAGCGGGTGCGGCGGTGGTCAAGCTGTTGTAGATGTTGTCAATTTTGCGTTAGAAGAAAGAGAGGAAGGAGATGCAGTTGTCTACTGTGAATGACTGGGTGGTGGTGTTCAGGGGGCGGAGGAGTTTGTTTATTGTCGAGAAGAGTGCTTTTGGGTTTCCGGAGCCAGAGTGGATAATTTGAGAGTAGTAGGCAGCGCGGGCGCGGGAGAGGGCATCTTTGTAGTGTTGTAGGTGGTCCTTGTAGGCTTGGGAGTGAACTGTGAGACCCGTTTTATTGCTAGATATCAGGTATAATACTGCACCATTTTCACCTTTAAACCTATTCTTTATAATCCTGGGTTTTTTGTGAAGATTACATAGCATTGATAGATATCAGGTATAATACTGCACCATTGTCACTTTTAAACCTATTCTATATAATCCTGGGTTTTTTGTAAAGATGATATAACATTGATAGATATCAGGTATAATACTGCACCATTGTCACTTTTAAACCTATTCTATATAATCCTGGGTTTTTTGTAAAGTTTATATAACATTGATAGATATCAGGTATAATACTGCACCATTGTCACTTTTAAACCTATTCTATATAATCCTGGGTTTTTTGTAAAGATGATATAACATTGATAGATATCAGGTATAATACTGCACCATTTTCACTTTTAAACCTATTCTTTATAATCCGAGGTTTTTTGTAAAGATGATATAACATTGATAGATATCAGGTATAATACTGCACCATTGTCACTTTTAAACACCTTCTTTATAATCCTGGGTTTTTTGTAAAGATGATATAACATTGATAGATATCAGGTATAATACTGCACCATTTTCACCTTTAAACCTATTCAAATAATCCCAGGTTTTTTGTAAAGATGATATAACATTGATAGATATCAGGTATAACACTGCACCATTTTTACTTTTAAACCTATTCTTTATAATCCTGGGTTTTTTGGAAAGATGATATAACATTGATAGATATCAGGTATAATACTGCACCATTTTCACTTTTAAACCTCTTCTTTATAATCCTGGGTTTTTTGTAAAGATGACATAACATTGATAGATATCAGGTATAATACTGCACCATTTTCACCTTTAAACCTATTCAAATAATCCTAGGTTTTTTGTAAAGATGATATAGCATTGATAGATATCAGGTATAATACTGCACCATTTTTACTTTTAAACCTATTCTTTATAATCCGAGGTTTTTTGTAAAGATGACATAACATTGATAGATATCAGGTATAATACTGCACCATTTTCACTTTTAAACCTATTCTTCATAATCCTGGGTTTTTTGTAAAGTTTATATAACATTGATAGATATCAGGTATAATACTGCACCATTGTCACTTTCAAACCTATTCTTTATAATCCTGGGTTTTTTGGAAAGATGATATAACATTGATAGATATCAGTTATGATACTGCACCATTTTCACCTTTAAACCTATTCAAATAATCCTAGGTTTTTTGTAAAGATGATATAACATTGATAGATATCAGGTATAACACTGCACCATTTTTACTTTTAAACCTATTCTTTATAATCCTGGGTTTTTTGGAAAGATGATATAACATTGATAGATATCAGGTATAATACTGCACCATTTTCACTTTTAAACCTCTTCTTTATAATCCTGGGTTTTTTGTAAAGATGACATAACATTGATAGATATCAGGTATAATACTGCACCATTTTCACCTTTAAACCTATTCAAATAATCCTAGGTTTTTTGTAAAGATGATATAACATTGATAGATATCAGGTATAATACTGCACCATTGTCACTTTTAAACCTATTCTTCATAATCCTGGGTTTTTTGTAAAGTTTATATAACATTGATAGATATCAGGTATAATACTGCACCATTTTCACTTTTAAACATCTTCTTTATAATCCTGGGTTTTTTGTCAAGATGATATAACATTGATAGATATCAGGTATAATACTGCACCATTGTCACTTTTAAACTTATTCTTCATAATCCGAGGTTTTCTGTAAAGATGATATAACATTGATAGATATCAGGTATAATACTGCACCATTTTCACTTTTAAACCTATTCTTTATAATCCTGGGTTTTTTGTAAAGATTATATAACATTGATAGATATCAGGTATAATACTGCACCATTGTCACTTTTAAACTTATTCTTCATAATCCGAGGTTTTCTGTAAAGATTATATAACATTGATAGATATCAGGTATAATACTGCACCATTTTCACTTTTAAACATCTTCTTTATAATCCGAGGTTTTCTGTAAAGATTATATAACATTGATAGATATCAGGTATAAAACTGCACCATTTTCACTTTTAAACATCTTCTTTATAATCCGAGGTTTTCTGTAAAGATTATATAACATTGATAGATATCAGGTATAAAACTGCACCATTTTCACTTTTAAACATCTTCTTTATAATCCGAGGTTTTCTGTAAAGATTATATAACATTGATAGATATCAGGTATAATACTGCACCATTTTCACTTTTAAACATCTTCTTTATAATCCGAGGTTTTCTGTAAAGATTATATAACATTGATAGATATCAGGTATAATACTGCACCATTTTCACTTTTAAACATCTTCTTTATAATCCGAGGTTTTCTGTAAAGATTATATAACATTGATAGATATCAGGTATAATACTGCACCATTTTCACTTTTAAACATCTTCTTTATAATCCGAGGTTTTCTGTAAAGATGATATAACATTGATAGATTTCAGGTATAATACTGCACCATTTTCACTTTTAAACCTATTCTTTATAATCCGAGGTTTTTTGTAAAGTTTATATAACATTGATAGATATCAGGTATAATACTGCACCATTTTTCACTTTTAAACCTATTCTTTATAATCCGAGGTTTTCTGTAAAGATTATATAACATTGATAGATATCAGGTATAAAACTGCACCATTTTCACTTTTAAACATCTTCTTTATAATCCGAGGTTTTCTGTAAAGATTATATAACATTGATAGATATCAGGTATAATACTGCACCATTTTCACTTTTAAACATCTTCTTTATAATCCGAGGTTTTCTGTAAAGATTATATAACATTGATAGATATCAGGTATAATACTGCACCATTTTCACTTTTAAACATCTTCTTTATAATCCGAGGTTTTCTGTAAAGATTATATAACATTGATAGATATCAGGTATAATACTGCACCATTTTCACTTTTAAACATCTTCTTTATAATCCGAGGTTTTCTGTAAAGATGATATAACATTGATAGATTTCAGGTATAATACTGCACCATTTTCACTTTTAACCCTATTCTTTATAATCCGAGGTTTTTTGTAAAGTTTATATAACATTGATAGATATCAGGTATAATACTGCACCATTTTCACTTTTAAACCTATTCTTTATAATCCGAGGTTTTTTGTAAAGATGATATAACATTGATAGATATCAGGTATAATACTGCACCATTTTCACTTTTAAACCTATTCTTTATAATCCTGGGTTTTTTGTAAAGATGATATAACATTGATAGATATCAGGTATAATACTGCACCATTTTCACCTTTAAACCTATTCAAATAATCCTGGGTTTTTTGTAAAGATGATATAACATTGATAGATATCAGGTATAACACTGCACCATTTCACCTTTAAACCTATTCAAATAATCCTGGGTTTTTTGTAAAGATGATATAACATTGATAGATATCAGGTATAATACTGCACCATTTTCACCTTTAAACCTATTCAAATAATCCTGGGTTTTTTGTAAAGATGATATAACATTGATAGATATCAGGTATAACACTGCACCATTTCACCTTTAAACCTATTCAAATAATCCTGGGTTTTTTGTAAAGATGATATAACATTGATAGATATCAGGTATAATACTGCACCATTTTCACTTTCAAACCTATTCCTTATAATCATGGGTTTTTTGTAAAGATGATATAACATTGATAGATATCAGGTATAATACTGCACCATTGTCACTTTTCAACCTATTCTTTATAATCCTGGGTTTTTTGTAAAGATTATATAACATTGATAGATATCAGGTATAATACTGCACCATTGTCAGTTTTAAACCTATTCTTTATAATTCGAGGTTTTTTGTAAAGATGATATAACATTGATAGATAACAGGTATAATACTGCACCATTTTCACTTTTAAACCTATTCTTTATAATCCGAGGTTTTTGTAATGATTATATATAACATTGATAGATATCAGGTATAATACTGCAACATTGTCACTTTTAAACCTATTCTATATAATCCTGGGTTTTTTGTAAAGATTATATAACATTGATAGATATCAGGTATAATACTGCACCATTGTCAGTTTTAAACCTATTCTTTATAATCCGAGGTTTTTTGTAAAGATGATGTAACATTGATAGATATCAGGTATAATTCTGCACCATTGTCACTTTCAAACCTATTCTTTATAATCCTGGGTTTTTTGGAAAGATGATATAACATTGATAGATATCAGGTATAATACTGCACCATTTTCACCTTTAAACCTATTCAAATAATCCTAGGTTTTTTGGAAAGATGATATAACATTGATAGAAATCAGGTATAATACTGCACCATTTTCACCTTTAAACCTATTCAAATAATCCTAGGTTTTTTGGAAAGATTATATAACATTGATAGATATCAGGTATAATACTGCACCATTTTCACTTTTAAACCTATTCTTTATAATCCTGGGTTTTTTGGAAAGATGATATAACATTGATAGATATCAGGTATAATACTGCACCATTTTCACCTTTAAACCTATTCAAATAATCCTAGGTTTTTTGTAAAGATGATATAACATTGATAGATATCAGGTATAATACTGCACCATTTTTACTTTTAAACCTATTCTTTATAATCCGAGGTTTTTTGTAAAGCTGACATAACATTTTTTTTTTTTTTTTTTTTTTTTTTTGTATACAAGATCGAGGCTTGTGAAAGAGCGAACATTAATCACACAGAAAGACAAACAGACACACAAAACAAATAACATCGGGAGCGGTAGACAAGATGGGGAGAGAGGGGGAAGGACACAAACACAACATTTGAGAGCAAGGACCGAGAGACATGGAGACATCGAGAGAACTGTGGGAGGGAGAGGGCTTTGGGGGGAAGGCATGGGAAGGGGGGGGGGGGTGGGAGAGGTATAAAACATATGGACACTGCCAAGACTTCCAGGAAAGAAGTTGGAATTTCAAACAAGGTGGATCTGGGGTGAATTAGTGGGGGTAGAAAAGATCAAGGTTTTGGATGGGGGAAGATAAGAGATGGTGGTGAACAGCTGTTTTGAAGACCTGGAGGGAGGAGTGTGATTGAAGTGAGTGTGGGAGTTTGTTCCAGAGGCGGGAGAAAAGAGGAATGAAAGAGTGAAGGTGAGCAGAGAGCCGAGATTTCGGCAGTTTAACCATCAGAGGGTGGCTGGCAGATCTTGTGCGACCTGTAGGAATATTTGGGGGACAGAGCACAGAGAGAGCTGGGGGAGCAAGGCCGGAGAGGAGTCGGTAGAAGACAGAAAGACCACCTACCTGCCTGCGGTGAGTGAGTGAAAGGCCCTCAGAGATAGCTTCATCGGGGGAGATTCCAATGATTCTGAAAGCTTTGGATTCAACAGCGTGAAGCCGAGCCAGGTGTGAGGCAGGAGCACCAGCCCATAGGGGAGAACAGTATTCCATTGAGCTGCGGATGAAAGCCTTGTATGTGGTGAGGAGCTCAGGTGTGCCTAGGAAGGACTTCGCACGACGGAGGATGCCCAGTCGGCGACTGGCTTTGGAGGCCAGCTTGGAAATGTGGTTTTCCCAAGAAAGATGATGGCAGATGGTGAGACCCAAACATTAATAATTAATAATAATTCATTTATTTTGTATAGCGCTTTTCCAGAAGCCCAAAGGCGCTTTGACAGAGTGGCAAACATAATGCATAACAATACATGAAAACAACAATTGCAAAAAGACAAGAATCAATAGGGAAATATTTAAAGCAAAAGGAGGGAGAAGGAGAAGAGATAGTCAGGGGTTAAATGCTGTGGGTTGAATGTTGAATGCAGTGTTGAACAGGTGGGTCTTTAGTGATGTTTTGAATGTGGTGAGTGAGGAGGAGTCTCTGATGGTGTGAGGTAGTGAGTTCCAGAGGGTGGGAGCAGCGATGGAGAAGGCCCTGTCCCCCCAGGATCTGAATTTGGTCCGGATGGAGGGGGTCAGGAGGTTGGTACCAGCAGAGCAGAGGTTGCGGGTGGGAGTGTGTCTGGAGAGGAGGTCAGCCAGGTAGGATGGGGCCAGGTTATGGAGGGCTTTGTATGTCAAGAGGAGGATTTTGTACTGGATTCTCTGGGGGATGGGGAGCCAGTGAAGCTTGTAAAGGACGGGGGTGATGTGGTCACGGGTCCGGGAATGGGTGAGTAGACGGGCAGCGGAGTTCTGAATGTATTGGAGTTTATTGGTGATTTTTGAGGGTGAACCATAGAGGAGGCTATTGCAGTAGTCCAGACGGGAGGTGATGAAGGCGTGGATGAGGGTTTCTGCAGCCGTGGAGGAGAGGGATGAGCGGAGACGGGCAATGTTTTTCAGCTGAAAGAAGGCTGACTTTGTGATCTGTTTAGTGTATTTGTCGAAGGAAAGGGTTTGGTCAAAGATGACGCCAAGATTCCGGATGTGAGGGGAGGTGGATACTGGGATACCGTCGATGTTGAGGGCAAAGTTATGGGTGGATTTTGTGAGCGTTTTTGGGCCAATGATGATTATTTCAGATTTATCACAGTTAAGCTTGAGGAAGTTGATTTGAAGCCAGGATTTTATTTCAGTGATGCAGTTTGTCAGGATAAAGTGGGTGTCGGTGGAGACGGACTTGGTGGAGATGAAAAGCTGGATGTCATCGGCGAAGCAGTGGAATTGGAGACCATGACGGCGGATTAAGTGACCGAGCAGGGACAGGTAAAGGATGAAGAGGAGGGGGCCAAGAACTGAACCTTGGGGGACACCTTGGGGGAGGGGAGCAGTGGGGGATTTGCAGTTATTGATGGAGATGAACTGGCATCTGTCAGAGAGGTATGATTTAATCCAAGAGAGGGCAGTGCCGGTAACGTTAAAGGTGGATTCAAGTCGGGTGAGGAGGATGGTGTGATCGATGGTGTCAAAGGCAGCGCTGAGGTCGAGGAGGAAGAGAATGTTGAGGTTGCCAGCGTCAGAGGAGAGGAGAAGGTCGTTGGTGATTTTGAGGAGAGCAGTTTCAGTACTGTGGTTGGAGCGGAATCCGGATTGGAATGTTTCATACAGGTTATTGGCAGAGAGATGATGTTTGAGTTGAGTGGCTACAGCGCGTTCCAAAACTTTTGACAGAAAGGGTAGGTTGGAGATGGGTCTGAAGTTGTTTAGGGTGTCAGGGTTTAGACCAGGTTTTTTTAGAATGGGGGTAACAGCAGCAATTTTGAGGGAAGGTGGGACGATGCCTGTAGACAGGGAGGAGTTTATTGTTGCAATGATAAGTGGAGAGAGAGCAGGGAGGGAGGCTTTGACAAAGCTGGAGGGGATGTCAAGAGTGCAGGTGGCAGTTTTCATTCCTATGAGGAGTTCAGAGAGGTCAGTAGGGGAGATTGGGGAGAACCGAGACAGGGGATGGCAGGACAAGGGGGGGGCAGGTGGTTGGAGGGGGAGCGGGTGCGGCGGTGGTCAAGCTGTTGTAGATGTTGTCAATTTTGCGTTAGAAGAAAGAGAGGAAGGAGATGCAGTTGTCTACTGTGAATGACTGGGTGGTGGTGTTCAGGGGGCGGAGGAGTTTGTTTATTGTCGAGAAGAGTGCTTTTGGGTTTCCGGAGCCAGAGTGGATAATTTGAGAGTAGTAGGCAGCGCGGGCGCGGGAGAGGGCATCTTTGTAGTGTTGTAGGTGGTCCTTGTAGGCTTGGGAGTGAACTGTGAGACCCGTTTTATTGCTAGATATCAGGTATAATACTGCACCATTTTCACCTTTAAGCCTATTCTTTATAATCCTGGGTTTTTTGTGAAGATTACATAGCATTGATAGATATCAGGTATAATACTGCACCATTGTCACTTTTAAACCTATTCTATATAATCCTGGGTTTTTTGTAAAGATGATATAACATTGATAGATATCAGGTATAATACTGCACCATTGTCACTTTTAAACCTATTCTATATAATCCTGGGTTTTTTGTAAAGTTTATATAACATTGATAGATATCAGGTATAATACTGCACCATTGTCACTTTTAAACCTATTCTATATAATCCTGGGTTTTTTGTAAAGATGATATAACATTGATAGATATCAGGTATAATACTGCACCATTTTCACTTTTAAACCTATTCTTTATAATCCGAGGTTTTTTGTAAAGATGATATAACATTGATAGATATCAGGTATAATACTGCACCATTGTCACTTTTAAACACCTTCTTTATAATCCTGGGTTTTTTGTAAAGATGATATAACATTGATAGATATCAGGTATAATACTGCACCATTTTCACCTTTAAACCTATTCAAATAATCCTAGGTTTTTTGTAAAGATGATATAACATTGATAGATATCAGGTATAACACTGCACCATTTTTACTTTTAAACCTATTCTTTATAATCCTGGGTTTTTTGGAAAGATGATATAACATTGATAGATATCAGGTATAATACTGCACCATTTTCACTTTTAAACCTCTTCTTTATAATCCTGGGTTTTTTGTAAAGATGACATAACATTGATAGATATCAGGTATAATACTGCACCATTTTCACCTTTAAACCTATTCAAATAATCCTAGGTTTTTTGTAAAGATGATATAGCATTGATAGATATCAGGTATAATACTGCACCATTTTTACTTTTAAACCTATTCTTTATAATCCGAGGTTTTTTGTAAAGATGACATAACATTGATAGATATCAGGTATAATACTGCACCATTTTCACTTTTAAACCTATTCTTCATAATCCTGGGTTTTTTGTAAAGTTTATATAACATTGATAGATATCAGGTATAATACTGCACCATTGTCACTTTCAAACCTATTCTTTATAATCCTGGGTTTTTTGGAAAGATGATATAACATTGATAGATATCAGGTATGATACTGCACCATTTTCACCTTTAAACCTATTCAAATAATCCTAGGTTTTTTGTAAAGATGATATAACATTGATAGATATCAGGTATAACACTGCACCATTTTTACTTTTAAACCTATTCTTTATAATCCTGGGTTTTTTGGAAAGATGATATAACATTGATAGATATCAGGTATAATACTGCACCATTTTCACTTTTAAACCTCTTCTTTATAATCCTGGGTTTTTTGTAAAGATGACATAACATTGATAGATATCAGGTATAATACTGCACCATTTTCACCTTTAAACCTATTCAAATAATCCTAGGTTTTTTGTAAAGATGATATAACATTGATAGATATCAGGTATAATACTGCACCATTGTCACTTTTAAACCTATTCTTCATAATCCTGGGTTTTTTGTAAAGTTTATATAACATTGATAGATATCAGGTATAATACTGCACCATTTTCACTTTTAAACCTATTCTTTATAATCCTGGGTTTTTTGTCAAGATGATATAACATTGATAGATATCAGGTATAATACTGCACCATTGTCACTTTTAAACTTATTCTTCATAATCCGAGGTTTTCTGTAAAGATGATATAACATTGATAGATATCAGGTATAATACTGCACCATTTTCACTTTTAAACCTATTCTTTATAATCCTGGGTTTTTTGTAAAGATTATATAACATTGATAGATATCAGGTATAATACTGCACCATTGTCACTTTTAAACTTATTCTTCATAATCCGAGGTTTTCTGTAAAGATTATATAACATTGATAGATATCAGGTATAATACTGCACCATTTTCACTTTTAAACATCTTCTTTATAATCCGAGGTTTTCTGTAAAGATTATATAACATTGATAGATATCAGGTATAAAACTGCACCATTTTCACTTTTAAACATCTTCTTTATAATCCGAGGTTTTCTGTAAAGATTATATAACATTGATAGATATCAGGTATAAAACTGCACCATTTTCACTTTTAAACATCTTCTTTATAATCCGAGGTTTTCTGTAAAGATTATATAACATTGATAGATATCAGGTATAATACTGCACCATTTTCACTTTTAAACATCTTCTTTATAATCCGAGGTTTTCTGTAAAGATTATATAACATTGATAGATATCAGGTATAATACTGCACCAATTTCACTTTTAAACATCTTCTTTATAATCCGAGGTTTTCTGTAAAGATTATATAACATTGATAGATATCAGGTATAATACTGCACCATTTTCACTTTTAAACATCTTCTTTATAATCCGAGGTTTTCTGTAAAGATGATATAACATTGATAGATTTCAGGTATAATACTGCACCATTTTCACTTTTAAACCTATTCTTTATAATCCGAGGTTTTTTGTAAAGTTTATATAACATTGATAGATATCAGGTATAATACTGCACCATTTTTCACTTTTAAACCTATTCTTTATAATCCGAGGTTTTCTGTAAAGATTATATAACATTGATAGATATCAGGTATAAAACTGCACCATTTTCACTTTTAAACATCTTCTTTATAATCCGAGGTTTTCTGTAAAGATTATATAACATTGATAGATATCAGGTATAATACTGCACCATTTTCACTTTTAAACATCTTCTTTATAATCCGAGGTTTTCTGTAAAGATTATATAACATTGATAGATATCAGGTATAATACTGCACCATTTTCACTTTTAAACATCTTCTTTATAATCCGAGGTTTTCTGTAAAGATTATATAACATTGATAGATATCAGGTATAATACTGCACCATTTTCACTTTTAAACATCTTCTTTATAATCCGAGGTTTTCTGTAAAGATGATATAACATTGATAGATTTCAGGTATAATACTGCACCATTTTCACTTTTAAACCTATTCTTTATAATCCGAGGTTTTTTGTAAAGTTTATATAACATTGATAGATATCAGGTATAATACTGCACCATTTTCACTTTTAAACCTATTCTTTATAATCCTGGGTTTTTTGTAAAGATGATATAACATTGATAGATATCAGGTATAATACTGCACCATTTTCACCTTTAAACCTATTCAAATAATCCTGGGTTTTTTGTAAAGATGATATAACATTGATAGATATCAGGTATAACACTGCACCATTTCACCTTTAAACCTATTCAAATAATCCTGGGTTTTTTGTAAAGATGATATAACATTGATAGATATCAGGTATAATACTGCACCATTTTCACCTTTAAACCTATTCAAATAATCCTGGGTTTTTTGTAAAGATGATATAACATTGATAGATATCAGGTATAACACTGCACCATTTCACCTTTAAACCTATTCAAATAATCCTGGGTTTTTTGTAAAGATGATATAACATTGATAGATATCAGGTATAATACTGCACCATTTTCACTTTCAAACCTATTCCTTATAATCATGGGTTTTTTGTAAAGATGATATAACATTGATAGATATCAGGTATAATACTGCACCATTGTCACTTTTCAACCTATTCTTTATAATCCTGGGTTTTTTGTAAAGATTATATAACATTGATAGATATCAGGTATAAAACTGCACCATTTTCACTTTTAAACCTATTCTTTATAATCCGAGGTTTTTGTAATGATTATATAACATTGATAGATATCAGGTATAATACTGCAACATTGTCACTTTTAAACCTATTCTATATAATCCTGGGTTTTTGGTAAAGATTATATAACATTGATAGATATCAGGTATAATACTGCACCATTGTCAGTTTTAAACCTATTCTTTATAATCCGAGGTTTTTTGTAAAGATGATGTAACATTGATAGATATCAGGTATAATTCTGCACCATTGTCACTTTCAAACCTATTCTTTATAATCCTGGGTTTTTTGGAAAGATGATATAACATTGATAGATATCAGGTATAATACTGCACCATTTTCACCTTTAAACCTATTCAAATAATCCTAGGTTTTTTGGAAAGATGATATAACATTGATAGATATCAGGTATAATACTGCACCATTTTCACCTTTAAACCTATTCAAATAATCCTAGGTTTTTTGGAAAGATTATATAACATTGATAGATATCAGGTATAATACTGCACCATTTTCACTTTTAAACCTATTCTTTATAATCCTGGGTTTTTTGGAAAGATGATATAACATTGATAGATATCAGGTATAATACTGCACCATTGTCACTTTCAAACCTATTCTTTATAATCCTGGGTTTTTTGGAAAGATGATATAACATTGATAGATATCAGGTATGATACTGCACCATTTTCACCTTTAAACCTATTCAAATAATCCTAGGTTTTTTGTAAAGATGATATAACATTGATAGATATCAGGTATAACACTGCACCATTTTTACTTTTAAACCTATTCTTTATAATCCTGGGTTTTTTGGAAAGATGATATAACATTGATAGATATCAGGTATAATACTGCACCATTTTCACTTTTAAACCTCTTCTTTATAATCCTGGGTTTTTTGTAAAGATGACATAACATTGATAGATATCAGGTATAATACTGCACCATTTTCACCTTTAAACCTATTCAAATAATCCTAGGTTTTTTGTAAAGATGATATAACATTGATAGATATCAGGTATAATACTGCACCATTGTCACTTTTAAACCTATTCTTCATAATCCTGGGTTTTTTGTAAAGTTTATATAACATTGATAGATATCAGGTATAATACTGCACCATTTTCACTTTTAAACCTATTCTTTATAATCCTGGGTTTTTTGTCAAGATGATATAACATTGATAGATATCAGGTATAATACTGCACCATTGTCACTTTTAAACTTATTCTTCATAATCCGAGGTTTTCTGTAAAGATGATATAACATTGATAGATATCAGGTATAATACTGCACCATTTTCACTTTTAAACCTATTCTTTATAATCCTGGGTTTTTTGTAAAGATTATATAACATTGATAGATATCAGGTATAATACTGCACCATTGTCACTTTTAAACTTATTCTTCATAATCCGAGGTTTTCTGTAAAGATTATATAACATTGATAGATATCAGGTATAATACTGCACCATTTTCACTTTTAAACATCTTCTTTATAATCCGAGGTTTTCTGTAAAGATTATATAACATTGATAGATATCAGGTATAAAACTGCACCATTTTCACTTTTAAACATCTTCTTTATAATCCGAGGTTTTCTGTAAAGATTATATAACATTGATAGATATCAGGTATAAAACTGCACCATTTTCACTTTTAAACATCTTCTTTATAATCCGAGGTTTTCTGTAAAGATTATATAACATTGATAGATATCAGGTATAATACTGCACCATTTTCACTTTTAAACATCTTCTTTATAATCCGAGGTTTTCTGTAAAGATTATATAACATTGATAGATATCAGGTATAATACTGCACCAATTTCACTTTTAAACATCTTCTTTATAATCCGAGGTTTTCTGTAAAGATTATATAACATTGATAGATATCAGGTATAATACTGCACCATTTTCACTTTTAAACATCTTCTTTATAATCCGAGGTTTTCTGTAAAGATGATATAACATTGATAGATTTCAGGTATAATACTGCACCATTTTCACTTTTAAACCTATTCTTTATAATCCGAGGTTTTTTGTAAAGTTTATATAACATTGATAGATATCAGGTATAATACTGCACCATTTTTCACTTTTAAACCTATTCTTTATAATCCGAGGTTTTCTGTAAAGATTATATAACATTGATAGATATCAGGTATAAAACTGCACCATTTTCACTTTTAAACATCTTCTTTATAATCCGAGGTTTTCTGTAAAGATTATATAACATTGATAGATATCAGGTATAATACTGCACCATTTTCACTTTTAAACATCTTCTTTATAATCCGAGGTTTTCTGTAAAGATTATATAACATTGATAGATATCAGGTATAATACTGCACCATTTTCACTTTTAAACATCTTCTTTATAATCCGAGGTTTTCTGTAAAGATTATATAACATTGATAGATATCAGGTATAATACTGCACCATTTTCACTTTTAAACATCTTCTTTATAATCCGAGGTTTTCTGTAAAGATGGTATAACATTGATAGATTTCAGGTATAATACTGCACCATTTTCACTTTTAAACCTATTCTTTATAATCCGAGGTTTTTTGTAAAGTTTATATAACATTGATAGATATCAGGTATAATACTGCACCATTTTCACTTTTAAACCTATTCTTTATAATCCGAGGTTTTTTGTAAAGATGATATAACATTGATAGATATCAGGTATAATACTGCACCATTTTCACTTTTAAACCTATTCTTTATAATCCTGGGTTTTTTGTAAAGATGATATAACATTGATAGATATCAGGTATAATACTGCACCATTTTCACCTTTAAACCTATTCAAATAATCCTGGGTTTTTTGTAAAGATGATATAACATTGATAGATATCAGGTATAACACTGCACCATTTCACCTTTAAACCTATTCAAATAATCCTGGGTTTTTTGTAAAGATGATATAACATTGATAGATATCAGGTATAATACTGCACCATTTTCACCTTTAAACCTATTCAAATAATCCTGGGTTTTTTGTAAAGATGATATAACATTGATAGATATCAGGTATAACACTGCACCATTTCACCTTTAAACCTATTCAAATAATCCTGGGTTTTTTGTAAAGATGATATAACATTGATAGATATCAGGTATAATACTGCACCATTTTCACTTTCAAACCTATTCCTTATAATCATGGGTTTTTTGTAAAGATGATATAACATTGATAGATATCAGGTATAATACTGCACCATTGTCACTTTTCAACCTATTCTTTATAATCCTGGGTTTTTTGTAAAGATTATATAACATTGATAGATATCAGGTATAAAACTGCACCATTTTCACTTTTAAACCTATTCTTTATAATCCGAGGTTTTTGTAATGATTATATAACATTGATAGATATCAGGTATAATACTGCAACATTGTCACTTTTAAACCTATTCTATATAATCCTGGGTTTTTGGTAAAGATTATATAACATTGATAGATATCAGGTATAATACTGCACCATTGTCAGTTTTAAACCTATTCTTTATAATCCGAGGTTTTTTGTAAAGATGATGTAACATTGATAGATATCAGGTATAATTCTGCACCATTGTCACTTTCAAACCTATTCTTTATAATCCTGGGTTTTTTGGAAAGATGATATAACATTGATAGATATCAGGTATAATACTGCACCATTTTCACCTTTAAACCTATTCAAATAATCCTAGGTTTTTTGGAAAGATGATATAACATTGATAGATATCAGGTATAATACTGCACCATTTTCACCTTTAAACCTATTCAAATAATCCTAGGTTTTTTGGAAAGATTATATAACATTGATAGATATCAGGTATAATACTGCACCATTTTCACTTTTAAACCTATTCTTTATAATCCTGGGTTTTTTGGAAAGATGATATAACATTGATAGATATCAGGTATAATACTGCACCATTTTCACCTTTAAACCTATTCAAATAATCCTAGGTTTTTTGTAAAGATGATATAACATTGATAGATATCAGGTATAATACTGCACCATTTTTACTTTTAAACCTATTCTTTATAATCCGAGGTTTTTTGTAAAGCTGACATAACATTTTTTTTTTTTTTTTTTTTTTTTTTTGTATACAAGATCGAGGCTCGTGAAAGAGCGAACATTAATCACACAGAAAGACAAACAGACACACAAAACAAATAACATCGGGAGCGGTAGACAAGATGGGGAGTGAGGGGGAAGGACACAAACACAACATTTGAGAGCAAGGACCGAGAGACATGGAGACATCGAGAGAACTGTGGGAGGGAGAGGGCTTTGGGGGGAAGGCATGGGAAGGGGGGGGGGGGTGGGAGAGGTATAAAACATATGGACACTGCCAAGACTTCCAGGAAAGAAGTTGGAATTTCAAACAAGGTGGATCTGGGGTGAATTAGTGGGGGTAGAAAAGATCAAGGTTTTGGATGGGGGAAGATAAGAGATGGTGGTGAACAGCTGTTTTGAAGACCTGGAGGGAGGAGTGTGATTGAAGTGAGTGTGGGAGTTTGTTCCAGAGGCGGGAGAAAAGAGGAATGAAAGAGTGAGGGTGAGCAGAGAGCCGAGATTTCGGCAGTTTAACCATCAGAGGGTGGCTGGCAGATCTTGTGCGACCTGTAGGAATATTTGGGGGACAGAGCACAGAGAGAGCTGGGGGAGCAAGGCCGGAGAGGAGTCGGTAGAAGACAGAAAGACCACCTACCTGCCTGCGGTGAGTGAGTGAAAGGCCCTCAGAGATAGCTTCATCGGGGGAGATTCCAATGATTCTGAAAGCTTTGGATTCAACAGCGTGAAGCCGAGCCAGGTGTGAGGCAGGAGCACCAGCCCATAGGGGAGAACAGTATTCCATTGAGCTGCGGATGAAAGCCTTGTATGTGGTGAGGAGCTCAGGTGTGCCTAGGAAGGACTTCGCACGACGGAGGATGCCCAGTCGCGACTGGCTTTGGAGGCCAGCTTGGAAATGTGGTTTTCCCAAGAAAGATCATGGCAGATGGTGAGACCCAAACATTAATAATTAATAATAATTCATTTATTTTGTATAGCGCTTTTCCAGAAGCCCAAAGGCGCTTTGACAGAGTGGCAAACATAATGCATAACAATACATGAAAACAACAATTGCAAAAAGACAAGAATCAATAGGGAAATATTTAAAGCAAAAGGAGGGAGAAGGAGAAGAGATAGTCAGGGGTTAAATGCTGTGGGTTGAATGTTGAATGCAGTGTTGAACAGGTGGGTCTTTAGTGATGTTTTGAATGTGGTGAGTGAGGAGGAGTCTCTGATGGTGTGAGGTAGTGAGTTCCAGAGGGTGGGAGCAGCGATGGAGAAGGCCCTGTCCCCCCAGGATCTGAATTTGGTCCGGATGGAGGGGGTCAGGAGGTTGGTACCAGCAGAGCAGAGGTTGCGGGTGGGAGTGTGTCTGGAGAGGA
Organism: Myxine glutinosa; assembly: GCF_964187855.1. Classification (NCBI taxonomy): domain Eukaryota; kingdom Metazoa; phylum Chordata; class Myxini; order Myxiniformes; family Myxinidae; genus Myxine; species Myxine glutinosa. The sequence goes on along the minus strand of NC_136264.1, from coordinate 8,819,365 downwards.
GGTCAGCCAGGTAGGATGGGGCCAGGTTATGGAGGGCTTTGTATGTCAAGAGGAGGATTTTGTACTGGATTCTCTGGGGGATGGGGAGCCAGTGAAGCTTGTAAAGGACGGGGGTGATGTGGTCACGGGTCCGGGAATGGGTGAGTAGACGGGCAGCGGAGTTCTGAATGTATTGGAGTTTATTGGTGATTTTTGAGGGTGAACCATAGAGGAGGCTATTGCAGTAGTCCAGACGGGAGGTGATGAAGGCGTGGATGAGGGTTTCTGCAGCCGTGGAGGAGAGGGATGAGCGGAGACGGGCAATGTTTTTCAGCTGAAAGAAGGCTGACTTTGTGATCTGTTTAGTGTATTTGTCGAAGGAAAGGGTTTGGTCAAAGATGACGCCAAGATTCCGGATGTGAGGGGAGGTGGATACTGGGATACCGTCGATGTTGAGGGCAAAGTTATGGGTGGATTTTGTGAGCGTTTTTGGGCCAATGATGATTATTTCAGATTTATCACAGTTAAGCTTGAGGAAGTTGATTTGAAGCCAGGATTTTATTTCAGTGATGCAGTTTGTCAGGATAAAGTGGGTGTCGGTGGAGACGGACTTGGTGGAGATGAAAAGCTGGATGTCATCGGCGAAGCAGTGGAATTGGAGACCATGACGGCGGATTAAGTGACCGAGCAGGGACAGGTAAAGGATGAAGAGGAGGGGGCCAAGAACTGAACCTTGGGGGACACCTTGGGGGAGGGGAGCAGTGGGGGATTTGCAGTTATTGATGGAGATGAACTGGCATCTGTCAGAGAGGTATGATTTAATCCAAGAGAGGGCAGTGCCGGTAACGTTAAAGGTGGATTCAAGTCGGGTGAGGAGGATGGTGTGATCGATGGTGTCAAAGGCAGCGCTGAGGTCGAGGAGGAAGAGAATGTTGAGGTTGCCAGCGTCAGAGGAGAGGAGAAGGTCGTTGGTGATTTTGAGGAGAGCAGTTTCAGTACTGTGGTTGGAGCGGAATCCGGATTGGAATGTTTCATACAGGTTATTGGCAGAGAGATGATGTTTGAGTTGAGTGGCTACAGCGCGTTCCAAAACTTTTGACAGAAAGGGTAGGTTGGAGATGGGTCTGAAGTTGTTTAGGGTGTCAGGGTTTAGACCAGGTTTTTTTAGAATGGGGGTAACAGCAGCAATTTTGAGGGAAGGTGGGACGATGCCTGTAGACAGGGAGGAGTTTATTGTTGCAATGATAAGTGGAGAGAGAGCAGGGAGGGAGGCTTTGACAAAGCTGGAGGGGATGGGGTCAAGAGTGCAGGTGGCAGTTTTCATTCCTATGAGGAGTTCAGAGAGGTCAGTAGGGGAGATTGGGGAGAACCGAGACAGGGGATGGCAGGACAAGGGGGGGGGGGCAGGTGGTTGGAGGGGGAGCGGGTGCGGCGGTGGTCAAGCTGTTGTAGATGTTGTCAATTTTGCGTTAGAAGAAAGAGAGGAAGGAGATGCAGTTGTCTACTGTGAATGACTGGGTGGTGGTGTTCAGGGGGCGGAGGAGTTTGCTTATTGTCGAGAAGAGTGCTTTTGGGTTTCCGGAGCCAGAGTGGATAATTTGAGAGTAGTAGGCAGCGCGGGCGCGGGAGAGGGCATCTTTGTAGTGTTGTAGGTGGTCCTTGTAGGCTTGGGAGTGAACTGTGAGACCCGTTTTATTGCTAGATATCAGGTATAATACTGCACCATTTTCACCTTTAAACCTATTCTTTATAATCCTGGGTTTTTTGTGAAGATTACATAGCATTGATAGATATCAGGTATAATACTGCACCATTGTCACTTTTAAACCTATTCTATATAATCCTGGGTTTTTTGTAAAGATGATATAACATTGATAGATATCAGGTATAATACTGCACCATTGTCACTTTTAAACCTATTCTATATAATCCTGGGTTTTTTGTAAAGTTTATATAACATTGATAGATATCAGGTATAATACTGCACCATTGTCACTTTTAAACCTATTCTATATAATCCTGGGTTTTTTGTAAAGATGATATAACATTGATAGATATCAGGTATAATACTGCACCATTTTCACTTTTAAACCTATTCTTTATAATCCGAGGTTTTTTGTAAAAATGATATAACATTGATACATATCAGGTATAATACTGCACCATTGTCACTTTTAAACATCTTCTTTATAATCCTGGGTTTTTTGTAAAGATGATATAACATTGATAGATATCAGGTATAATACTGCACCATTTTCACTTTTAAACCTATTCTTTATAATCCGAGGTTTTTTGTAGAGAAGATATAACATTGATAGATATCAGGTATAATACTGCACCATTTTCACTTTTAAACCTATTCTTTATAATCCTGGGTTTTTTATAAAGATGATATAACATTGATAGATATCAGGTATAATACTGCACCATTTTCACTTTTAAACCTATTCTTCATAATCCTGGGTTTTTGTAAAGTTTATATAACATTGATAGATATCAGGTATAATACTGCACCATTGTCACTTTCAAACCTATTCTTTATAATCCTGGGTTTTTTGGAAAGATGATATAACATTGATAGATATCAGGTATGATACTGCACCATTTTCACCTTTAAACCTATTCAAATAATCCTAGGTTTTTTGTAAAGATGATATAACATTGATAGATATCAGGTATAACACTGCACCATTTTTACTTTTAAACCTATTCTTTATAATCCTGGGTTTTTTGGAAAGATGATATAACATTGATAGATATCAGGTATAATACTGCACCATTTTCACTTTTAAACCTCTTCTTTATAATCCTGGGTTTTTTGTAAAGATGACATAACATTGATAGATATCAGGTATAATACTGCACCATTTTCACCTTTAAACCTATTCAAATAATCCTAGGTTTTTTGTAAAGATGATATAACATTGATAGATATCAGGTATAATACTGCACCATTGTCACTTTTAAACCTATTCTTCATAATCCTGGGTTTTTTGTAAAGTTTATATAACATTGATAGATATCAGGTATAATACTGCACCATTTTCACTTTTAAACCTATTCTTTATAATCCTGGGTTTTTTGTCAAGATGATATAACATTGATAGATATCAGGTATAATACTGCACCATTGTCACTTTTAAACTTATTCTTCATAATCCGAGGTTTTCTGTAAAGAAGATATAACATTGATAGATATCAGGTATAATACTGCACCATTTTCACTTTTAAACCTATTCTTTATAATCCTGGGTTTTTTGTAAAGATTATATAACATTGATAGATATCAGGTATAATACTGCACCATTGTCACTTTTAAACTTATTCTTCATAATCCGAGGTTTTCTGTAAAGATTATATAACATTGATAGATATCAGGTATAATACTGCACCATTTTCACTTTTAAACATCTTCTTTATAATCCGAGGTTTTCTGTAAAGATTATATAACATTGATAGATATCAGGTATAAAACTGCACCATTTTCACTTTTAAACATCTTCTTTATAATCCGAGGTTTTCTGTAAAGATTATATAACATTGATAGATATCAGGTATAATACTGCACCATTTTCACTTTTAAACATCTTCTTTATAATCCGAGGTTTTCTGTAAAGATTATATAACATTGATAGATATCAGGTATAATACTGCACCATTTTCACTTTTAAACATCTTCTTTATAATCCGAGGTTTTCTGTAAAGATGATATAACATTGATAGATTTCAGGTATAATACTGCACCATTTTCACTTTTAAACCTATTCTTTATAATCCGAGGTTTTTTGTAAAGTTTATATAACATTGATGGATATCAGGTATAATACTGCACCATTTTCACTTTTAAACCTATTCTTTATAATCCGAGGTTTTTTGTAAAGATGATATAACATTGATAGATATCAGGTATAATACTGCACCATTTTCACTTTTAAACCTATTCTTTATAATCCTGGGTTTTTTGTAAAGATGATATAACATTGATAGATATCAGGTATAATACTGCACCATTTTCACCTTTAAACCTATTCAAATAATCCTGGGTTTTTTGTAAAGATGATATAACATTGATAGATATCAGGTATAACACTGCACCATTTCACCTTTAAACCTATTCAAATAATCCTGGGTTTTTTGTAAAGATGATATAACATTGATAGATATCAGGTATAATACTGCACCATTTTCACCTTTAAACCTATTCAAATAATCCTGGGTTTTTTGTAAAGATGATATAACATTGATAGATATCAGGTATAACACTGCACCATTTCACCTTTCAACCTATTCAAATAATCCTGGGTTTTTTGTAAAGATGATATAACATTGATAGATATCAGGTATAATACTGCACCATTTTCACTTTCAAACCTATTCCTTATAATCATGGGTTTTTTGTAAAGATGATATAACATTGATAGATATCAGGTATAATACTGCACCATTGTCACTTTTCAACCTATTCTTTATAATCCTGGGTTTTTTGTAAAGATTATATAACATTGATAGATATCAGGTATAAAACTGCACCATTTTCACTTTTAAACCTATTCTTTATAATCCGAGGTTTTTGTAATGATTATATAACATTGATAGATATCAGGTATAATACTGCAACATTGTCACTTTTAAACCTATTCTATATAATCCTGGGTTTTTTGTAAAGATTATATAACATTGATAGATATCAGGTATAATACTGCACCATTGTCAGTTTTAAACCTATTCTTTATAATCCGAGGTTTTTTGTAAAGATGATGTAACATTGATAGATATCAGGTATAATTCTGCACCATTGTCACTTTCAAACCTATTCTTTATAATCCTGGGTTTTTTGGAAAGATGATATAACATTGATAGATATCAGGTATAATACTGCACCATTTTCACCTTTAAACCTATTCAAATAATCCTAGGTTTTTTGGAAAGATGATATAACATTGATAGATATCAGGTATAATACTGCACCATTTTCACCTTTAAACCTATTCAAATAATCCTAGGTTTTTTGGAAAGATTATATAACATTGATAGATATCAGGTATAATACTGCACCATTTTCACTTTTAAACCTATTCTTTATAATCCTGGGTTTTTTGGAAAGATGATATAACATTGATAGATATCAGGTATAATACTGCACCATTTTCACCTTTAAACCTATTCAAATAATCCTAGGTTTTTTGTAAAGATGATATAACATTGATAGATATCAGGTATAATACTGCACCATTTTTACTTTTAAACCTATTCTTTATAATCCGAGGTTTTTTGTAAAGCTGACATAACATTTTTTTTTTTTTTTTTTTTTTGTATACAAGATCGAGGCTCGTGAAAGAGCGAACATTAATCACACAGAAAGACAAACAGACACACAAAACAAATAACATCGGGAGCGGTAGACAAGATGGGGAGAGAGGGGGAAGGACACAAACACAACATTTGAGAGCAAGGACCGAGAGACATGGAGACATCGAGAGAACTGTGGGAGGGAGAGGGCTTTGGGGGGAAGGCATGGGAAGGGGGGGGGGGGTGGGAGAGGTATAAAACATATGGACACTGCCAAGACTTCCAGGAAAGAAGTTGGAATTTCAAACAAGGTGGATCTGGGGTGAATTAGTGGGGGTAGAAAAGATCAAGGTTTTGGATGGGGGAAGATAAGAGATGGTGGTGAACAGCTGTTTTGAAGACCTGGAGGGAGGAGTGTGATTGAAGTGAGTGTGGGAGTTTGTTCCAGAGGCGGGAGAAAAGAGGAATGAAAGAGTGAAGGTGAGCAGAGAGCCGAGATTTCGGCAGTTTAACCATCAGAGGGTGGCTGGCAGATCTTGTGCGACCTGTAGGAATATTTGGGGGACAGAGCACAGAGAGAGCTGGGGGAGCAAGGCCGGAGAGGAGTCGGTAGAAGACAGAAAGACCACCTACCTGCCTGCGGTGAGTGAGTGAAAGGCCCTCAGAGATAGCTTCATCGGGGGAGATTCCAATGATTCTGAAAGCTTTGGATTCAACAGCGTGAAGCCGAGCCAGGTGTGAGGCAGGAGCACCAGCCCATAGGGGAGAACAGTATTCCATTGAGCTGCGGATGAAAGCCTTGTATGTGGTGAGGAGCTCAGGTGTGCCTAGGAAGGACTTCGCACGACGGAGGATGCCCAGTTGGCGACTGGCTTTGGAGGCCAGCTTGGAAATGTGGTTTTCCCAAGAAAGATCATGGCAGATGGTGAGACCCAAACATTAATAATTAATAATAATTCATTTATTTTGTATAGCGCTTTTCCAGAAGCCCAAAGGCGCTTTGACAGAGTGGCAAACATAATGCATAACAATACATGAAAACAACAATTGCAAAAAGACAAGAATCAATAGGGAAATATTTAAAGCAAAAGGAGGGAGCAGGAGAAGAGATAGTCAGGGGTTAAATGCTGTGGGTTGAATGTTGAATGCAGTGTTGAACAGGTGGGTCTTTAGTGATGTTTTGAATGTGGTGAGTGAGGAGGAGTCTCTGATGGTGTGAGGTAGTGAGTTCCAGAGGGTGGGAGCAGCGATGGAGAAGGCCCTGTCCCCCCAGGATCTGAATTTGGTCCGGATGGAGGGGGTCAGGAGGTTGGTACCAGCAGAGCAGAGGTTGCGGGTGGGAGTGTGTCTGGAGAGGAGGTCAGCCAGGTAGGATGGGGCCAGGTTATGGAGGGCTTTGTATGTCAAGAGGAGGATTTTGTACTGGATTCTCTGGGGGATGGGGAGCCAGTGAAGCTTGTAAAGGACGGGGGTGATGTGGTCACGGGTCCGGGAATGGGTGAGTAGACGGGCAGCGGAGTTCTGAATGTATTGGAGTTTATTGGTGATTTTTGAGGGTGAACCATAGAGGAGGCTATTGCAGTAGTCCAGACGGGAGGTGATGAAGGCGTGGATGAGGGTTTCTGCAGCCGTGGAGGAGAGGGATGAGCGGAGACGGGCAATGTTTTTCAGCTGAAAGAAGGCTGACTTTGTGATCTGTTTAGTGTATTTGTCGAAGGAAAGGGTTTGGTCAAAGATGACGCCAAGATTCCGGATGTGAGGGGAGGTGGATACTGGGATACCGTCGATGTTGAGGGCAAAGTTATGGGTGGATTTTGTGAGCGTTTTTGGGCCAATGATGATTATTTCAGATTTATCACAGTTAAGCTTGAGGAAGTTGATTTGAAGCCAGGATTTTATTTCAGTGATGCAGTTTGTCAGGATAAAGTGGGTGTCGGTGGAGACGGACTTGGTGGAGATGAAAAGCTGGATGTCATCGGCGAAGCAGTGGAATTGGAGACCATGACGGCGGATTAAGTGACCGAGCAGGGACAGGTAAAGGATGAAGAGGAGGGGGCCAAGAACTGAACCTTGGGGGACACCTTGGGGGAGGGGAGCAGTGGGGGATTTGCAGTTATTGATGGAGATGAACTGGCATCTGTCAGAGAGGTATGATTTAATCCAAGAGAGGGCAGTGCCGGTAACGTTAAAGGTGGATTCAAGTCGGGTGAGGAGGATGGTGTGATCGATGGTGTCAAAGGCAGCGCTGAGGTCGAGGAGGAAGAGAATGTTGAGGTTGCCAGCGTCAGAGGAGAGGAGAAGGTCGTTGGTGATTTTGAGGAGAGCAGTTTCTGTACTGTGGTTGGAGCGGAATCCGGATTGGAATGTTTCATACAGCTTATTGGCAGAGAGATGATGTTTGAGTTGAGTGGCTACAGCGCGTTCCAAAACTTTTGACAGAAAGGGTAGGTTGGAGATGGGTCTGAAGTTGTTTAGGGTGTCAGGGTTTAGACCAGGTTTTTTTAAAATGGGGGTAACAGCAGCAATTTTGAGGGAAGGTGGGACGATGCCTGTAGACAGGGAGGAGTTTATTGTTGCAATGATAAGTGGAGAGAGAGCAGGGAGGGAGGCTTTGACAAAGCTGGAGGGGATGGGGTCAAGAGTGCAGGTGGCAGTTTTCATTCCTATGAGGAGTTCAGAGAGGTCAGTAGGGGAGATTGGGGAGAACCGAGACAGGGGATGGCAGGACAAGGGGGGGGCAGGTGGTTGGAGGGGGAGCGGGTGCGGCGGTGGTCAAGCTGTTGTAGATGTTGTCAATTTTGCGTTAGAAGAAAGAGAGGAAGGAGATGCAGTTGTCTACTGTGAATGACTGGGTGGTGGTGTTCAGGGGGCGGAGGAGTTTGTTTATTGTCGAGAAGAGTGCTTTTGGGTTTCCGGAGCCAGAGTGGATAATTTGAGAGTAGTAGGCAGCGCGGGCGTGGGAGAGGGCATCTTTGTAGTGTTGTAGGTGGTCCTTGTAGGCTTGGGAGTGAACTGTGAGACCCGTTTTATTGCTAGATATCAGGTATAATACTGCACCATTTTCACCTTTAAACCTATTCTTTATAATCCTGGGTTTTTTGTGAAGATTACATAGCATTGATAGATATCAGGTATAATACTGCACCATTGTCACTTTTAAACCTATTCTATATAATCCTGGGTTTTTTGTAAAGATGATATAACATTGATAGATATCAGGTATAATACTGCACCATTGTCACTTTTAAACCTATTCTATATAATCCTGGGTTTTTTGTAAAGTTTATATAACATTGATAGATATCAGGTATAATACTGCACCATTTTCACTTTTAAACCTATTCTTTATAATCCGAGGTTTTTTGTAAAAATGATATAACATTGATACATATCAGGTATAATACTGCACCATTGTCACTTTTAAACATCTTCTTTATAATCCTGGGTTTTTTGTAAAGATGATATAACATTGATAGATATCAGGTATAATACTGCACCATTGTCACTTTTAAACATCTTCTTTATAATCCTGGGTTTTTTGTAAAGATGATATAACATTGATAGATATCAGGTATAATACTGCACCATTTTCACTTTTAAACCTATTCTTTATAATCCGAGGTTTTTTGTAGAGAAGATATAACATTGATAGATATCAGGTATAATACTGCACCATTGTCACTTTTAAACCTATTCTTTATAATCCTGGGTTTTTTATAAAGATGATATAACATTGATAGATATCAGGTATAATACTGCACCATTTTCACTTTTAAACCTATTCTTTATAATCCGAGGTTTTTTGTAAAGATTATATAACATTGATAGATATCAGGTATAATACTGCACCATTGTCACTTTTAAACCTATTCTTTATAATCCTGGGTTTTTTGTAAACTAGGGCATGCCCGTACTATATATATATCTAAAATTATATCCCCCCCCTCTATTTACATGAAATGGTTTGGTCCAAAGCGAACGGCTTGCGAGTACGGTGACAATCCCCCCCCCCCCCCCTCTATTTACATGAAATGGTTTGGTCCAAAGCGAACGGCTTGCGGAGTTTGGTAAAGAAATCGCCATAGCGTGCACAAACGCGCAGGAAAGCGAAAGAATCGCAAATTAGTTTTAATTAGTTTTAAAACATAGTTTAACGCCAACATAGTTTGCCAACGTGAAATAAATGAATACGCTCTCAAATGTGCCGTCCGAGGCAGAGTCTGTTCGCCACGTTCGGCACACGTGATAGCTCGCTGCTCTCTGATTGGTTGAATCGTTTTTTGGACATAGCTCGGTAACTACTTGTCCGATTAATATGAAACCTTGAAAAGGCACATCCTCAGGTCCCCAGCAATATACCTGGCAAGTTTCAAGTATATCGGACCCGTGGTTGTCGAGAAACAGCGGTCACAGACAAACACACAGACATACACACATACACACACACACACAGAGATTACTGGCATTATAGATAGATATTATATAACATTGATAGATATCAGGTACAATACTGCACCATTTTCACTTTAAAACCTATTCTTTATAATCCGAGGTTTTTTGTAAAGATTATATAACATTGATAGATATCAGGTATAATACTGCACCATTTTCACTTTTAAACCTATTCTTTATAATCCTGGGTTTTTTGTAAAGATTATATAACATTGATAGATATCATGTATAATACTGCACCATTTTCACTTTTAAACCTATTCTTTATAATCCTGGGTTTTTTGTAAAGATTATATAACATTGATAGATATCAGTTATAATACTGCACCATTTTCACTTTTAAACCTATTCTTTATAATCATGGGTTTTTTGTAAAGATGATATAACATTGATAGATATCAGGTATAATACTGCACCATTTTCACTTTTAAACCTATTCTTTATAATCATGGGTTTTTTGTGAAGATGATATAACATTGATAGATATCAGGTATAATACTGCACCATTTTCACCTTTAAACCTATTCAAATAATCCTGGGTTTTTTGTAAAGATTATATAACATTGATAGATATCAGGTATAATACTGCACCATTTTCACCTTTAAACCTATTCAAATAATCCTGGGTTTTTTGTAAAGATGATATAACATTGATAGATATCAGGTATAACACTGCACCATTTTCACTTTTAAACCTATTCTTTAAAATCAGAGGTTTTTTGTAAAGATGATATAACATTGATAGATATCAGGTATAATACTGCACCATTTTCACCTTTAAACCTATTCAAATAATCCTGGGTTTTTTGTAAAGATGATATAACATTGATAGATATCAGGTATAACACTGCACCATTTTCACTTTTAAACCTATTCTTTAAAATCAGAGGTTTTTTGTAAAGATTATATAACATTGATAGATATCAGGTATAATACTGCACCATTTTCACCTTTAAACCTATTCAAATAATCCTGGGTTTTTTGTAAAGATGATATAACATTGATACATATCAGGTATAATACTGCACCATTGTCACTTTTAAACATCTTCTTTATAAACCTGGGTTTTTTGTAAAGAAGATATAACATTGATAGATATCAGGTATAATAATCATGGGTTTTCACTTTTAAACCCATTGCACCATTTTCACTTTTAAACTTATTCTTCATAATCCGAGGTTTTCTGTAAAGATGATATAACATTGATAGATATCAGGTATAATACTGCACCATTTTCACTTTTAAACCTATTCTTTATAATCCTGGGTTTTTTGTAAAGATTATATAACATTGATAGATATCAGGTATAATACTGCACCATTGTCACTTTTAAACTTATTCTTCATAATCCGAGGTTTTCTGTAAAGATTATATAACATTGATAGATATCAGGTATAATACTGCACCATTTTCACTTTTAAACATCTTCTTTATAATCCGAGGTTTTCTGTAAAGATTATATAACATTGATAGATATCAGGTATAAAACTGCACCATTTTCACTTTTAAACATCTTCTTTATAATCCGAGGTTTTCTGTAAAGATTATATAACATTGATAGATATCAGGTATAAAACTGCACCATTTTCACTTTTAAACATCTTCTTTATAATCCGAGGTTTTCTGTAAAGATTATATAACATTGATAGATATCAGGTATAATACTGCACCATTTTCACTTTTAAACATCTTCTTTATAATCCGAGGTTTTCTGTAAAGATTATATAACATTGATAGATATCAGGTATAATACTGCACCAATTTCACTTTTAAACATCTTCTTTATAATCCGAGGTTTTCTGTAAAGATTATATAACATTGATAGATATCAGGTATAATACTGCACCATTTTCACTTTTAAACATCTTCTTTATAATCCGAGGTTTTCTGTAAAGATGATATAACATTGATAGATTTCAGGTATAATACTGCACCATTTTCACTTTTAAACCTATTCTTTATAATCCGAGGTTTTTTGTAAAGTTTATATAACATTGATAGATATCAGGTATAATACTGCACCATTTTTCACTTTTAAACCTATTCTTTATAATCCGAGGTTTTCTGTAAAGATTATATAACATTGATAGATATCAGGTATAAAACTGCACCATTTTCACTTTTAAACATCTTCTTTATAATCCGAGGTTTTCTGTAAAGATTATATAACATTGATAGATATCAGGTATAATACTGCACCATTTTCACTTTTAAACATCTTCTTTATAATCCGAGGTTTTCTGTAAAGATTATATAACATTGATAGATATCAGGTATAATACTGCACCATTTTCACTTTTAAACATCTTCTTTATAATCCGAGGTTTTCTGTAAAGATTATATAACATTGATAGATATCAGGTATAATACTGCACCATTTTCACTTTTAAACATCTTCTTTATAATCCGAGGTTTTCTGTAAAGATGGTATAACATTGATAGATTTCAGGTATAATACTGCACCATTTTCACTTTTAAACCTATTCTTTATAATCCGAGGTTTTTTGTAAAGTTTATATAACATTGATAGATATCAGGTATAATACTGCACCATTTTCACTTTTAAACCTATTCTTTATAATCCTGGGTTTTTTGTAAAGATTATATAACATTGATAGATATCATGTATAATACTGCACCATTTTCACTTTTAAACCTATTCTTTATAATCCTGGGTTTTTTGTAAAGATTATATAACATTGATAGATATCAGTTATAATACTGCACCATTTTCACTTTTAAACCTATTCTTTATAATCATGGGTTTTTTGTAAAGATGATATAACATTGATAGATATCAGGTATAATACTGCACCATTTTCACTTTTAAACCTATTCTTTATAATCATGGGTTTTTTGTGAAGATGATATAACATTGATAGATATCAGGTATAATACTGCACCATTTTCACCTTTAAACCTATTCAAATAATCCTGGGTTTTTTGTAAAGATTATATAACATTGATAGATATCAGGTATAATACTGCACCATTTTCACCTTTAAACCTATTCAAATAATCCTGGGTTTTTTGTAAAGATGATATAACATTGATAGATATCAGGTATAACACTGCACCATTTTCACTTTTAAACCTATTCTTTAAAATCAGAGGTTTTTTGTAAAGATGATATAACATTGATAGATATCAGGTATAATACTGCACCATTTTCACCTTTAAACCTATTCAAATAATCCTGGGTTTTTTGTAAAGATGATATAACATTGATAGATATCAGGTATAACACTGCACCATTTTCACTTTTAAACCTATTCTTTAAAATCAGAGGTTTTTTGTAAAGATTATATAACATTGATAGATATCAGGTATAATACTGCACCATTTTCACCTTTAAACCTATTCAAATAATCCTGGGTTTTTTGTAAAGATGATATAACATTGATACATATCAGGTATAATACTGCACCATTGTCACTTTTAAACATCTTCTTTATAAACCTGGGTTTTTTGTAAAGAAGATATAACATTGATAGATATCAGGTATAATAATCATGGGTTTTCACTTTTAAACCCATTGCACCATTTTCACTTTTAAACTTATTCTTCATAATCCGAGGTTTTCTGTAAAGATGATATAACATTGATAGATATCAGGTATAATACTGCACCATTTTCACTTTTAAACCTATTCTTTATAATCCTGGGTTTTTTGTAAAGATTATATAACATTGATAGATATCAGGTATAATACTGCACCATTGTCACTTTTAAACTTATTCTTCATAATCCGAGGTTTTCTGTAAAGATTATATAACATTGATAGATATCAGGTATAATACTGCACCATTTTCACTTTTAAACATCTTCTTTATAATCCGAGGTTTTCTGTAAAGATTATATAACATTGATAGATATCAGGTATAAAACTGCACCATTTTCACTTTTAAACATCTTCTTTATAATCCGAGGTTTTCTGTAAAGATTATATAACATTGATAGATATCAGGTATAAAACTGCACCATTTTCACTTTTAAACATCTTCTTTATAATCCGAGGTTTTCTGTAAAGATTATATAACATTGATAGATATCAGGTATAATACTGCACCATTTTCACTTTTAAACATCTTCTTTATAATCCGAGGTTTTCTGTAAAGATTATATAACATTGATAGATATCAGGTATAATACTGCACCAATTTCACTTTTAAACATCTTCTTTATAATCCGAGGTTTTCTGTAAAGATTATATAACATTGATAGATATCAGGTATAATACTGCACCATTTTCACTTTTAAACATCTTCTTTATAATCCGAGGTTTTCTGTAAAGATGATATAACATTGATAGATTTCAGGTATAATACTGCACCATTTTCACTTTTAAACCTATTCTTTATAATCCGAGGTTTTTTGTAAAGTTTATATAACATTGATAGATATCAGGTATAATACTGCACCATTTTTCACTTTTAAACCTATTCTTTATAATCCGAGGTTTTCTGTAAAGATTATATAACATTGATAGATATCAGGTATAAAACTGCACCATTTTCACTTTTAAACATCTTCTTTATAATCCGAGGTTTTCTGTAAAGATTATATAACATTGATAGATATCAGGTATAATACTGCACCATTTTCACTTTTAAACATCTTCTTTATAATCCGAGGTTTTCTGTAAAGATTATATAACATTGATAGATATCAGGTATAATACTGCACCATTTTCACTTTTAAACATCTTCTTTATAATCCGAGGTTTTCTGTAAAGATTATATAACATTGATAGATATCAGGTATAATACTGCACCATTTTCACTTTTAAACATCTTCTTTATAATCCGAGGTTTTCTGTAAAGATGGTATAACATTGATAGATTTCAGGTATAATACTGCACCATTTTCACTTTTAAACCTATTCTTTATAATCCGAGGTTTTTTGTAAAGTTTATATAACATTGATAGATATCAGGTATAATACTGCACCATTTTCACTTTTAAACCTATTCTTTATAATCCGAGGTTTTTTGTAAAGATGATATAACATTGATAGATATCAGGTATAATACTGCACCATTTTCACTTTTAAACCTATTCTTTATAATCCTGGGTTTTTTGTAAAGATGATATAACATTGATAGATATCAGGTATAATACTGCACCATTTTCACCTTTAAACCTATTCAAATAATCCTGGGTTTTTTGTAAAGATGATATAACATTGATAGATATCAGGTATAACACTGCACCATTTCACCTTTAAACCTATTCAAATAATCCTGGGTTTTTTGTAAAGATGATATAACATTGATAGATATCAGGTATAATACTGCACCATTTTCACCTTTAAACCTATTCAAATAATCCTGGGTTTTTTGTAAAGATGATATAACATTGATAGATATCAGGTATAACACTGCACCATTTCACCTTTAAACCTATTCAAATAATCCTGGGTTTTTTGTAAAGATGATATAACATTGATAGATATCAGGTATAATACTGCACCATTTTCACTTTCAAACCTATTCCTTATAATCATGGGTTTTTTGTAAAGATGATATAACATTGATAGATATCAGGTATAATACTGCACCATTGTCACTTTTCAACCTATTCTTTATAATCCTGGGTTTTTTGTAAAGATTATATAACATTGATAGATATCAGGTATAAAACTGCACCATTTTCACTTTTAAACCTATTCTTTATAATCCGAGGTTTTTGTAATGATTATATAACATTGATAGATATCAGGTATAATACTGCAACATTGTCACTTTTAAACCTATTCTATATAATCCTGGGTTTTTGGTAAAGATTATATAACATTGATAGATATCAGGTATAATACTGCACCATTGTCAGTTTTAAACCTATTCTTTATAATCCGAGGTTTTTTGTAAAGATGATGTAACATTGATAGATATCAGGTATAATTCTGCACCATTGTCACTTTCAAACCTATTCTTTATAATCCTGGGTTTTTTGGAAAGATGATATAACATTGATAGATATCAGGTATAATACTGCACCATTTTCACCTTTAAACCTATTCAAATAATCCTAGGTTTTTTGGAAAGATGATATAACATTGATAGATATCAGGTATAATACTGCACCATTTTCACCTTTAAACCTATTCAAATAATCCTAGGTTTTTTGGAAAGATTATATAACATTGATAGATATCAGGTATAATACTGCACCATTTTCACTTTTAAACCTATTCTTTATAATCCTGGGTTTTTTGGAAAGATGATATAACATTGATAGATATCAGGTATAATACTGCACCATTTTCACCTTTAAACCTATTCAAATAATCCTAGGTTTTTTGTAAAGATGATATAACATTGATAGATATCAGGTATAATACTGCACCATTTTTACTTTTAAACCTATTCTTTATAATCCGAGGTTTTTTGTAAAGCTGACATAACATTTTTTTTTTTTTTTTTTTTTTTTTTGTATACAAGATCGAGGCTCGTGAAAGAGCGAACATTAATCACACAGAAAGACAAACAGACACACAAAACAAATAACATCGGGAGCGGTAGACAAGATGGGGAGTGAGGGGGAAGGACACAAACACAACATTTGAGAGCAAGGACCGAGAGACATGGAGACATCGAGAGAACTGTGGGAGGGAGAGGGCTTTGGGGGGAAGGCATGGGAAGGGGGGGGGGGTGGGAGAGGTATAAAACATATGGACACTGCCAAGACTTCCAGGAAAGAAGTTGGAATTTCAAACAAGGTGGATCTGGGGTGAATTAGTGGGGGTAGAAAAGATCAAGGTTTTGGATGGGGGAAGATAAGAGATGGTGGTGAACAGCTGTTTTGAAGACCTGGAGGGAGGAGTGTGATTGAAGTGAGTGTGGGAGTTTGTTCCAGAGGCGGGAGAAAAGAGGAATGAAAGAGTGAGGGTGAGCAGAGAGCCGAGATTTCGGCAGTTTAACCATCAGAGGGTGGCTGGCAGATCTTGTGCGACCTGTAGGAATATTTGGGGGACAGAGCACAGAGAGAGCTGGGGGAGCAAGGCCGGAGAGGAGTCGGTAGAAGACAGAAAGACCACCTACCTGCCTGCGGTGAGTGAGTGAAAGGCCCTCAGAGATAGCTTCATCGGGGGAGATTCCAATGATTCTGAAAGCTTTGGATTCAACAGCGTGAAGCCGAGCCAGGTGTGAGGCAGGAGCACCAGCCCATAGGGGAGAACAGTATTCCATTGAGCTGCGGATGAAAGCCTTGTATGTGGTGAGGAGCTCAGGTGTGCCTAGGAAGGACTTCGCACGACGGAGGATGCCCAGTCGCGACTGGCTTTGGAGGCCAGCTTGGAAATGTGGTTTTCCCAAGAAAGATCATGGCAGATGGTGAGACCCAAACATTAATAATTAATAATAATTCATTTATTTTGTATAGCGCTTTTCCAGAAGCCCAAAGGCGCTTTGACAGAGTGGCAAACATAATGCATAACAATACATGAAAACAACAATTGCAAAAAGACAAGAATCAATAGGGAAATATTTAAAGCAAAAGGAGGGAGAAGGAGAAGAGATAGTCAGGGGTTAAATGCTGTGGGTTGAATGTTGAATGCAGTGTTGAACAGGTGGGTCTTTAGTGATGTTTTGAATGTGGTGAGTGAGGAGGAGTCTCTGATGGTGTGAGGTAGTGAGTTCCAGAGGGTGGGAGCAGCGATGGAGAAGGCCCTGTCCCCCCAGGATCTGAATTTGGTCCGGATGGAGGGGGTCAGGAGGTTGGTACCAGCAGAGCAGAGGTTGCGGGTGGGAGTGTGTCTGGAGAGGAGGTCAGCCAGGTAGGATGGGGCCAGGTTATGGAGGGCTTTGTATGTCAAGAGGAGGATTTTGTACTGGATTCTCTGGGGGATGGGGAGCCAGTGAAGCTTGTAAAGGACGGGGGTGATGTGGTCACGGGTCCGGGAATGGGTGAGTAGACGGGCAGCGGAGTTCTGAATGTATTGGAGTTTATTGGTGATTTTTGAGGGTGAACCATAGAGGAGGCTATTGCAGTAGTCCAGACGGGAGGTGATGAAGGCGTGGATGAGGGTTTCTGCAGCCGTGGAGGAGAGGGATGAGCGGAGACGGGCAATGTTTTTCAGCTGAAAGAAGGCTGACTTTGTGATCTGTTTAGTGTATTTGTCGAAGGAAAGGGTTTGGTCAAAGATGACGCCAAGATTCCGGATGTGAGGGGAGGTGGATACTGGGATACCGTCGATGTTGAGGGCAAAGTTATGGGTGGATTTTGTGAGCGTTTTTGGGCCAATGATGATTATTTCAGATTTATCACAGTTAAGCTTGAGGAAGTTGATTTGAAGCCAGGATTTTATTTCAGTGATGCAGTTTGTCAGGATAAAGTGGGTGTCGGTGGAGACGGACTTGGTGGAGATGAAAAGCTGGATGTCATCGGCGAAGCAGTGGAATTGGAGACCATGACGGCGGATTAAGTGACCGAGCAGGGACAGGTAAAGGATGAAGAGGAGGGGGCCAAGAACTGAACCTTGGGGGACACCTTGGGGGAGGGGAGCAGTGGGGGATTTGCAGTTATTGATGGAGATGAACTGGCATCTGTCAGAGAGGTATGATTTAATCCAAGAGAGGGCAGTGCCGGTAACGTTAAAGGTGGATTCAAGTCGGGTGAGGAGGATGGTGTGATCGATGGTGTCAAAGGCAGCGCTGAGGTCGAGGAGGAAGAGAATGTTGAGGTTGCCAGCGTCAGAGGAGAGGAGAAGGTCGTTGGTGATTTTGAGGAGAGCAGTTTCAGTACTGTGGTTGGAGCGGAATCCGGATTGGAATGTTTCATACAGGTTATTGGCAGAGAGATGATGTTTGAGTTGAGTGGCTACAGCGCGTTCCAAAACTTTTGACAGAAAGGGTAGGTTGGAGATGGGTCTGAAGTTGTTTAGGGTGTCAGGGTTTAGACCAGGTTTTTTTAGAATGGGGGTAACAGCAGCAATTTTGAGGGAAGGTGGGACGATGCCTGTAGACAGGGAGGAGTTTATTGTTGCAATGATAAGTGGAGAGAGAGCAGGGAGGGAGGCTTTGACAAAGCTGGAGGGGATGGGGTCAAGAGTGCAGGTGGCAGTTTTCATTCCTATGAGGAGTTCAGAGAGGTCAGTAGGGGAGATTGGGGAGAACCGAGACAGGGGATGGCAGGACAAGGGGGGGGGGCAGGTGGTTGGAGGGGGAGCGGGTGC
Source organism: Myxine glutinosa (assembly GCF_964187855.1). Lineage (NCBI taxonomy): Eukaryota > Metazoa > Chordata > Myxini > Myxiniformes > Myxinidae > Myxine > Myxine glutinosa. The sequence continues at coordinate 8,800,470 of NC_136264.1, read as the reverse complement.
GGCGGTGGTCAAGCTGTTGTAGATGTTGTCAATTTTGCGTTAGAAGAAAGAGAGGAAGGAGATGCAGTTGTCTACTGTGAATGACTGGGTGGTGGTGTTCAGGGGGCGGAGGAGTTTGCTTATTGTCGAGAAGAGTGCTTTTGGGTTTCCGGAGCCAGAGTGGATAATTTGAGAGTAGTAGGCAGCGCGGGCGCGGGAGAGGGCATCTTTGTAGTGTTGTAGGTGGTCCTTGTAGGCTTGGGAGTGAACTGTGAGACCCGTTTTATTGCTAGATATCAGGTATAATACTGCACCATTTTCACCTTTAAACCTATTCTTTATAATCCTGGGTTTTTTGTGAAGATTACATAGCATTGATAGATATCAGGTATAATACTGCACCATTGTCACTTTTAAACCTATTCTATATAATCCTGGGTTTTTTGTAAAGATGATATAACATTGATAGATATCAGGTATAATACTGCACCATTGTCACTTTTAAACCTATTCTATATAATCCTGGGTTTTTTGTAAAGTTTATATAACATTGATAGATATCAGGTATAATACTGCACCATTGTCACTTTTAAACCTATTCTATATAATCCTGGGTTTTTTGTAAAGATGATATAACATTGATAGATATCAGGTATAATACTGCACCATTTTCACTTTTAAACCTATTCTTTATAATCCGAGGTTTTTTGTAAAAATGATATAACATTGATACATATCAGGTATAATACTGCACCATTGTCACTTTTAAACATCTTCTTTATAATCCTGGGTTTTTTGTAAAGATGATATAACATTGATAGATATCAGGTATAATACTGCACCATTGTCACTTTTAAACATCTTCTTTATAATCCTGGGTTTTTTGTAAAGATGATATAACATTGATAGATATCAGGTATAATACTGCACCATTTTCACTTTTAAACCTATTCTTTATAATCCGAGGTTTTTTGTAGAGAAGATATAACATTGATAGATATCAGGTATAATACTGCACCATTTTCACTTTTAAACCTATTCTTTATAATCCTGGGTTTTTTATAAAGATGATATAACATTGATAGATATCAGGTATAATACTGCACCATTTTCACTTTTAAACCTATTCTTCATAATCCTGGGTTTTTGTAAAGTTTATATAACATTGATAGATATCAGGTATAATACTGCACCATTGTCACTTTCAAACCTATTCTTTATAATCCTGGGTTTTTTGGAAAGATGATATAACATTGATAGATATCAGGTATGATACTGCACCATTTTCACCTTTAAACCTATTCAAATAATCCTAGGTTTTTTGTAAAGATGATATAACATTGATAGATATCAGGTATAATACTGCACCATTTTCACTTTTAAACCTCTTCTTTATAATCCTGGGTTTTTTGTAAAGATGACATAACATTGATAGATATCAGGTATAATACTGCACCATTTTCACCTTTAAACCTATTCAAATAATCCTAGGTTTTTTGTAAAGATGATATAACATTGATAGATATCAGGTATAATACTGCACCATTGTCACTTTTAAACATCTTCTTCATAATCCTGGGTTTTTTGTAAAGTTTATATAACATTGATAGATATCAGGTATAATACTGCACCATTTTCACTTTTAAACCTATTCTTTATAATCCTGGGTTTTTTGTCAAGATGATATAACATTGATAGATATCAGGTATAATACTGCACCATTGTCACTTTTAAACTTATTCTTCATAATCCGAGGTTTTCTGTAAAGAAGATATAACATTGATAGATATCAGGTATAATACTGCACCATTTTCACTTTTAAACCTATTCTTTATAATCCTGGGTTTTTTGTAAAGATTATATAACATTGATAGATATCAGGTATAATACTGCACCATTGTCACTTTTAAACTTATTCTTCATAATCCGAGGTTTTCTGTAAAGATTATATAACATTGATAGATATCAGGTATAATACTGCACCATTTTCACTTTTAAACATCTTCTTTATAATCCGAGGTTTTCTGTAAAGATTATATAACATTGATAGATATCAGGTATAAAACTGCACCATTTTCACTTTTAAACATCTTCTTTATAATCCGAGGTTTTCTGTAAAGATTATATAACATTGATAGATATCAGGTATAATACTGCACCATTTTCACTTTTAAACATCTTCTTTATAATCCGAGGTTTTCTGTAAAGATTATATAACATTGATAGATATCAGGTATAATACTGCACCATTTTCACTTTTAAACATCTTCTTTATAATCCGAGGTTTTCTGTAAAGATGATATAACATTGATAGATTTCAGGTATAATACTGCACCATTTTCACTTTTAAACCTATTCTTTATAATCCGAGGTTTTTTGTAAAGTTTATATAACATTGATGGATATCAGGTATAATACTGCACCATTTTCACTTTTAAACCTATTCTTTATAATCCGAGGTTTTTTGTAAAGATGATATAACATTGATAGATATCAGGTATAATACTGCACCATTTTCACTTTTAAACCTATTCTTTATAATCCTGGGTTTTTTGTAAAGATGATATAACATTGATAGATATCAGGTATAATACTGCACCATTTTCACCTTTAAACCTATTCAAATAATCCTGGGTTTTTTGTAAAGATGATATAACATTGATAGATATCAGGTATAACACTGCACCATTTCACCTTTCAACCTATTCAAATAATCCTGGGTTTTTTGTAAAGATGATATAACATTGATAGATATCAGGTATAATACTGCACCATTTTCACTTTCAAACCTATTCCTTATAATCATGGGTTTTTTGTAAAGATGATATAACATTGATAGATATCAGGTATAATACTGCACCATTGTCACTTTTCAACCTATTCTTTATAATCCTGGGTTTTTTGTAAAGATTATATAACATTGATAGATATCAGGTATAAAACTGCACCATTTTCACTTTTAAACCTATTCTTTATAATCCGAGGTTTTTGTAATGATTATATAACATTGATAGATATCAGGTATAATACTGCAACATTGTCACTTTTAAACCTATTCTATATAATCCTGGGTTTTTTGTAAAGATTATATAACATTGATAGATATCAGGTATAATACTGCACCATTGTCAGTTTTAAACCTATTCTTTATAATCCGAGGTTTTTTGTAAAGATGATGTAACATTGATAGATATCAGGTATAATTCTGCACCATTGTCACTTTCAAACCTATTCTTTATAATCCTGGGTTTTTTGGAAAGATGATATAACATTGATAGATATCAGGTATAATACTGCACCATTTTCACCTTTAAACCTATTCAAATAATCCTAGGTTTTTTGGAAAGATGATATAACATTGATAGATATCAGGTATAATACTGCACCATTTTCACCTTTAAACCTATTCAAATAATCCTAGGTTTTTTGGAAAGATTATATAACATTGATAGATATCAGGTATAATACTGCACCATTTTCACTTTTAAACCTATTCTTTATAATCCTGGGTTTTTTGGAAAGATGATATAACATTGATAGATATCAGGTATAATACTGCACCATTTTCACCTTTAAACCTATTCAAATAATCCTAGGTTTTTTGTAAAGATGATATAACATTGATAGATATCAGGTATAATACTGCACCATTTTTACTTTTAAACCTATTCTTTATAATCCGAGGTTTTTTGTAAAGCTGACATAACATTTTTTTTTTTTTTTTTTTTTTGTATACAAGATCGAGGCTCGTGAAAGAGCGAACATTAATCACACAGAAAGACAAACAGACACACAAAACAAATAACATCGGGAGCGGTAGACAAGATGGGGAGAGAGGGGGAAGGACACAAACACAACATTTGAGAGCAAGGACCGAGAGACATGGAGACATCGAGAGAACTGTGGGAGGGAGAGGGCTTTGGGGGGAAGGCATGGGAAGGGGGGGGGGGTGGGAGAGGTATAAAACATATGGACACTGCCAAGACTTCCAGGAAAGAAGTTGGAATTTCAAACAAGGTGGATCTGGGGTGAATTAGTGGGGGTAGAAAAGATCAAGGTTTTGGATGGGGGAAGATAAGAGATGGTGGTGAACAGCTGTTTTGAAGACCTGGAGGGAGGAGTGTGATTGAAGTGAGTGTGGGAGTTTGTTCCAGAGGCGGGAGAAAAGAGGAATGAAAGAGTGAAGGTGAGCAGAGAGCCGAGATTTCGGCAGTTTAACCATCAGAGGGTGGCTGGCAGATCTTGTGCGACCTGTAGGAATATTTGGGGGACAGAGCACAGAGAGAGCTGGGGGAGCAAGGCCGGAGAGGAGTCGGTAGAAGACAGAAAGACCACCTACCTGCCTGCGGTGAGTGAGTGAAAGGCCCTCAGAGATAGCTTCATCGGGGGAGATTCCAATGATTCTGAAAGCTTTGGATTCAACAGCGTGAAGCCGAGCCAGGTGTGAGGCAGGAGCACCAGCCCATAGGGGAGAACAGTATTCCATTGAGCTGCGGATGAAAGCCTTGTATGTGGTGAGGAGCTCAGGTGTGCCTAGGAAGGACTTCGCACGACGGAGGATGCCCAGTTGGCGACTGGCTTTGGAGGCCAGCTTGGAAATGTGGTTTTCCCAAGAAAGATCATGGCAGATGGTGAGACCCAAACATTAATAATTAATAATAATTCATTTATTTTGTATAGCGCTTTTCCAGAAGCCCAAAGGCGCTTTGACAGAGTGGCAAACATAATGCATAACAATACATGAAAACAACAATTGCAAAAAGACAAGAATCAATAGGGAAATATTTAAAGCAAAAGGAGGGAGCAGGAGAAGAGATAGTCAGGGGTTAAATGCTGTGGGTTGAATGTTGAATGCAGTGTTGAACAGGTGGGTCTTTAGTGATGTTTTGAATGTGGTGAGTGAGGAGGAGTCTCTGATGGTGTGAGGTAGTGAGTTCCAGAGGGTGGGAGCAGCGATGGAGAAGGCCCTGTCCCCCCAGGATCTGAATTTGGTCCGGATGGAGGGGGTCAGGAGGTTGGTACCAGCAGAGCAGAGGTTGCGGGTGGGAGTGTGTCTGGAGAGGAGGTCAGCCAGGTAGGATGGGGCCAGGTTATGGAGGGCTTTGTATGTCAAGAGGAGGATTTTGTACTGGATTCTCTGGGGGATGGGGAGCCAGTGAAGCTTGTAAAGGACGGGGGTGATGTGGTCACGGGTCCGGGAATGGGTGAGTAGACGGGCAGCGGAGTTCTGAATGTATTGGAGTTTATTGGTGATTTTTGAGGGTGAACCATAGAGGAGGCTATTGCAGTAGTCCAGACGGGAGGTGATGAAGGCGTGGATGAGGGTTTCTGCAGCCGTGGAGGAGAGGGATGAGCGGAGACGGGCAATGTTTTTCAGCTGAAAGAAGGCTGACTTTGTGATCTGTTTAGTGTATTTGTCGAAGGAAAGGGTTTGGTCAAAGATGACGCCAAGATTCCGGATGTGAGGGGAGGTGGATACTGGGATACCGTCGATGTTGAGGGCAAAGTTATGGGTGGATTTTGTGAGCGTTTTTGGGCCAATGATGATTATTTCAGATTTATCACAGTTAAGCTTGAGGAAGTTGATTTGAAGCCAGGATTTTATTTCAGTGATGCAGTTTGTCAGGATAAAGTGGGTGTCGGTGGAGACGGACTTGGTGGAGATGAAAAGCTGGATGTCATCGGCGAAGCAGTGGAATTGGAGACCATGACGGCGGATTAAGTGACCGAGCAGGGACAGGTAAAGGATGAAGAGGAGGGGGCCAAGAACTGAACCTTGGGGGACACCTTGGGGGAGGGGAGCAGTAGGGGATTTGCAGTTATTGATGGAGATGAACTGGCATCTGTCAGAGAGGTATGATTTAATCCAAGAGAGGGCAGTGCCGGTAACGTTAAAGGTGGATTCAAGTCGGGTGAGGAGGATGGTGTGATCGATGGTGTCAAAGGCAGCGCTGAGGTCGAGGAGGAAGAGAATGTTGAGGTTGCCAGCGTCAGAGGAGAGGAGAAGGTCGTTGGTGATTTTGAGGAGAGCAGTTTCTGTACTGTGGTTGGAGCGGAATCCGGATTGGAATGTTTCATACAGCTTATTGGCAGAGAGATGATGTTTGAGTTGAGTGGCTACAGCGCGTTCCAAAACTTTTGACAGAAAGGGTAGGTTGGAGATGGGTCTGAAGTTGTTTAGGGTGTCAGGGTTTAGACCAGGTTTTTTTAAAATGGGGGTAACAGCAGCAATTTTGAGGGAAGGTGGGACGATGCCTGTAGACAGGGAGGAGTTTATTGTTGCAATGATAAGTGGAGAGAGAGCAGGGAGGGAGGCTTTGACAAAGCTGGAGGGGATGGGGTCAAGAGTGCAGGTGGCAGTTTTCATTCCTATGAGGAGTTCAGAGAGGTCAGTAGGGGAGATTGGGGAGAACCGAGACAGGGGATGGCAGGACAAGGGGGGGGCAGGTGGTTGGAGGGGGAGCGGGTGCGGCGGTGGTCAAGCTGTTGTAGATGTTGTCAATTTTGCGTTAGAAGAAAGAGAGGAAGGAGATGCAGTTGTCTACTGTGAATGACTGGGTGGTGGTGTTCAGGGGGCGGAGGAGTTTGTTTATTGTCGAGAAGAGTGCTTTTGGGTTTCCGGAGCCAGAGTGGATAATTTGAGAGTAGTAGGCAGCGCGGGCGTGGGAGAGGGCATCTTTGTAGTGTTGTAGGTGGTCCTTGTAGGCTTGGGAGTGAACTGTGAGACCCGTTTTATTGCTAGATATCAGGTATAATACTGCACCATTTTCACCTTTAAACCTATTCTTTATAATCCTGGGTTTTTTGTGAAGATTACATAGCATTGATAGATATCAGGTATAATACTGCACCATTGTCACTTTTAAACCTATTCTATATAATCCTGGGTTTTTTGTAAAGATGATATAACATTGATAGATATCAGGTATAATACTGCACCATTGTCACTTTTAAACCTATTCTATATAATCCTGGGTTTTTTGTAAAGTTTATATAACATTGATAGATATCAGGTATAATACTGCACCATTTTCACTTTTAAACCTATTCTTTATAATCCGAGGTTTTTTGTAAAAATGATATAACATTGATACATATCAGGTATAATACTGCACCATTGTCACTTTTAAACATCTTCTTTATAATCCTGGGTTTTTTGTAAAGATGATATAACATTGATAGATATCAGGTATAATACTGCACCATTGTCACTTTTAAACATCTTCTTTATAATCCTGGGTTTTTTGTAAAGATGATATAACATTGATAGATATCAGGTATAATACTGCACCATTTTCACTTTTAAACCTATTCTTTATAATCCGAGGTTTTTTGTAGAGAAGATATAACATTGATAGATATCAGGTATAATACTGCACCATTGTCACTTTTAAACCTATTCTTTATAATCCTGGGTTTTTTATAAAGATGATATAACATTGATAGATATCAGGTATAATACTGCACCATTTTCACTTTTAAACCTATTCTTTATAATCCGAGGTTTTTTGTAAAGATTATATAACATTGATAGATATCAGGTATAATACTGCACCATTGTCACTTTTAAACCTATTCTTTATAATCCTGGGTTTTTTGTAAACTAGGGCATGCCCGTACTATATATATATCTAAAATTATATCCCCCCCCTCTATTTACATGAAATGGTTTGGTCCAAAGCGAACGGCTTGCGAGTACGGTGACAATCCCCCCCCCCCCCCTCTATTTACATGAAATGGTTTGGTCCAAAGCGAACGGCTTGCGGAGTTTGGTAAAGAAATCGCCATAGCGTGCACAAACGCGCAGGAAAGCGAAAGAATCGCAAATTAGTTTTAATTAGTTTTAAAACATAGTTTAACGCCAACATAGTTTGCCAACGTGAAATAAATGAATACGCTCTCAAATGTGCCGTCCGAGGCAGAGTCTGTTCGCCACGTTCGGCACACGTGATAGCTCGCTGCTCTCTGATTGGTTGAATCGTTTTTTGGACATAGCTCGGTAACTACTTGTCCGATTAATATGAAACCTTGAAAAGGCACATCCTCAGGTCCCCAGCAATATACCTGGCAAGTTTCAAGTATATCGGACCCGTGGTTGTCGAGAAACAGCGGTCACAGACAAACACACAGACATACACACATACACACACACACACAGAGATTACTGGCATTATAGATAGATATTATATAACATTGATAGATATCAGGTACAATACTGCACCATTTTCACTTTAAAACCTATTCTTTATAATCCGAGGTTTTTTGTAAAGATTATATAACATTGATAGATATCAGGTATAATACTGCACCATTTTCACTTTTAAACCTATTCTTTATAATCCTGGGTTTTTTGTAAAGATTATATAACATTGATAGATATCATGTATAATACTGCACCATTTTCACTTTTAAACCTATTCTTTATAATCCTGGGTTTTTTGTAAAGATTATATAACATTGATAGATATCAGTTATAATACTGCACCATTTTCACTTTTAAACCTATTCTTTATAATCATGGGTTTTTTGTAAAGATGATATAACATTGATAGATATCAGGTATAATACTGCACCATTTTCACTTTTAAACCTATTCTTTATAATCATGGGTTTTTTGTGAAGATGATATAACATTGATAGATATCAGGTATAATACTGCACCATTTTCACCTTTAAACCTATTCAAATAATCCTGGGTTTTTTGTAAAGATGATATAACATTGATAGATATCAGGTATAACACTGCACCATTTTCACTTTTAAACCTATTCTTTAAAATCAGAGGTTTTTTGTAAAGATGATATAACATTGATAGATATCAGGTATAATACTGCACCATTTTCACCTTTAAACCTATTCAAATAATCCTGGGTTTTTTGTAAAGATGATATAACATTGATAGATATCAGGTATAACACTGCACCATTTTCACTTTTAAACCTATTCTTTAAAATCAGAGGTTTTTTGTAAAGATTATATAACATTGATAGATATCAGGTATAATACTGCACCATTTTCACCTTTAAACCTATTCAAATAATCCTGGGTTTTTTGTAAAGATGATATAACATTGATACATATCAGGTATAATACTGCACCATTGTCACTTTTAAACATCTTCTTTATAAACCTGGGTTTTTTGTAAAGAAGATATAACATTGATAGATATCAGGTATAATAATCATGGGTTTTCACTTTTAAACCCATTGCACCATTTTCACTTTTAAACCTATTCTTTATAATCCTGGGTTTTTTGTAAAGATTTTATATAACATTGATAGATATCAGGTATAATACTGCACCATTTTCACTTTTAAACCTATTCTTTATAATCCTGGGTTTTTTGTAAAGATGATATAACATTGATAGATATCAGGTATAATAGTGCACCATTTTCACTTTTAAACATCTTCTTTATAATCCGAGGTTTTCTGTAAAGATTATATCACATTGATAGATATCAGGTATAATAGTGCATCATTTTCACTTCTAAACCTATTCTTTAAAATCCGAGGTTTTTTGTAAAGATGATATAACATTGATACATATCAGGTATAATACTGCACCATTGTCACTTTTAAACATCTTCTTTATAAACCTGGGTTTTTTGTAAAGATGATATAACATTGATAGATATCAGGTATAATACTGCACCATTTTCACTTTTAAACCTATTATCTGTTGTCTGTTGTCTGTTGCTAGTCTGTTGGGAGCCGTTGGTGAGGTATGTGGATGGACAAAAGGACCACCGAGGCACTCGGAAACATGGTGGTGGGATGTTGAGGTTGGAAAGAGGTTTGACGAGAAGAGGAAGAAGTTCAAAGAGTGGCAGAAGGCGAAGGGTACGGGAGCAGAAACAGCAGAGCATGAAAGTTATAAGGCAGCCAGGAAGGCTGCAAAGAAAGAGGTAGCAAAGGCGCAGGAGGCATGTAGGAAAATGTTCGGAGAACGCTTGGATTCGGAAGAGGGTCAGAAAGCAGTATTCAGGATTGCAAAGCACATAGCGAAAGAGAGGTGTGATGTGATGGGGGTGAGTTGCTTGAAGGATGAAGTGGGACAAATCGTTGTCGACCCAGATGGAATTAAAGGAAGATGGAAAAGATATATGGAAATGCTGTTGAATACAGAGAATGAATGGGATGGCAACATAGAGAGTAACCCAGTTTTAGGACCGGCAGAGAAGATAACTGAGAAGGAAGTTGAGGAAGCGATAAAAGCAATGAAGAGTGGAAAAGCGGGAGGGCCGACAGGAGTTGTGGGAGATATGTTGAAGGCAGCAGGAAGTTGGGGTGTGAAGAGAATGACAGAGATCTGTAATTTGGTGGTGAAAGAAGGCCGCATTCCAGTGGATTGGGAACTGCGTACCCTCGTCCCTCTATACAAGGGGAAAGGTGACCCTCTGGAGTGTGGCTCGTACCGAGCGATAAAGTTATTGGAGCATGGAATGAAGGTATTGGAAAGGGTGTTGGAGAGGAGGATAAGGAAGAAAGTGAAGATCGACGAAATGCAGTTTGGATTTATGCCAGGAAGAGGAACGACAGATGCGCTTTTCATTGTGAGGCAGTTGCAGGAGAAGTATATGGATAAGAGGAGGAAGTTGTTTTTTGGGTTTGTTGATCTGGAGAAAGCATTCGATAGGGTTCCACGCAAAGTATTGACATGGGCATTGAGGAAGTTAGGAGTGGAGGAATGGTTGATCAGAGTAGTGATGGCAATGTACAAAAGACCACGCACAGCTGTAAGGACGAAGGACGGGAACAGTGGTGAGTTTGAGGTGAAGGTGGGAGTGCATCAGGGGTCGGTACTAAGTCCACTACTATTTGTAGCTGTGATGGAGGTGCTGGCTCAGACCGTAAAGGAGGGTTTACCGTGGGAGTTGTTGTATGCAGATGATCTGGTGTTGATTGCGGAAAGTATGGATGGACTGAAGGAAAAGATGAACAAGTGGAAGGAATGTATGGAGACAAAAGGTCTGAAGGTGAATATCGGAAAGACAAAGGTGATGGCAAGTGGTAAAGCATGTGGTGAGGTGGAAAGAACTGGGAAGTGGCCCTGTGCTGTGTGTAGGAAGGGTGTCGGAGTGAACTCCATTCAGTGTACAATGTGCGCTGAGTGGGTTCATCAAAAATGTAGTGGTCTGAGAGGGTCATTAACCAGTGTGGCAGCTACATTCAAATGTAAGGTGTGCACAGAGGGAGCTGCAGATGGAGGAAATGTTGAGTTGGATCTTGGAGACGGCGTGAAGCTGGAAGGTGTGAAAACATTTTGCTACCTCGGAGACATGCTGAATGGAGAAGGTGGATCAGACTCGGCAACGGTTGCTCGAGTGAGATGTGCATGGAAGAAGTTTCGGGAACTGAGTGGCATGCTGATGAGGAGGAGGGTGTCGCTGAAGCTGAAGGGAAAGGTGTATGCTGCATGTGTGAGAAGTGTTATGATTTATGGGAGCGAGACATGGGTAATGAACGTAGAGCAGCAACGAAGGCTGGAAAGGGTGGAAATGCGAATGGTTCGATGGATGTGCGGAGTATCGTTGAGAGAGAGGAAGACAAATGATGAATTGCGAAAGATGATGGGAATATTGCCTGTGATTGATGCTGTGAAGAGGCACAGGTTGAGATGGTTTGGTCATGTATTGAGGAAGGATGAAAGTGACTGGTTGAGAAGAGTGATGGAAGTTAATGTAGAAGGAAGTAGAGGACGGGGAAGACCGAGAAAGACTTGGCTAAAGATGGTGGAAGAAGAAATGCGGGCAAGGGGGTTAACAAGGAGAGATGCAGAAAATAGGGCAAAATGGAGAAGATTGTCATGGGGACCGCAAGGCTAACCCCCGCTCTAGCAGGGAACATGGCCTTAAAATGCATGTTGTGTTGTTGTGTTTCACTTCTAAACCTATTCTTTATAATCCTGGGTTTTTTGTAAAGATGATATAACATTGATAGATATCAGGTATAATACTGCACCATTTTCACTTTTAAACCTATTCTTTATAATCCGAGGTTTTTTGTAAAGATGATATAACATTGACAGATATCAGGTATAATACTGCACCATTGTCACTTTTAAACTTATTCTTCATAATCCTGGGTTTTTTGTAAAGATGATATAACATTGATAGATATCAGGTATAATACTGCACCATTTTCACTTTTAAACCTATTCTTTATAATCCGAGGTTTTTTGTAAAGTTTATATAACATTGATAGATATCAGGTATAATACTGCACCATTTTCACTTTTAAACCTATTCTTTATAATCCTGGGTTTTTTGTAAAGATTATATAACATTGATAGATATCAGGTATAATAGTGCACCATTTTCACCTTTAAACCTATTCAAATAATCCTGGGTTTTTTGTAAAGATGATATAACATTGATAGATATCAGGTATAATACTGCACCATTTTCACCTTTAAACCTATTCAAATAATCCTGGGTTTTTTGTAAAGATGATATAACATTGATAGATATCAGGTATAACACTGCACCATTTCACCTTTAAACCTATTCAAATAATCCTGGGTTTTTTGTAAAGATGATATAACATTGATAGATATCAGGTATAATACTGCACCATTTTCACTTTTAAACCTATTCTTTATAATCCGAGGTTTTTTGTAAAGATGATATAACATTGATAGATATCAGGTATAATACTGCACCATTTTCACTTTCAAACCTATTCCTTATAATCATGGGTTTTTTGTAAAGATGATATAACATTGATAGATATCAGGTATAATACTGCACCATTTTCACTTTCAAACCTATTCTTTATAATCATGGGTTTTTTGTAAAGATGATATAACATTGATAGATATCAGGTATAATACTGCACCATTTTCACTTTTAAACCTATTCTTTATAATCCGAGGTTTTTTGTAAAGATTATATAACATTGATAGATATCAGGTATAATACTGCACCATTGTCACTTTTAAACCTATTCTTTATAATCCTGGTTTTTTTGTAAATATTATATAACATTGATAGATATCAGGTACAATACTGCACCATTTTCACTTTTAAACCTATTCTTTATAATCCTGGGTTTTTTGTAAAGATTATATAACATTGATAGATATCAGGTATAATACTGCACCATTTTCACTTTTAAACCTATTCTTTATAATCCTGGGTTTTTTGTAAAGATTATATAACATTGATAGATATCAGTTATAATACTGCACCATTTTCACTTTTAAACCTATTCTTTATAATCCTGGGTTTTTTGTAAAGATTATATAACATTGATAGATATCAGGTATAATACTGCACCATTTTCACTTTTAAACCTATTCTTTATAATCATGGGTTTTTTGTGAAGATGATATAACATTGATAGATATCAGGTATAATACTGCACCATTTTCACCTTTAAACCTATTCAAATAATCCTGGGTTTTTTGTAAAGATTATATAACATTGATAGATATCAGGTATAATACTGCACCATTTTCACCTTTAAACCTATTCAAATAATCCTGGGTTTTTTGTAAAGATGATATAACATTGAGAGATATCAGGTATAACACTGCACCATTTTCACTTTTAAACCTATTCTTTAAAATCCGAGGTTTTTTGTAAAGATGATATAACATTGATACATATCAGGTATAATACTGCACCATTGTCACTTTTAAACATCTTCTTTATAAACCTGGGTTTTTTGTAAAGAAGATATAACATTGATAGATATCAGGTATAATAATCATGGGTTTTCACTTTTAAACCCATTGCACCATTTTCACTTTTAAACCTATTCTTTATAATCCTGGATTTTTTGTAAAGATTATATAACATTGATAGATATCAGGTATAATACTGCACCATTTTCACTTTTAAACATCTTCTTTATAATCCGAGGTTTTTTGTAAAGATGATATAACATTGATAGATATCAGGTATAATACTGCACCATTTTCACTTTTAAACCTATTCTTTATAATCCTGGATTTTTTGTAAAGATTATATAACATTGATAGATATCAGGTATAATACTGCACCATTTTCACTTTTAAACATCTTCTTTATAATCCGAGGTTTTCTGTAAAGATTATATAACATTGATAGATATCAGGTATAATACTGCATCATTTTCACTTCTAAACCTATTCTTTATAATCCTGGGTTTTTTGTAAAGATGATATAACATTGATAGATATCAGGTATAATACTGCACCATTTTCACTTTTAAACCTATTCTTTATAATCCGAGGTTTTTTGTAAAGATGATATAACATTGATAGATATCAGGTATAATACTGCACCAGTGCACCATTGTCACTTTTAAACTTATTCTTCATAATCCTGGGTTTTTTGTAAAGATGATATAACATTGATAGATATCAGGTATAATACTGCACCATTTTCACTTTTAAACCTATTCTTTATAATCCGAGGTTTTTTGTAAAGTTTATATAACATTGATAGATATCAGGTATAATACTGCACCATTTTCACTTTTAAACCTATTCTTTATAATCCTGGGTTTTTTGTAAAGATGATATAACATTGATAGATATCAGGTATAATACTGCACCATTTTCACCTTTAAACCTATTCAAATAATCCTGGGTTTTTTGTAAAGATGATATAACATTGATAGATATCAGGTATAATACTGCACCATTTTCACCTTTAAACCTATTCAAATAATCCTGGGTTTTTTGTAAAGATGATATAACATTGATAGATATCAGGTATAACACTGCACCATTTCACCTTTAAACCTATTCAAATAATCCTGGGTTTTTTGTAAAGATGATATAACATTGATAGATATCAGGTATAATACTGCACCATTTTCACTTTTAAACCTATTCTTTATAATCCGAGGTTTTTTGTAAAGATGATATAACATTGATAGATATCAGGTATAATACTGCACCATTTTCACTTTCAAACCTATTCCTTATAATCATGGGTTTTTTGTAAAGATGATATAACATTGATAGATATCAGGTATAATACTGCACCATTGTCACTTTTCAACCTATTCTTTATAATCCTGGGTTTTTTGTAAAGATTATATAACTGATAGATATCAGGTATAAAACTGCACCATTTTCACTTTTAAACCTATTCTTTATAATCCGAGGTTTTTTGTAATGATTATATAACATTGATAGATATCAGGTATAATACTGCAACATTGTCACTTTTAAACCTATTCTATATAATCCTGGGTTTTTTGTAAAGATTATATAACATTGATAGATATCAGGTATAATTCTGCACCATTGTCACTTTCAAACCTATTCTTTATAATCCTGGGTTTTTTGGAAAAATGATATAACATTGATAGATATCAGGTATAATACTGCACCATTTTCACCTCTAAACCTATTCAAATAATCCTAGGTTTTTTGGAAAGATGATATAACATTGATAGATATCAGGTATAATACTGCACCATTTTTACTTTTAAACCTATTCTTTATAATCCTGGGTTTTTTGGAAATATGATATAACATTGATAGATATCAGGTATAATACTGCACCATTTTTACTTTTAAACCTATTCTTTATAATCCTGGGTTTTTTGTAAAGAAGATATAACATTGATAGATATCAGGTATAATACTGCACCATTTTCACTTTTAAACCTCTTCTTTATAATCCGAGGTTTTTTGTAAAGATGACATAACATTGATAGATATCAGGTATAATCCTGCACCATTTTCACCTTTAAACCTATTCAAATAATCCTAGGTTTTTTGTAAAGATGATATAACATTGATAGATATCAGGTATAATACTGCACCATTTTTACTTTTAAACATATTCTTTATAATCCGAGGTTTTTTGTAAAGATGACATAACATTGATAGATATCAGGTATAATACTGCACCATTTTTACTTTTAAACCTATTCTTTATAATCCGAGGTTTTTTGTAAAGATGATATAACATTGATAGATATCAGGTATAATACTGCACCATTTTCACTTTTAAACATCTTCTTTATAATCCTGGGTTTTTTGTAAAGATTATATAACATTGATAGATATCAGGTATAATACTGCACCATTTTCACCTTTAAACCTATTCTTTATAATCCCGGGTTTTTTGTGAAGATTACATTGCATTGATAGATATCAGGTATAATACTGCACCATTTTCACCTTTAAACCTATTCTTTATAATCCTGGGTTTTTTGTAAAGATTATATAACATTGATAGATATCAGGTATAATACTGCACCATTGCCACTTTTAAACCTATTCTATATAATCCTGGGTTTTTTGTAAAGATGATATAACATTGATAGATATCAGGTATAATACTGCACCATTTTCACTTTTAAACATCTTCTTTATAATCCTGGGTTTTTTGTAAAGATGATATAACATTGATAGATATCAGGTATAATACTGCACCATTTTCACTTTTAAACCTATTCTTTATAATCCGAGGTTTTTTGTAAAGATGATATAACATTGATAGATATCAGGTATAATACTGCACCATTTTCACTTTCAAACCTATTCTTTATAATCATGGGTTTTTTGTAAAGATGATATAACATTGATAGATATCAGGTATAATACTGCACCATTTTCACTTTCAAACCTATTCTTTATAATCATGGGTTTTTTGTAAAGATGATATAACATTGATAGATATCAGGTATAATACTGCACCATTTTCACTTTTAAACCTATTCTTTATAATCCGAGGTTTTTTGTAAAGATTATATAACATTGATAGATATCAGGTATAATACTGCACCATTGTCACTTTTAAACCTATTCTTTATAATCCTGGTTTTTTTGTAAATATTATATAACATTGATAGATATCAGGTACAATACTGCACCATTTTCACTTTTAAACCTATTCTTTATAATCCTGGGTTTTTTGTAAAGATTATATAACATTGATAGATATCAGGTATAATACTGCACCATTTTCACTTTTAAACCTATTCTTTATAATCCTAGGTTTTTTGTAAAGATTATATAACATTGATAGATATCAGTTATAATACTGCACCATTTTCACTTTTAAACCTATTCTTTATAATCCTGGGTTTTTTGTAAAGATTATATAACATTGATAGATATCAGGTATAATACTGCACCATTTTCACTTTTAAACCTATTCTTTATAATCATGGGTTTTTTGTGAAGATGATATAACATTGATAGATATCAGGTATAATACTGCACCATTTTCACCTTTAAACCTATTCAAATAATCCTGGGTTTTTTGTAAAGATTATATAACATTGATAGATATCAGGTATAATACTGCACCATTTTCACCTTTAAACCTATTCAAATAATCCTGGGTTTTTTGTAAAGATGATATAACATTGATAGATATCAGGTATAACACTGCACCATTTTCACTTTTAAACCTATTCTTTAAAATTTGAGGTTTTTTGTAAAGATGATATAACATTGATACATATCAGGTATAATACTGCACCATTGTCACTTTTAAACATCTTCTTTATAAACCTGGGTTTTTTGTAAAGAAGATATAACATTGATAGATATCAGGTATAATAATCATGGGTTTTCACTTTTAAACCCATTGCACCATTTTCACTTTTAAACCTATTCTTTATAATCCTGGATTTTTTGTAAAGATTATATAACATTGATAGATATCAGGTATAATACTGCACCATTTTCACTTTTAAACATCTTCTTTATAATCCGAGGTTTTTTTTAAAGATGATATAACATTGATAGATATCAGGTATAATACTGCACCATTTTCACTTTTAAACCTATTCTTTATAATCCTGGATTTTTTGTAAAGATTATATAACATTGATAGATATCAGGTATAATACTGCACCATTTTCACTTTTAAACATCTTCTTTATAATCCGAGGTTTTCTGTAAAGATTATATAACATTGATAGATATCAGGTATAATACTGCATCATTTTCACTTCTAAACCTATTCTTTATAATCCTGGGTTTTTTGTAAAGATGATATAACATTGATAGATATCAGGTATAATACTGCACCATTGTCACTTTTAAACTTATTCTTCATAATCCTGGGTTTTTTGTAAAGATGATATAACATTGATAGATATCAGGTATAATACTGCACCATTTTCACTTTTAAACCTATTCTTTATAATCCGAGGTTTTTTGTAAAGTTTATATAACATTGATAGATATCAGGTATAATACTGCACCATTTTCACTTTTAAACCTATTCTTTATAATCCTGGGTTTTTTGTAAAGATGATATAACATTGATAGATATCAGGTATAATACTGCACCATTTTCACCTTTAAACCTATTCAAATAATCCTGGGTTTTTTGTAAAGATGATATAACATTGATAGATATCAGGTATAATACTGCACCATTTTCACCTTTAAACCTATTCAAATAATCCTGGGTTTTTTGTAAAGATGATATAACATTGATAGATATCAGGTATAACACTGCACCATTTCACCTTTAAACCTATTCAAATAATCCTGGGTTTTTTGTAAAGATGATATAACATTGATAGATATCAGGTATAATACTGCACCATTTTCACTTTTAAACCTATTCTTTATAATCCGAGGTTTTTTGTAAAGATGATATAACATTGATAGATATCAGGTATAATACTGCACCATTTTCACTTTCAAACCTATTCCTTATAATCATGGGTTTTTTGTAAAGATGATATAACATTGATAGATATCAGGTATAATACTGCACCATTGTCACTTTTCAACCTATTCTTTATAATCCTGGGTTTTTTGTAAAGATTATATAACATTGATAGATATCAGGTATAAAACTGCACCATTTTCACTTTTAAACCTATTCTTTATAATCCGAGGTTTTTTGTAATGATTATATAACATTGATAGATATCAGGTATAATACTGCAACATTGTCACTTTTAAACCTATTCTATATAATCCTGGGTTTTTTGTAAAGATTATATAACATTGATAGATATCAGGTATAATTCTGCACCATTGTCACTTTCAAACCTATTCTTTATAATCCTGGGTTTTTTGGAAAGATGATATAACATTGATAGATATCAGGTATAATACTGCACCATTTTTACTTTTAAACCTCTTCTTTATAATCAGAGGTTTTTTGTAAAGATGACATAACATTGATAGATATGAGGTATAATACTGCAGCATTTTCACCTTTAAACCTATTCAAATAATCCTAGGTTTTTTGTAAAGATGACATAACATTGATAGATATCAGGTATAATACTGCACCATTTTTACTTTTAAACCTCTTCTTTATAATCCGAGGTTTTTTGTAAAGATGACATAACATTGATAGATATGAGGTATAATACTGCAGCATTTTTACTTTTAAACCTCTTCTTTATAATCCGAGGTTTTTTGTAAAGATGACATAACATTGATAGATATGAGGTATAATACTGCAGCATTTTCACCTTTAAACCTATTCAAATAATCCTAGGTTTTTTGTAAAGATGATATAACATTGATAGATATGAGGTATAATACTGCACCATTTTCACTTTTAAACCTCTTCTTTATAATCCGAGGTTTTTTGTAAAGATGACATAACATTGATAGATATGAGGTATAATACTGCAGCATTTTCACCTTTAAACCTATTCTTTATAATCCTAGGTTTTTTGTAAAGATGATATAACATTGATAGATATCAGGTATAATACTGCACCATTGTCACTTTTAAACCTATTCTTTATAATCCTGGGTTTTTTGTAAAGATGATATAACATTGATAGATATCAGGTATAATACTGCACCATTTTTACTTTTAAACCTCTTCTTTATAATCCAAGGTTTTTTGTAAAGATGACATAACATTGATAGATATGAGGTATAATACTGCAGCATTTTCACCTTTAAACCTATTCAAATAATCCTAGGTTTTTTGTAAAGATGACATAACATTGATAGATATCAGGTATAATACTGCACCATTTTTACTTTTAAACCTCTTCTTTATAATCCGAGGTTTTTTGTAAAGATGACATAACATTGATAGATATGAGGTATAATACTGCAGCATTTTCACCTTTAAACCTATTCAAATAATCCTAGGTTTTTTGTAAAGATGATATAACATTGATAGATATCAGGTATAATACTGCACCATTTTCACTTTTAAACCTCTTCTTTATAATCCGAGGTTTTTTGTAAAGATGACATAACATTGATAGATATGAGGTATAATACTGCAGCATTTTCACCTTTAAACCTATTCTTTATAATCCTGGGTTTTTTGTAAAGATGATATAACATTGATAGATATGAGGTATAATACTGCACCATTGTCACTTTTAAACCTATTCTTTATAATCCTGGGTTTTTTGTAAAGATGATATAACATTGATAGATATGAGGTATAATACTGCACCATTGTCACTTTTAAACCTATTCTTTATAATCCTGGGTTTTTTGTAAAGATGATATAACATTGATAGATATGAGGTATAATACTGCAGCATTTTCACCTTTAAACCTATTCTTTATAATCCTAGGTTTTTTGTAAAGATGATATAACATTGATAGATATGAGGTATAATACTGCACCATTTTCACTTTTAAACCTCTTCTTTATAATCCGAGGTTTTTTGTAAAGATGACATAACATTGATAGATATGAGGTATAATACTGCAGCATTTTCACCTTTAAACCTATTCTTTATAATCCTAGGTTTTTTGTAAAGATGATATAACATTGATAGATATCAGGTATAATACTGCACCATTGTCACTTTTAAACCTATTCTTTATAATCCTGGGTTTTTTGTAAAGATGATATAACATTGATAGATATCAGGTATAATACTGCACCATTTTCACTTTTAAACCTATTCTTTATAATCCGAGGTTTTTTGTAAAGATGATATAACATTGATACATATCAGGTATAATACTGCACCATTGTCACTTTTAAACATCTTCTTTATAATTCTGGGTTTTTTGTAAAGATGATATAACATTGATAGATATCAGGTATAATACTGCACCATTTTCACTTTTAAACCTATTCTTTATAATCCGAGGTTTTTTGTAAAGATGATATAACATTGATAGATATCAGGTATAATACTGCACCATTTTCACTTTCAAACCTATTCTTTATAATCATGGGTTTTTTGTAAAGATGATATAACATTGATAGATATCAGGTATAATACTGCACCATTTTCACTTTTAAACCTATTCTTTATAATCCGAGGTTTTTTGTAAAGATTTATATAACATTGATAGATATCAGGTATAATACTGCACCATTGTCACTTTTAAACCTATTCTTTATAATCCTGGGTTTTTTGTGAATATTATATAACATTGATAGATATCAGGTACAATACTGCACCATTTTCACTTTTAAACCTATTCTTCATAATCCTGGGTTTTTTGTAAAGATGATATAACATTGATAGATATCAGGTATAATACTGCACCATTTTCACTTTTAAACCTATTCTTTATAATCCTGGGTTTTTTGTAAAGATTATATAACATTGATAGATATCAGGTATAATACTGCACCATTTTCACTTTTAAACCTATTCTTTATAATCCGAGGTTTTTTGTAAAGTTTATATAACATTGATAGATATCAGGTATAATACTGCACCATTTTCACTTTTAAACCTATTCTTTATAATCCTGGGTTTTTTGTAAAGATGATATAACATTGATAGATATCAGGTATAATACTGCACCATTTTCACCTTTAAACCTATTCAAATAATCCTGGGTTTTTTGTAAAGATGATATAACATTGATAGATATCAGGTATAATACTGCACCATTTTCACCTTTAAACCTATTCAAATAATCCTGGGTTTTTTGTAAAGATGATATAACATTGATAGATATCAGGTATAACACTGCACCATTTCACCTTTAAACCTATTCAAATAATCCTGGGTTTTTTGTAAAGATGATATAACATTGATAGATATCAGGTATAATACTGCACCATTTTCACTTTTAAACCTATTCTTTATAATCCGAGGTTTTTTGTAAAGATGATATAACATTGATAGATATCAGGTATAATACTGCACCATTTTCACTTTCAAACCTATTCCTTATAATCATGGGTTTTTTGTAAAGATGATATAACATTGATAGATATCAGGTATAATACTGCACCATTGTCACTTTTCAACCTATTCTTTATAATCCTGGGTTTTTTGTAAAGATTATATAACATTGATAGATATCAGGTATAAAACTGCACCATTTTCACTTTTAAACCTATTCTTTATAATCCGAGGTTTTTTGTAATGATTATATAACATTGATAGATATCAGGTATAATACTGCAACATTGTCACTTTTAAACCTATTCTATATAATCCTGGGTTTTTTGTAAAGATTATATAACATTGATAGATATCAGGTATAATTCTGCACCATTGTCACTTTCAAACCTATTCTTTATAATCCTGGGTTTTTTGGAAAGATGATATAACATTGATAGATATCAGGTATAATACTGCACCATTTTTACTTTTAAACCTCTTCTTTATAATCAGAGGTTTTTTGTAAAGATGACATAACATTGATAGATATGAGGTATAATACTGCAGCATTTTCACCTTTAAACCTATTCAAATAATCCTAGGTTTTTTGTAAAGATGACATAACATTGATAGATATCAGGTATAATACTGCACCATTTTTACTTTTAAACCTCTTCTTTATAATCCGAGGTTTTTTGTAAAGATGACATAACATTGATAGATATGAGGTATAATACTGCAGCATTTTTACTTTTAAACCTCTTCTTTATAATCCGAGGTTTTTTGTAAAGATGACATAACATTGATAGATATGAGGTATAATACTGCAGCATTTTCACCTTTAAACCTATTCAAATAATCCTAGGTTTTTTGTAAAGATGATATAACATTGATAGATATGAGGTATAATACTGCACCATTTTCACTTTTAAACCTCTTCTTTATAATCCGAGGTTTTTTGTAAAGATGACATAACATTGATAGATATGAGGTATAATACTGCAGCATTTTCACCTTTAAACCTATTCTTTATAATCCTAGGTTTTTTGTAAAGATGATATAACATTGATAGATATCAGGTATAATACTGCACCATTGTCACTTTTAAACCTATTCTTTATAATCCTGGGTTTTTTGTAAAGATGATATAACATTGATAGATATCAGGTATAATACTGCACCATTTTTACTTTTAAACCTCTTCTTTATAATCCAAGGTTTTTTGTAAAGATGACATAACATTGATAGATATGAGGTATAATACTGCAGCATTTTCACCTTTAAACCTATTCAAATAATCCTAGGTTTTTTGTAAAGATGACATAACATTGATAGATATCAGGTATAATACTGCACCATTTTTACTTTTAAACCTCTTCTTTATAATCCGAGGTTTTTTGTAAAGATGACATAACATTGATAGATATGAGGTATAATACTGCAGCATTTTCACCTTTAAACCTATTCAAATAATCCTAGGTTTTTTGTAAAGATGATATAACATTGATAGATATCAGGTATAATACTGCACCATTTTCACTTTTAAACCTCTTCTTTATAATCCGAGGTTTTTTGTAAAGATGACATAACATTGATAGATATGAGGTATAATACTGCAGCATTTTCACCTTTAAACCTATTCTTTATAATCCTGGGTTTTTTGTAAAGATGATATAACATTGATAGATATGAGGTATAATACTGCACCATTGTCACTTTTAAACCTATTCTTTATAATCCTGGGTTTTTTGTAAAGATGATATAACATTGATAGATATGAGGTATAATACTGCACCATTGTCACTTTTAAACCTATTCTTTATAATCCTGGGTTTTTTGTAAAGATGATATAACATTGATAGATATGAGGTATAATACTGCAGCATTTTCACCTTTAAACCTATTCTTTATAATCCTAGGTTTTTTGTAAAGATGATATAACATTGATAGATATGAGGTATAATACTGCACCATTTTCACTTTTAAACCTCTTCTTTATAATCCGAGGTTTTTTGTAAAGATGACATAACATTGATAGATATGAGGTATAATACTGCAGCATTTTCACCTTTAAACCTATTCTTTATAATCCTAGGTTTTTTGTAAAGATGATATAACATTGATAGATATCAGGTATAATACTGCACCATTGTCACTTTTAAACCTATTCTTTATAATCCTGGGTTTTTTGTAAAGATGATATAACATTGATAGATATCAGGTATAATACTGCACCATTTTCACTTTTAAACCTATTCTTTATAATCCGAGGTTTTTTGTAAAGATGATATAACATTGATACATATCAGGTATAATACTGCACCATTGTCACTTTTAAACATCTTCTTTATAATTCTGGGTTTTTTGTAAAGATGATATAACATTGATAGATATCAGGTATAATACTGCACCATTTTCACTTTTAAACCTATTCTTTATAATCCGAGGTTTTTTGTAAAGATGATATAACATTGATAGATATCAGGTATAATACTGCACCATTTTCACTTTCAAACCTATTCTTTATAATCATGGGTTTTTTGTAAAGATGATATAACATTGATAGATATCAGGTATAATACTGCACCATTTTCACTTTTAAACCTATTCTTTATAATCCGAGGTTTTTTGTAAAGATTTATATAACATTGATAGATATCAGGTATAATACTGCACCATTGTCACTTTTAAACCTATTCTTTATAATCCTGGGTTTTTTGTGAATATTATATAACATTGATAGATATCAGGTACAATACTGCACCATTTTCACTTTTAAACCTATTCTTCATAATCCTGGGTTTTTTGTAAAGATGATATAACATTGATAGATATCAGGTATAATACTGCACCATTTTCACTTTTAAACCTATTCTTTATAATCCGAGGTTTTTTGTAAAGTTTATATAACATTGATAGATATCAGGTATAATACTGCACCATTTTCACTTTTAAACCTATTCTTTATAATCCTGGGTTTTTTGTAAAGATTATATAACATTGATAGATATCAGGTATAATACTGCACCATTTTCACCTTTAAACCTATTCAAATAATCCTGGGTTTTTTGTAAAGATGATATAACATTGATAGATATCAGGTATAATACTGCACCATTTTCACCTTTAAACCTATTCAAATAATCCTGGGTTTTTTGTAAAGATGATATAACATTGATAGATATCAGGTATAACACTGCACCATTTCACCTTTAAACCTATTCAAATAATCCTGGGTTTTTTGTAAAGATGATATAACATTGATAGATATCAGGTATAATACTGCACCATTTTCACTTTTAAACCTATTCTTTATAATCCGAGGTTTTTTGTAAAGATGATATAACATTGATAGATATCAGGTATAATACTGCACCATTTTCACTTTCAAACCTATTCCTTATAATCATGGGTTTTTTGTAAAGATGATATAACATTGATAGATATCAGGTATAATACTGCACCATTGTCACTTTTCAACCTATTCTTTATAATCCTGGGTTTTTTGTAAAGATTATATAACATTGATAGATATCAGGTATAAAACTGCACCATTTTCACTTTTAAACCTATTCTTTATAATCCGAGGTTTTTTGTAATGATTATATAACATTGATAGATATCAGGTATAATACTGCAACATTGTCACTTTTAAACCTATTCTATATAATCCTGGGTTTTTTGTAAAGATTATATAACATTGATAGATATCAGGTATAATTCTGCACCATTGTCACTTTCAAACCTATTTTTTATAATCCTGGGTTTTTTGGAAAGATGATATAACATTGATAGATATCAGGTATAATACTGCACCATTTTCACCTCTAAACCTATTCAAATAATCCTAGGTTTTTTGGAAAGATGATATAAAATTGATAGATATCAGGTATAATACTGCACCATTTTTACTTTTAAACCTATTCTTTATAATCCTGGGTTTTTTGGAAATATGATATAACATTGATAGATATCAGGTATAATACTGCACCATTTTCACTTTTAAACCTCTTCTTTATAATCCGAGGTTTTTTGTAAAGATGACATAACATTGATAGATATCAGGTATAATACTGCACCATTTTCACCTTTAAACCTATTCAAATAATCCTAGGTTTTTTGTAAAGATGATATAACATTGATAGATATCAGGTATAATACTGCACCATTTTTACTTTTAAACCTATTCTTTATAATCCGAGGTTTTTTGTAAAGATGACATAACATTGATAGATATCAGGTATAATACTGCACCATTTTTACTTTAAAACCTATTCTTTATAATCCGAGGTTTTTTGTAAAGATGATATAACATTGATAGATTTCAGGTATAATACTGCACCATTTTCACTTTTAGACATCTTCTTTATAATCCTGGGTTTTTTGTAAAGATTATATAACATTGATAGATATCAGGTATAATACTGCACCATTTTCACCTTTAAACCTATTCTTTATAATCCTGGGTTTTTTGTGAAGATTACATAGCATTGATAGATATCAGGTATAATACTGCACCATTGTCACTTTTAAACCTATTCTATATAATCCTGGGTTTTTTGTAAAGATGATATAACATTGATAGATATCAGGTATAATACTGCACCATTTTCACTTTTAAACCTATTCTTTATAATCCGAGGTTTTTTGTAAAGATGATATAACATTGATACATATCAGGTATAATACTGCACCATTGTCACTTTTAAACATCTTCTTTATAATCCTGGGTTTTTTGTAAAGATGATATAACATTGATAGATATCAGGTATAATACTGCACCATTTTCACTTTTAAACCTATTCTTTATAATCCGAGGTTTTTTGTAAAGATGATATAACATTGATAGATATCAGGTATAATACTGCACCATTTTCACTTTCAAACCTATTCTTTATAATCATGGGTTTTTTGTAAAGATGATATAACATTGATAGATATCAGGTATAATACTGCACCATTTTCACTTTCAAACCTATTCTTTATAATCATGGGTTTTTTGTAAAGATGATATAACATTGATAGATATCAGGTATAATACTGCACCATTTTCACTTTTAAACCTATTCTTTATAATCCGAGGTTTTTTGTAAAGATTATATAACATTGATAGATATCAGGTATAATACTGCACCATTGTCACTTTTAAACCTATTCTTTATAATCCTGGTTTTTTTGTAAATATTATATAACATTGATAGATATCAGGTACAATACTGCACCATTTTCACTTTTAAACCTATTCTTTATAATCCTGGGTTTTTTGGAAATATGATATAACATTGATAGATATCAGGTATAATACTGCACCATTTTCACTTTTAAACCTCTTCTTTATAATCCGAGGTTTTTTGTAAAGATGACATAACATTGATAGATATCAGGTATAATACTGCACCATTTTCACCTTTAAACCTATTCAAATAATCCTAGGTTTTTTGTAAAGATGATATAACATTGATAGATATCAGGTATAATACTGCACCATTTTTACTTTTAAACCTATTCTTTATAATCCGAGGTTTTTTGTAAAGATGACATAACATTGATAGATATCAGGTATAATACTGCACCATTTTTACTTTTAAACCTATTCTTTATAATCCGAGGTTTTTTGTAAAGATGATATAACATTGATAGATATCAGGTATAATACTGCACCATTTTCACTTTTAAACATCTTCTTTATAATCCTGGGTTTTTTGTAAAGATTATATAACATTGATAGATATCAGGTATAATACTGCACCATTTTCACCTTTAAACCTATTCTTTATAATCCTGGGTTTTTTGTGAAGATTACATAGCATTGATAGATATCAGGTATAATACTGCACCATTGTCACTTTTAAACCTATTCTATATAATCCTGGGTTTTTTGTAAAGATGATATAACATTGATAGATATCAGGTATAATACTGCACCATTTTCACTTTTAAACCTATTCTTTATAATCCGAGGTTTTTTGTAAAGATGATATAACATTGATACATATCAGGTAT
>NC_136264.1:8497799-8772299 GCF_964187855.1 Myxine glutinosa | reverse complement strand
CGATTTGACGCGTTAATTCTGCCCACAAGTTCTCTATCGGATTCATATCCGGGGACATGGCAGGCCACTCCATATGCTCTACACCACGGTCAGCAAGAAAGTGTTGGATCATGCGAGCACGATGAGGCCATGCATTGTCATCTTGGAAGACAAAGTTTCCTCGAAAGGCTGCACGAGCAAATGGAAGCAATGTTTCTTCCAGAATGGCCCTGTACTTGAACTGGTTCAGGTTTCCATTCAGAACAACCAGGTCAGTTTTGCCCCCTGCATGAAAAGCAGCCCAAACGGTCACCCCACCACCTCCAGCTTGGACTCTTGGCACTATACAATCTTTGTTGTAGGCTTCATGCACTTGTCTGCGCACTCGGACGCGGCCATCTTGACGATAGACCAGAAATCTAGACTCGTCACTGAAGATCACGTGATTCCAGTGTCCTGGCTGCCATTGACGGTGCTCTCTGGCCCACTGCAATCGGCGCTGGCGGTGTTGTCTGGTCAGGCATGGCTTTCTCAGGGGACGCCTGGCATGACAGCCTGCTTGAACCAGTCGTTGGTTGACTAGCCTTCTGGATACAGGCACATTTGTCAGTTGCTGCCACTCAGCCCTAAGCCGATTAGCTGACTTGGTACGGCCATTGCGGACTAACCGGTGCAGCTGGCGATCATCCCTCCTTGTGGTTCTGCGGGGACGTCCTGGCCTCGGTATTGGAGTAGGGACACCCCTCTGAGCATTTCGTTTCAGGATCTTTGACACCTGACCTTGAGTGATGCCATACTGCCGAGCAATAGCACGCTGTTTCATGCCGTAATTTCGTAAAGCCACCACTCCATGACAAACAGCATTGTCGAGTTGACGGACCATCTCCAGAGGAAGCGGCAATAACTTTTGGAGATGTGCAGCAGTTGTTTTCCACTAAAACAGAACGCAACAACCCTTGTATACCTGACTGTGAAGCCAATCATCAAATGCACCTGTCCGTACATTTTGCCACGCCACCTGTGATGTAATCCTGTTGTTGACTTCTTGCTGCGACAGACAATCAGTGACATGGTTCTTTTAACAAATAAATCACCAAAGTGTAAAAGAAACTCACCAGATTGATATACTGAGTTAAGAAAGTAAACCCAAGTCAAGAAAAAAAAAATATTCCATATTAAATACTAAGTCTGTATATATATATATATATATATATATATTGTTGCGGATATGGCATTTGGCCTCAATATCCGCTTGTAAATACTCCCCTATTTCCCCAATACTCCCCAACTATCCCCAATCCCCCATTCCCTAGTCCCATTGCCTGTAAATAACACTCTGTAGAACCGACCTTCCCCTTTTTCCCCCATTAAATGTCGTGCCCAGGTCCACCGCATCTCACGTAGACAACTTTCGGACATCTTGCTAGTTATTCTTAGTCTATGTCAGTTAAGGACTCGTTTCCATTAATTATGACTCTTCGTTGCACCAGAATGTGATTGTATGGCACCAGTAGTGAGTTAGGACCTCCCCTTACCTCCTCCCATCTTCCCCATGAAACAACAACTACAACAACAACAACTACAACTACAACAACAATTACAACAACAACTACAACAACAGAGGGGCGCGGCGCGGCGTGCGGGGAGTGTGCGTCCTCACTCCGGCTCGGTTAGCCGCCATTACCCATGTGCGCCGACGGGGTTACCAAGAAGGGGCTGCCTGTCGGCCCCTCGTCAAGGGCGGAGCCGGTAACCCCCCCGCACGCACCCAATGAGAAGCAACGGGCCGATTCCATCTGGGGCGGAGCTAACGAGCCGAGGGCGTGTCACTCCCCGCCGGATATACGCAGCGACTTACCGGACGTGACGTCAGATGCGCCCCGAGCTTGAGGAGGAAGAACCAGTCGTGACCTCCGAGCGCTGAGACCTCCCGGATCTCTGGACCGGACCGGGTCGATTCTGTCCTTGAGCCAAGAGTGCACCTTGAGCCATCGACTACCCGCTTTCCTTGCCATCAATCCCCGTGTGAGTCAGTTTTTGTCCTGTTTATCTGTGGTCTGTCGGGAATAAGATAAGTGTGTCTAAGTGCCTGCCTTTCTATGCTGTCCCTCTTGTAGTTGTAATCTGACCTTCCGCCCTAATATAACCTCCTCCGGAGGTCTTGAGAACTGAACCCTTGGTGTCGTGTCATTTTAACCCAGCCGTTGTGTCCTTTTCCTCAATTGATTTAGCATAGCGCGACTCGGCAACGTTCGAGTATAATCGGGTAACTTGTGCGGACACGGCGGCCATTCCGCTCGGCCCACCATAACATCAAAGTCGTGTCTGTAACAATATATATATATATATATATATATATATATATATATATATATATATATATATATATATATATACTGTATATATATATATATATATATATATATATATATATATATATATATATATATATATATATATATATATATATATATATATATATACATACTGTATATACTATACAAGAGAGCTGTTGGTCTGTGTGTGTGTGTTTGTTGGTCTGTCTTTGTCGCCATTTCTCTCAGAGATGGCTGAACGGATCTTCGTCAAACTTTCAGAACTTCATCAGTGAATGCCTGGGAGTGTTTTAGGCAACAACAAAAAAAAAAAATTTGAAAAAAAATTTGTTTTTTTTTGGAGTAAAAAAAGAGAAAGCGCTCGATAGTGAACCTTTTTTTTAATTAATGAAAGTTATATACAAGTACGCATTCACATAAATAAATACAAAACAATCGCCAGACATTTGAATACAAATGATTCAAACAATTCTGGAAGTGTACGAAGTTGGTAGTACGGCTTCTTCTTCTTCCTGCTTCGCATCACACTTAACTCAGAAACGTGATGAACGGCACATTCACCTACCAGGATCTATATGAACCCCCTTCCTCTCCTGCCCCCCCCCCTCTTCCTCCCCTCCCTCCCCCTTCTCCTTTCCGCCCCTCCCACCCCTTTCCCCCCCCCCACCCCCCCATTCATAATGTTCTATAAACAATGTGTGTGTGTGTGTGTGTGTGTGTGTGTGTGTGTGTGTGTGTGTGTGTGTGTGTGTGTGTGTGTGTGTGTGTGTGTGTGTGTGTGTGTGTGTGTGTGTGTTATAAAACAGGAGTGTCTATCCGTCCATCCCCGAACTACTCCCTCAGTTTTGGGGTTAGCCCCACCAAACCTGCCGTGGAATGTTTTGGGGTCCCAGCGGATGTTGTAAGGTAGGTAGGAGGTTTAAAAAATTCCTCAATAAAATTATGATTTTAAAATGTACTCGATATGAACCTGCCGCAAATCAGGAAGTGAACAGATGATGACAATGAGCTGGTTTGATATTATCTCAATACAATTTAGTCTAGTAGGAAGACTAGGTCCCCCTGCACCCCCCGGAGATATACTTCTAATCAGTGTTTCTAGATTGGAAAAAATGTGTAGAAAATGACTAGCTATGGCCCCAAGCTGAAAAAATGTCCCACATACCATTTTTATGCAAATTACTGCTGCCATTATCAAAAAAACGATTTTTGACATATCTCAGCCAATATTGCAGATAATTGAAAAATGAAGGTGTCTAGACCCATGTTTTGAAGGGCATAGATCATGATAGAACTATTCATAACATGATTACATGTGTCTATGGTATACTAGTATGCTAATTAGTGCTTTATTTACAAAATAATCACAGTTTTACGAAATAATAGACTCATATTAAGGTCCGTCTACACAGACGTTAACACAAAGTTTTATTTTTCTAAATATTACAACTGTCAAAATAGTCCTAGCACTCAATGTGACCACTCTTCTCTTGCTTGTTTTAGATAAACATCATTAGCATTAGTGATTCTACACTGAGTCAGTCATCATCATTTTCATCGAAATCGTCAGAGTCAAACTCTTCTTCTCCTTCCTCTTCCTCCTCCTCTTCGTGCTCTCCTGTGTTCAGAAGATCCACCAGTGAGGTTGGTAGGATGGGACCACTGGACCACATTGGTTTCAACAGTCCTTCATCAGTCCTTATCCATCCTTGCTCCTCATAAGGTTTTGGCTTTTCGATGATAGGTTGATCGGCTCTTTTGTACAATGCTACGCGGTGGTTCACACGCTGGATGTGCGGCTTCAGGGCAGACTGGCATGGAGGAAGGCGAGCCAGATCAACCTTGGACTTGGATGTGAGGGTCTTGTCCTCTCCCACCATTTTTCGTAGCAGCTTGGCACGGACAATGTCCACTGATGACTCGCGACTCTGGCCGTACATCACACAGGTGAATTTTTCTAACTGCCTCTCCACCTCAGGGTTGGCATCCCAGTTGTCACCCAGTTCACCGAATGCCCTGTGAAACCTGGGATTCTTCTCCAGCTTTTTCAAGGGCCCGACTTTTCCCTTCCCTTTGAAGGCACTGGTGCAGTCTTCTCCGCTGAACACATAGTACCCCAGGAGAGTGGCACAGTAGTCCTCTCCCAGGGATTCTGCCAGCTCAGAGACGTTGACAAGTTGGCGATGCTTCCCTGACCCTGTATCCAGGTACACCGTCAGCTTGATGTTGTGGGCATGGTGGAGCAGGATCAGGAGGATGTCTGTGTCCGGTGTTCTGACTACAGCGTTCTTGTATCCGATGGTAGCAGCATGATGGAGGTACAGAACCACCCTGGTATCAGTCTCTTCCTGGTTGCTGTAGATCGTGGGGAGTTCACGTACCTCGACCTGAAACACAAAAAGGCACCGCATTTCAATCACCAGTCACTGCCAGTTTCAGATCTAGACAAACATCACAGGTAATCACCTTTTTTTCAGGAAAAATTACAAATTGAATCGCCATTCACGAAGGGCTTTCAATTTTACCTTGCCATTCGTTGAGGCAAGTTGGTGGGCCTTCCCCTCCACGATCAGCACAGCCATCCTTTTCTGTCTCGATGCCCTCCTTGCCAGTCATTAGCACGCTGAGAAAGCGGACAAGGTCTGGAGGTAGGATGTCTTCAGGATTGAGCTCCATGTCTTCAGCTGTTGGTGGCCATGGTTGGTCTTTACACTCTCTGAAAGCCTGTAGAATACCCTGGCGAAGTTGGAGGGCAACATTTTGGTTCTTGTTTGTGCTTCCGAGTGTGAATGCTCGTGCGAGAGCATTGGAAACTGTTATGTTTGAGCTGTGCACAAGCCAGAAAGAAATGACATCACATTTGTCATGATCAACCTTCGTGAAGTGGATATGCTCCTTGATTGGGTCATTCTGTAGGCGTTTCAGTAGTTTCTCTGACCGATAATTTGAGTTCTCATATCCATTCAGTTTCAGTTCCTCGACATAGAGCAAGCGCAAGGAAGAAAGCTGTAGAACTTTATTCTGCTGGATGACCTGGGTTTGAATGTGTTCCAGTACTGAGTTGAATGCCTTTTCATGGGCGGCTGACATGCAAGCCTGCTCCTTTGGTGCTTCGGCTCTGTGAATCGCACGCTCATAGTTGTAGAATGCTGTGCGGAAAGCTTTAAAACATGACGGATGGTGTTTGGCCTCACATGCAAAGAGGTCTTTGTTTTTTACCTTTCGATGGAGTCGATAGAGACCCATTTTCTCAGCCCGTGTTTCGATTTGCTCCCATGCATTTTCTTTGTTTTTAAAGGATGGGAAGGTTGTAGGCCTCTCAGTATTGCGATGAGCATCTTTGGTCTCAACTTTCTCACAAAATATACACTCTGGCGGGAAGATGGGTTCAGCAGAACCTCCTGGTTTACGAGGAGAGTGATGCCATGATGAGGTTGATGGCCCTGGTTCTGTATCATCTCCCAGACGATGAAAGTGGCGGACAAAGTGCTTATAACACTTGCTGTGATATCCTACTCTTTCTAGGTCATCAGGAAGAGTTGCCGGGATCTGATCACATACTGATTGCATACGACATGGGGAGTCATGCGGTTGGTTGAGACGTCTATCCCGGATCTTTTGAAGCAGTTGCAGTTTTTCTGAAGCAGATCCTTTAATTTTACGGAGGGGCGTGAAATCCCCATGATCAGACATGGATGGTACATGAAGGATGCATGTAGGAGGAGAGCTTTGGGCTGCAGGTTCTACACTCCGTTTTCTTTTGGGCATGCTTGCTGTCGATGTCTACCATCACTGTTAAATGACAAATAAGAAATCACGAATGATGTTAAAAGTGCCTGTGAAAGGAGGCTCTGAGTTTTCAGTGAGGTAACAGAGGTTCTGAGTCATGTTCTACACTAGGGTACTTTTTAGCTGACTAAACCATGTTTAGTGGCATCAAAAGTGCTAATAGCTAAAACATCTAAATTCTTCCACACTAACGTTAGCTATCTAGGCCAATGAAACATTGTGCTAAGTTACTATAGCTAGCTCAGCTGTCGTGCCTCTTTCTGGTTCAATTCATATACAGAAGTCAACAGATATGTCTCATGTTTGGCATTAACAAAAGTTTAAGTTACACCGACATTAGGAACATACTGTACATAGATGAGGCTAGCTTTAACGTTAGCTAACATGGTGCTAGCTGGCTCAGCTGTTATTCTGCCTGTTTATGATTTCATGCAGAAACTGAAGTCAAGAGTGTGAGTAACATTATAGTTAGCATCTTACCTGGCTAGATTGGA
Source organism: Myxine glutinosa (assembly GCF_964187855.1). Classification (NCBI taxonomy): domain Eukaryota; kingdom Metazoa; phylum Chordata; class Myxini; order Myxiniformes; family Myxinidae; genus Myxine; species Myxine glutinosa. The sequence continues at coordinate 8,765,701 of NC_136264.1, read as the reverse complement.
GGATGAATACCAAGAACAACACACAGATGGAATGGAAGACTGAACTTTCAACTGAGGTATTCAATAACATCAACGTTACCAATTGATACGAGCGCGCGACATTACCAATTGATACAAGCGCGCGAGCGCGCATGTTACATGGATGGAAATGTAAAATGGCAGCTATAGCAGCACTAATTTGGATCTCTAGTCTGTCATTTCTGCACTGTGATTGGATAACATAAAAAAATATGTTTGGGAGTTAACAGCAGGAGTTGGTAGATTTTACGTGGGCTGGGTGAGAAACCTTTAAATAAGCAAGTGAAAATCTCTCGCAATACAAAGTCAATGGTGGGAAGAAAAGTTGAGTGGTACCAATGTTACTGCCAATGTCCCGCCCCTATGCAAGACTCAGGAGCATCTTGTTGACATTTAACCTTGAAAATACCTGGGTTTAGACCCCTTATGTACCATGTTAAGTTATCTGCAGTATTAACGTATCCTTATCATTTGTAAAACTGATTATTTTGTAATTACAGCATTAATATGCATACTAGTATACCATAGACACATGTAATCATGTTATGAATAGTTCTATCATGATCTATGCCCTTCAAAACATGGGTCTAGACACCTTCATTTTTCAATTATCTGCAATATTGGCTGAGATATGTCAAAAATCGTTTTTTTGATAATGGCAGCAGTAATTTGCATAAAAATGGTATGTGGGACATTTTTTCAGCTTGGGGCCATAGCTAGTCATTTTCTACACATTTTTTCCAATCTAGAAACACTGATTAGAAGTATATCTCCGGGGGGTGCAGGGGGACCTAGTCTTCCTACTAGACTAATTGTGATTTAACACTATTTTGTTATCGTGTAGCGGTTCCCGCTGGATGCACACAATCGCCTTGCACCGGCCAGAACACGGCCAGACGCGCCTCTCCCGGGCATGCCCGGACTCACTGTTCCCGGGCACGCCCGAACCTCCCGGGCACGCCCGGTCTCGTCTTTCCCGGGCATGCCCGCTCTCGCCTTTCCAGGGCTCGCCCAGAGCGTCCGGGCATGCCCGCTATCGCCTTTTCAGGGCTCGCCCAGAGCGTCCGGGCATGCCCGCTATCGCCTTTCCAGGGCTCGCCCAGAGCGCCCGGGCACGCCCAGCCTCGACTTGCCAGGCCGCAGTCAAACACGCCCGGGCAGGTCCAGACTCGCCTTTCTAAGGCTCGCCCTTGACACCCGGGCATGCCCGGTATAGCTTTTGCCGGGCAAACTTCCCGACATAAATGTGTATATATATTGCTGCCCGATAAACGGGCTTGTGAGAATACCTGAGCTGTTTTGTTTCAATAAAGCAACTCAGACGAATTCCGTCTTTGGTCGCGTCAATTCTTTCGACTCGCGTTGGAGCGCAGTTCCTTCATTGGTGACCTACCGACATGGATACGGCAGTGACGCTTAAACTGCCTACCTTCTGGGAGGCTCACGCGGCTGTTTAGTTCGCTCAGGCGGACTCTCAGTTCGCCCTGCGAGGCATCACCGCGGACGACACCCGCTTCCACCATGTTGTGGCGGCGCTCGGTTCCGCCACCGCGGCCCGCGCCTTGAGCCTCCTCGAGCACCCGCCGGCTGCTGACAAATACTACGCGCTGAAGACACTCCTCCTCGACGCTTTCGCCCTCTCACCGGCAGCACGCGCACGGCGCCTGCTCGCTCTGCCCGAGCTCGGCGACACGCGCCCGTCAGAGCGCATGGACTATATGCTCTCGTTGCTCGGTGAGCACTCTCCGGATTTTCTGTTCCGCGAGCTGTTCCTTCGCCAGCTGCCTCACCCGGTACGCCTCGCCCTGGCTGGCACGTTGATCACGGATTCCCGCGCCCTCGCCAGTTAAGCCGATAAGATCTCCTCGGCGGGCCAGCACATCGGCGCGATTACCTGGAGCCTGCCGCCGTCCGAAGCGACGCCCACGACGCCCGAGCGCCCTGCGCGGTTGGAGGCCGAACTGCCGGTGCAACTGGCGGCCGCCATGCCGCACCGCCCGCTTCCGACACGACGGCCGGGGCCTCCACCTGACCGGGCGTGGTGTTATTACCACGCCAGGTTCGGACACAAGGCTCGGACGTGCCGGCCCCCGTGCACTTTCGGCAGGTCGGGAAACGGCCGGGCCGGCGTTCATTCCCAGCCATGAGCGCCGGCCACTCGGGCAACTTGCTGTTTATTCGGGACAAAGCGTCTGGGCGGCGTTTCCTGTGTGACACCGGCGCCCAACTGAGCGTCATACCCGCCTCTGAGCAGGACAGGCGGGACGCCGTTTGCGGCCCCTCTTTGGTCGCTGCTAATGGCTCGGCCATACGCACTTTCGGCCCACGCGTCGTCACCCTCTGCTTCGGCAGCCAGCGTTTTCAATGGACTTTTGTGACCGCCTGCGTCCCCATGGCTTTGCTGGGCGCCGACTTCCTCTGCGCGCACGGGCTGCTGGTCGACGTCAAACGTCGTCGCCTCGTCAACGCCGAGACCTTCAGCTCCCTGGCGTGCACGATGAGCAGCTCCGCGCCGACCGAACTGGCGTGCGCCCTCCCGGCAGCGAACGAGTTCGCTCGCCTGCTCGCGGAATTCCCGGCCCTCACGCGGCCGACGTTTTCGGCCGTCGCGGTGCGGCACGGGATCGAGCACCACATACCCACTACGGGCCCGCCGGTCTACGCCAGGGCCCGCCGCCTCGACCCGGCCAAGCTCGCCGTGGCGAAGGCCGAGTTCGACGCGTTGGAGCACCTCGGCATCGTGCGGCGCTCCGATAGCGCGTGGGCCTCGCCACTGCACATCGTGCCAAAGCCGGGGGGTGGATGGCGCCCGTGTGGCGACTTCCGCCGTCTCAACGACGCTACCACCCCCGACAGGTACCCGATCCCGCATATTCAGGACTTTTCCGCCCGTTTGGCGGGACGGGTCATCTTTTCGAAAATTGACCTGATACAGGGCTACCACCAGGTACCTGTCCGGGCGGCCGACGTCCCGAAGACGGCCGTCATCACGCCGTTCGGCCTGTTCGAATTTTTGCGGATGCCGTTTGGCCTCAAGAACGCGGCCCAGGCGTTCCAGCGCTTGATGGACGGCGTGCTGCGCGACCTGCCGTTTCTTTTCGTCTATCTGGACGATATCCTCGTCGCCTGCACGTCCCGCGCCGAGCACCTCCTCCACCTCCGAACACTGTTCGGTCGCCTCAGCGAGCACGGCTTAATTGTCAACCCGGTCAAATGCCACTTCGGCGCGACGACCGTTGACTTTTTGGGCCACCGCATCACCAAGACCGGGGCCGTGCCGCTGCCGACCAAGGTCGAGGCCATCACCACGTTCCCGCGTCCCCGTTCCATCAAGGCCCTCCAAGAGTTCCTCGGCATGGTGAATTTTTATCACCGATTCGTGCCCCGCGCTGCTCAGCTCATGCGGCCCCTTTACGATGCCTTCCGGGGCAAGCCGGCCAAGCATGACATTGTTTGGTCCGCGGCCATGGACGCGGCCTTCGCCAGCGCCAAACGAGCCCTCGCCGACGCAACGCTGCTGGCTCACCCGGTGCTCAACGCGCCCATTGCCCTCACTACGGACACCTCCAACTACGCGGTGGGCGCCGTCCATGAGCAATGGGTGGACGGGGTTTGGCAGCCACTCGCTTTTTTCAGCCGGCAACTCCGGCCGAACGAGTTAAACTACAGCACGTTCGACCGCGAGCTGCTCGGGCTATTCCTGGCCGTTCGCCATTTCCGACACCTCCTGGAGGGCCGCCCGTTCACGGCTTTCGTCGACCACAAGCCGTTGGTTTACGCAATGGCTAAGGTCACGGAGCCGTGGTTGGCCCGCCAGCAGCGCCACCTCTCCGCCGTGTCGGAGTTCACCACGGACATCCGGCACGTCGCCGGCAAAGACAACGCCGTGGCCGACTGTCTTTCTCGGGCCAGCGCGAACGCGGTCCACCTCGGCGTGGACTTCGCGCTCATGGCGGCCGACCAGACCACCGACGCCTCGGTGCAGGCACTCCGTGCGGCGGACACGGGCCTCCGCCTGGCCGACATTCCCTTCGCGGGCACCGTCCTGCTCTGCGAAGTCTCCCAGGGCCAGCCTCGCCCCATCGTGCCCGTTTCCTGGCAGCGCCGCATCTTCGCCTCCATCCACGGCCTTTCTCACCCGGGCCGGAAAGCTTCTCAGAAGCTGGTGTCGGCGCGTTTCGTCTGGCACGGCCTTCGACGAAACATCCGCGACTGGGCCAACGCCTGCACGGCCTGCCAGCGGGTCAAGGTCCACCGCCACACACAGGCCCCGCTGGCACCTTTCACCGTGCCTGAACGGCGTTTCGACCACATCCACGTGGACCTGGTGGGTCCCCTGCCCCCCTCGCGGGGGTTCACCACCTGCTCACCATGGTGGACAGGACCACCAGGTGGCCGGAGGCCGTGCCCCTCGCCTCCACCACCACCGCCGACGTGGCGCAGGCGTTCATCGCCACCTGGGTCGCGCGCTTCGGCGCACCAGCGGACATCTCGTCCGACCGCGGCCCACAGTTCACGTCTGAGCTTTGGGGCGCGGTCGCCCGTTCGTTGGGGGTCACGCTGCACTGCACCACGGCCTACCACCCCCAAGCCAACGGGTTGTGCGAGCGGTTTCACCGCTCCATGAAGGCCGCACTCATGGCCGGCCTTCAGGACGACGGTTGGGCCGACCGGCTGCTGTGGGTCCTTTTGGGCCTTCGCACGGCCCCCAAGGAAGACCTCCAGGCGTCCGCCGCCGAGCTCGTCTACGGCCAGCCGCTCCGCGTCCCGGGCGAATTCGTGCCCAACGCTACCAGTCCCTGGTCCGCCGCTCGCCAGCGCTCGGACCTCCAGGAGGCCGCCCGACGATTTGCCCCCGTGCCGACGTCCCGCCACGGTGGCCCCCAGTCCTACGTCCCCCCGGCGCTTCGCACAGCGGAGTACATCTTTGTGCGTCATGACGCGCACCGGGGGCCACTCCGGCCGCCGTACGACGGGCCCTTCCGGGTCCTGCGACGGGGCGACAAGTCTTTCATCGTCGACTTCGGCGGCCGGCCGGACCGGATTTCTGTGGACCGCCTCAAACCAGCGCACATGGACGTCGACCGACCACCACGGTTGGCCCTTCCTCCGCGGCGTGGCCGCCCCCCGTCCACAGTTCCCCCCGCTCGACCACCCACCACCACATCGGACCCCTCCCCACGACCCTCCAGGGGTCGCTTCGGCCGGGTCATCCGGACCCCCCTTAAATTGACCCTGCCGGTGCAGGTCGATTCTGGAGGGGCGTGTGTAGCGGTTACCGCTGGATGCACACAATCGCCTTGCACCGGCCAGAACACGGCCAGACGCGCCTCTCCCGGGCATGCCCGGACTCACTGTTCCCGGGCACGCCCGAACCTCCCGGGCACGCCCGGTCTCGTCTTTCCCGGGCATGCCCGCTCTCGCCTTTCCAGGGCTCGCCCAGAGCGTCCGGGCATGCCCGCTATTGCCTTTTCAGGGCTTGCCCAGAGCGTCCGGGCATGCCCGCTATCGCCTTTCCAGGGCTCGCCCAGAGCGTCCGGGCATGCCCGCTATCGCCTTTCCAGGGCTCGCCCAGAGCGCCCGGGCACGCCCAGCCTCGACTTGCCAGGCCGCAGCCAAACACGCCCGGGCAGGTCCAGACTCGCCTTTCCAAGGCTCGCCCTTGACACCCGGGCATGCCCGGTATAGCTTTTGCCGGGCAAACTTCCCGACATAAATGTGTATATATATTGCTGCCCGATAAACGGGCTTGTGAGAATACCTGAGCTGTTTTGTTTCAATAAAGCAACTCAGACGAATTCCGTCTTTGGTCGCGTCAATTCTTTCGACTCGCGTTGGAGCGCAGTTCCTTCAATCGTATCAATTTATGATTGGAATGATGCTGTTTGGAATTGAGGGAATGCAATTATGATTTCGAATTTCCAACCATACGGAACTGCTCCATATCCGGATGTGACATCAGCAGGGATTTAAATATTTGTTTATGTCACGAGTGTTGGTAAAAGTTTGTTTTTGTGCCTCCGTTGACGAAGTCGCCGGAGGCGTTATGTTTTCAGGTTGCCGTCCGTCCGTGTCCATGATAGGTTTTCATTACCGCGATAACTTGAGAACGGCTGAAGTGATCTAATTCAAACTTGGTGCAGGTATGTATAATGAGGTAAAGATTAACTCATTAGACTTTGGGGGCAAAGGTCAAAGTCTGTAATAGGTCTATAACTTGAGAACGGCTGAAGTAATCCAATTCAAACGTTGTACACATATGTATAATGATGTGTCACTGATCTACACATAATAAATAATATCCCATAGTCAAATTGGATTTTTTTTTAAAGAATTTTTTACAATTAGATGATGTAATTTCTTGAGTCAATAAGTATTCAACCCCATTGCTATGACACTCCAAATTGAGCTCAGGTGCATCCAGTTTCCTTTGATCGTCGTTGAGATGTCTCTACACCTTAATTGGAATCCACATGTGGCTAATTCAGTTGATTGGACATGATTTATAAAGAAACAAACCTTTCTATGCAAGGTCCCTGTGGTGTTGTGCATAGAAGGTTTGCTAGAGGGGGCGTGGCCAATAGGAGGAGGAGTTCCGGGTAGAGGACCGAGCATGGAGAGGATTGGAACTGGACGTGCGTCCGATGTTGGATTGAATACAACTGTTGGACCTTACTGAATTCTTCATTCTTGGAGTACTTTACGACACAACAAACTGGCGACGAGAATGGGATTGAACTTGGATCCACCGACACCCTTTCTGCAAAACCCATGTGAGCCTTCGATGCCTTTTCCGGCCTGGACTCGTGTCTTTGAAAACTTCGTGCTGGCGATACAGGAGACAACACTTGCTGATGCGAGAAAGCGCGCACTTTTGATACATTGCTTGGGCACCGGTCAGAGACTCTTCTATACATTAACAGTAGCTGATAATAGCTATGAGACTGCACTTGTGGCCTTGAGGAAGTTTTTTGTCCCAAGAATTAATGTCGTGGCAGAACGATATAAATTTCGGCAAAGTGGTCAGGAAAATGGCGGCGAGTCCACGGAACAATACATTGCTTCATTAAGGGAGATGGTCGTCCCATGTGAGTTTGGAGAGCTGGCAGACGCTATGATCCGGGACCAGCTGATCGAGAAAACAAATTCACCTCGCATTAGAGAGCGGTTACTGCTAGAAACGGGACTGACATTACAGAAAGCTATAACAATCGCTAGACAGACTGAGTCGGCAATGGCGGAGGCCATGATCATAGGCCAAGGGGCTGCTAGCGCCATACAGGCCAAACATACACCCTGTACAGACACAGGATTCGCAGAGCAGCAAAAGACCCCTTAGACCCGCTGGGAGAGGTATTTCAGATCAGCGATCCCAACCGGCTCAAGGGAAGACGTGTTATAGATGCGGTTCTGTGAACCACACAGCTAATTACTATGGATGCCCAGCAAAGGACGCGCAGTGCAACAGCTGCAAAAAGAGAGGACATTTTGCTAAAGTATGCTGGAGCTCAAAACCCGTTCACGAAGTGACTGTACCGGACATGAATGTGTTCAGTGTAGACAATAGGACTCGAGATGCTGATAAGATAATGTGCAATATACATGTTACTGCTCAGGGGCGGATCCAGGAATTTCAAGACGGGCGGTGCATGAAACTATAGCGCTGGGGGGGGGGGGGATAAAGAGGATCTGGAGGTCCTCCCCCAGGAAATTTAAAAAAATTGATCGTCAGAAACGGCATTTCGTGCGTTCTTGGAAGTTTCTGCAGTTCCTTGTGTTCTTCCCTGGTCCAACAGTTCAGCAGATTCGCACCGCCTGCACCCTCATCCTGGATCGAAGGGGGGGTGCGCACCCCCTGCACCCCCCCCCCCCCTGGATCCGCCCCTGCTGCTGCTGGGGGAGAGCCCATGGGCATTGAACTAATGTTAGATACAGGCTCGGCAGTATTGATACTTCCTGAATCTATCTGCAGGCAATGTTTCAATAATGTGTCACTGACTGAGCCAAAACTACACCTGGTTAGACACCTGAGAAACCCGATTCCTGTGCGGGTTTTCCTGCATGTCGATGGGACTTTCGAGAATCACTGTGCACCTGCTGAATTCGACATAGTGCGGAGCGACACTGCCATTCTGGGCAGAGACCTGGTTGCTGCACTCGACATGCAATTGCTGAATGGTAGCATTACCTCTACCACCAAAAACAGGGCAAATCGAACTCCAGTGGCAAATGTTACAGGTGACAGCAAGGAGGACACCCTGGGCTGTGCAAAGGGGTTTATTCATCTCGTTAAAATACGACCCAATGTGATTCCTGTCCAGCAAAAGCTGCGCCACTTGCCTTTTTCTGTGAGAGATGCTGTTTCTCAGGAGTTGAAAAAGCTCGATAAGCTGGATGTAATTGAGCCAATTTAATCTTCAGAGTGGGTTTCACCAATTGTAGTGACAATGAAGAAAAACGGAGGGATTCGTCTGTGTGTGGATTTAAGAGAACCAAATATAGTGGTGGTGATTGACGGATATCCTCTTCCGCATATGGAGGAGATGTTTGCCGAGCTGCGAGGCAGAACACGTTTCTCCACACTCGATCTGCAAAGTGCGTACCACCAGGTTGTATTGCATGAGCACAGCAGGGACCTCACTGCCTTCATTACGCATGACGGACTGTTTCGCTACAAACGAATCCCTTACGGGCTCGCTTCAGCACCCAGTTGTTTCCAGAGGATGATGTCTGCCATTTTAAAAAACCAGCCCGGAGCTCGGTATTACCTAGACGATGTAATCGTTTTTGGAGGGACTCCCAAAACACATGATAAAAACTTCAGAGAGGTACTACAATGTATCGATGCAGCTGGGCTGAAACTGAACCTTTCAAAATGCCACTTCAGACAGACGGAGTTGTCATTTTTAGGACATGTGGTGTCACACGCAGGACTGAAACCTGACCCTGCTCATGTTGTTGTGGTGTCACAAGCACCCCCCACCGAAAGACGTGCAGAGGTTGCACTCTTTTCTCGGACTCACATCATGGTATGCAAAATTCATCCCTAACTATGCATCAGTCATGGAACCTCTGAGAGAATGACTACAGGGACCATCCACCTTCTCCTGGTCAGTCAAGGCACAGCAAAGTTTTGACTCGGTTAAAGAACTGTTTGTCAGTAGTCCAGCTCTCGCTCTTTTTGATCCAGAGCTATACACTATAGTGACAACTGATGCCTCTGATTATGGTCTTGGAGCAGTCCTGACGCAAATCCATGCTGACAAAACAGAGAAAACCATCGCATTTGCATCCCGAACGCTGACTGAAGCGGAAAGAAAATATTCCACGGGGGAAAAGGAAGCACATGGATGCATGTGGGCGACAGAGAAGTGGAGGACTTATCTCTGGGGCAGACATTTCACATTACGCACTAACCACAGTCCTCTCACTTCACTGCTTTCCACAAAAGGATTGGGAAGAGCTGGAATGCGCGTGGCCAGATGGTCCGCACAGCTTCTGTCATTTAATTATGACATTCAGTACAAGACTGGCTCTGAAAATGTAACAGCTGATTGCTTGTCTCGCCTGCCACTGCCTACTTCAGAGCCAAGCCTGGAGGATGATGTTGAGGTTGTCACACTCACATCAACCCTCACTGCTGTGACAGCTGAAGAATTCAAAACTGCCTGTATTTCCTGCCCTGTTCAAGCAAAGCTGCGGGAAATGCTTACAAAGTGCTGGCCGAAAACGTCAAAAGGCCTGGATCCTGATCTCCTTCCTTGCTTCAGATTGCAAAGTGAACTGTCATTACAAGAGGACTGCGTGATGAGAGGTACTCACCGCCTCCGTGTCCCCGGATGCACGACAACCACATTTCATCAAATTAGCGCATGACACTCACCAGGGAATTGTGAGGACAAAGCAGCGGTTAAGGGATCTGTACTGGTGGCCGGGAATGGATGCGCACGTAGAGTCCGCAATCGAAGCTTGCATTACTTGTCAGCAGCACGACAAGACAGCTGTGACACACGCATCACCACTGCAGCCGGTTCCTTATCCTGACGCAGCTTGGGAGAAACTGGCAATCGACATAGTGGGGCCCTTCGATTCTGCACCACTGGACTGTCGTTTTGCTATCACACTCGTCGATTACTTTAGCAAATGGCCAGAAATTGCCTTCACCTCCCAGGTCACTTCCACGACAGTGACAAAGTTCCTGTCATCTGTCTTCAGCAGAGAAGGTAACCCAAAAGAGTTGATATCCGACAATGGTTCACAATTCACCTCTCGGGAATTTGAAACCTTTCTGAAAGACAGACATTACACACAGGAAGTCAGCAGTCTACTACCCGCAAGCGAATGGAGAAATAGAACGATTCAATCGAAGCTTAAAAGAAAGCTTGCTCACTGCTAACATCGAGGGGAAAGACTGGAAAACATTTACAACAGACTTTCTTCAAACATACCGGGCAACCTGACATGCCACAACACAGCAATCACCTGCTGAACTGCTTCATGGGAGAGAGATGCACACCAAGCTGCATGTATCTGGGTTACAGATGCCAAAGGCCAACACCGTCATGCAAAGACACAGCACTCACAGTACAAGAGAAGCAGAACAAGCAAAAGGCGTACACCGACAAACGGCGGGGGGCAAAGGATGTGAACTTTGAATGTGTCTCTTCATCCGAGTGAGGAAACCTGGTATCCTCCGAAAGGGACGATCTAAATTTTCAGTGCCTCAGTGGAGCGAAGAGGATCTCACATGTACAAACTGTCCGATTGACGGATCTGGAATGCTTCTCATTTAGCATCTGCCTGCCAAGGGAATGAAAGACGATACCGAGCAACCACTCCTTCCTGGCGTCACCGCACCACCAGCTCAAGACACATCAGAACCTGTGCCGGTCGGCCGGGATGCCAGAGTTCGCAAACTTCCAGTCTGGACATGAGATTATGTGATGATGTAATCGATAGTTCTTAGAGAGTAAGAAAAAGAAGCGATAATAAACTGTTACATGTCTATTATTGCTTGTTTTATGGTGAATCCACACTGTGGCATTACAACATTTCATCTTCTAGTTAACCATATATATATATATATATATATATATATATATATATATATATATATATATATATATATATATATATATATATATATATATATATATATATATATATATATATATATATATATATATATATATATATATATATATATATATATATATATATATTGTTGGTCACTGAGTTATGGTATGCATGTTGTTTGTAACATAAGCAGTACTCCAATGTTAGGCCATCCGGTCCGCGCCGGAAGTCCGTTTATTTATCTGGGTCCCTCGGGACAACCAACAACAACAACGAAGTAGTTGCTTCTCAATTGCAGGCACTTCAAACATACATTACATCTTTCCCCTCAAGATGGAAAAGTGCAGTGACCAAGTTGTCACACAAGCAAATAGTACAGATGCAAACCAATGCAGTAAGAAAAGTAGAAGCATAGATTGCTTGCAAAGTCCAACTTTTTTTTTTGTTTTTGTATACAGAATCGAGGCTCATGAAAGAGCTAACATTTATCACACAAACAAATCAAACAGACAAACAAACAAAGTCTATAAAAAGGGGAGCGGTAGACAAGATGGGGAGAGAAGGGGAAGCACATAAACACAACATTTGAGAGCAGGGACATCGGGAATGTATGGGAGGGAGAGGGCTTGGGGGGAGGCGGCGTGGGAAGGGGGTGAGGGGTGGGAGAAGTTTAAACACAAGCACACCAAGGACTTCCAGGACAGAAGTTGGTATTTCAAAAAAGTGGATTTGGGGTGAAATTAGTGGGGGTAGAACAGATCAAGGTTTTGGATGGGGGGAGATAAGAGATGGTGGGGAAGATAAGAGATGGTGGTGAACAGCTGTTTTAAAGATCTGGAGGGAGGAGTGGAATTGAAGAGAGTGAGGGAGTTTGTTCCAGAGGTGGGAGAAAAGAGGAATGAAGGAGTGAAGGTGAGCAGAGAGTCTTGATTTTGGCAGTTTAACCATAAGAAGGTTGCAGGCAGATCTTGTGCGACCTGTAGGAATATTTGGGGGACAGAGCCCAGAGAGAGCTGGAGGAGCAAGGCCGGAGAGGAGTCGGCAGAGGAGAGAAAGACCACCAACCTGCCTGCGGTGAGTAAGTGAAAGGCCCTCGGAGGTAGCTTCATCGCGGGAGATTCCAATGATTCTGAACGCTTTGGTTTCAACAGCGTGAAGACGAGCTAGCTGTGAGGCAGGAGCACCAGCCCAGAGGGGAGAGCAGTATTCCATTGAGCTGCGGAAGAAAGCCTTGGATGTGGTGAGGAGCTCAAGTGTGCCAAAGAAGGACTTCGCACGAAGGAGGATGCTCAGTCGGCGACTGGCTTTGGAGGCCAGATTTGAAATGTGGTTTTCCCAGGAAAGATCATGGCAGATAGTGAGACCCAAAAGCTTGAGTGACAGAACTTCTTGGAGAGGATTATTCAGAATGTGGATGGGAGGGTTGTCCAGTCGGTCTTTTCAGAGAGACATCGTAAGAGTGTGAGATTTGTCAGGATTGAAAGACATGTTCCACTTGTTTGCCCAGTCTGTGATTTTATCCAGGTCTGCAGAGAGTGAGGAGGCTCAGACTGCCGATCTGAGGGATGAGGAATGGAGCGGCAGAGAGTGGAGTCATCAGCAAAGAGATAGAGAGAATTTTCAAGAGAGTCGGAGAGATCATTGATGAAGACCAAAAAAAGCACAGGGCCCAGAACACTGCCTTGGGGAACTCCAGCCTGAACAGGAAGAGGAGATGAGAGAAACCCATTCAGGGCCACACATTGACTACTACTAGAGAGGAGGTCCGCCAGCCATGCATGGAGATTTCCATGGATACCAAAGGAGGAGGGTTTGGTGAGCAGAGCGGGGTGCCAGACCATATCGAAGACACGTGATATGTCAAGGGAGACAGCTCGAATTTCCTGTTTGGCATTGAGGACCTCCATCCATTGTTGAGACAGCAGAAGCAGCATGTCCAGAGTAGAGTGACCTGGTCTGAAACCAAATTGATGACCAGAGATCAAGCCATTGGAGAAGAGGAAAGATTTCATATCCGAAGCAATGATGGATTCCATGACTTTCCTGATAATTGGGAGAAGGCTGATTGGTCTGTAGTTGCTAGGATCTGTTTTTGCACCTTTTTTGTGTAAAGCGGTGATGTTCGTTGATTTCCTAGCAGATGGCAGATGACCTTGAGCAAAAGAGAGGGTGAAGAGAACCGAGAGAGAGGGTGAAGAGAACCGAGAGAGGGAGTGAAAAAGCGGAAGAACAGGATTTTAGGACCCATGGGCTGATGCCGTCAGGACCAGTTGCAGAATCAGAGTCGAGGGTTGACAGAAACTTTTCCACCTTGTCAGGAGGAAAGGACACAGAGTCCAGGACCAGCTGGGTACGATTGGGTACGGTGGGTACAGAGAGGGATGGGTTTGGGACACAAGATTTAGAGGCAAACACAGAGTTGAGGCATTCAGCTTTTTCACGTGCGGAGCCAGCTGTGTCGCCGTTTGAGGTAAGGGAGGGGATGGAGTGGGAACAAACACCAGAAACAGATTTGACCAGATGCCACCAGGATTTGGAAGAGGGAGACAGATAAGAGAGTTCGGTCTTGAGAAAGGAGAGATATTGTTTCCTGTCTCTCCTGAGGGTGGACACACACTTGTTTTGGGCTTTTTGAAAGGAAATGAGATTTCCTTCCATTGGATTTGTTTTCCAGGAGACGAAGGCAAGTTGTTTCTGGGCAACAGCCTCACCTCAAGATTCCATGTACCATGGACGGGAGGAAGGGTATGACAACTGAAGACGAGATGGGATAAATCTGTGCATGAGAGAAAGCAATTTACTTTGGAAGAATTTCCAGGATGAGTTGATGTCAGAGGCGGTAGAGATGGGAGACCAGTCCAGATGATTGATGGCTGCTTGAAGACCGTGCCAGTTGGCCTGAGTGAAATGCCAGACTCTGACGCTGGGGAGGCTCCTTGAGAATGGTCAGAGAGATGTCCACTTTAACAAGCACATGACCAGATGAGCCGCTTGGAGCAGAAGAGCAGCAGACATTTTCAGGGAAGTTAGTCATAACCAATTCCAGAAGAGAAGATGCTCCGTTGACTGAGATCCGGGTCGGGAAATTGACAGATTGTGTCAGTCCCAGTGAGTCGCAGACGTCCTTTGCTGAGGAGCCATGGCTGGTGAGAGAGGTACCCACACCCAGCCTACTGGCATGGTGGCAATTGAAATCACCACATATGAGGAAGAGAGAGTTGGGATGAGTTGATAGAAGTTGGTCCATATTATCAGACAGCGAGATGTAGATGGAGTCATCACTGTTTGGTGGACGGTACAATACATATATGAACAAGAGGTGGGAGCGAAGGGGAAGCCGTAGCCAGAGGTATTCCTGGGGGTGAGGTGGAGAGAGGGCAGTGCCGGGCGAGTGAGAAAGAGTTTTTGATAAAGATAGCAACCCCACCTCCAGGATGAGGCTCAGTTCGATCATACCGGAGGAGGGAGTAACCCGGGGAGAGATACTAAGGAACCAGAGACATAATGAAGGAGGAAAGTTTCTGTTAAGCAGATCACGTCTGGTTTGTCAGAAGCAACCTGTATGGAGAGATCAGTCAAGTTTGAGCGAAGGCCCCGGATGTTTGAGGTCCATACCGTTAATGAAGAGGAAGGGGGAGCATCGGATACAGAACAGGGGGGGGAGGGGTAGGGTAAGATGTGGAAGCAGAGGAAGAGGTAGGGAGAGCTGTTGAAGGTGTGTCAGAGATTTCAGAATAGCTCGGAGAAAGGGAAGGATGGGGCGGACAAAAGGTTTGATGGTGATTGGGTGAGGCACAGTGAGGTGTTATTTGAGGAGGGGGAAGAGCGAGGCAGAAGGTTGGGGGAGATGGAGGTGAGAGTTGGAAGGGGGAAGAAGCAGGGAGGACGCTTTGAGGAGGAGGGGTGAGAGGGGGGAAATGGAGAAGAAATGAGGGTGGGGAGACTTGAAGGGGAGGGGCGAGGGGGGAGTTTGAGGGGAGGGGTTAGGGGGGAGTTTTGGAGGGAAGGGACAAGGGGAGGGATTTGAAAGGGATGGGAGATGGGGGAGATTTGGAGGGGAGGGGTGTGGGGGGAGTTTCGGAGGGAAGGGGCAAGGGGGGAGATTTTAAAGGGATGGGTGATGGGGAGGATTTGGAGGGGAGGGGCAAGGGGGAAGATTTGAAAGGGATGGGTGATGGGGAAGATTTGGAGGGGAGGGGTGATGGGGAAGTTTTGGAGGAGAGGGGTGATGGGGAAGATTTGGAGGGGAGGGGTGAGATTGGATTTTGGAAAGTGTACGATTAATGGGAAATGAACATTTATTGCAAAATTAGTTTCTTGTGACCTTCGAGTCAAAAATACGTTTAAGGATGCTGGAGGGGGGATGGAGTGCAGGTGAGTTTAGGGAATGTAGAAAAGAGGCACTGTAAGAGATGGAATTTTTTTTTGGAATGAATTGGTGAGCAAGTCGAAAGCAACCTTTTAAAGAAGAAGAAGAAAAAGGTGTTATAATATACGACAGAATACAGTACTTCAGGGGAAAGTTTAAACATTTTAAAGTTTAACAGTGAAAACTATCTGGGGAAATGTTTGTGAAACACGTGGTTGAAGAACGAACGAACAAATAAGAACAACGAATAAACGAAGAAGAACAGAGAAGGGAATTTTTTTTAATTTTTTTTTTGAGTTGAGATTATAAACAAGGACGTATGGGTTGAAAAGACTGGGAAAAACAGAGAATGAAAGTAATTGGAGCACAATTGACGGACCGCTGAGAGAAAAGCAAAGCCTCAAGGTAGGACATGGTACAAGACCGTGTACACGTGTTACGTGCTCCTCCCCGACCCCTTGGTCACGGTGTACCTCCAAGCCCCGAGAGGAGTCACTGCAGAAAAATGTGTTATTCTGTGTGTCAAAGATCAAGGGAGAAGCCCCCCCAATTGTTACTCACAAACAAATATTGTATTAAGATCACACAAGAATAACAGTACAACAGTAATAGTATTCAAAAGTACAATCAATATGTCCTATGATGGTACCATCAGTTTTGTAATATAGAACTCGCTGTGCTCCAAGTGAGTGAAACCAGAACATTCCCCAATGTCTCTTATTCCCGGCTTCAAGCCAACGTTGCTTCGCTCCAGCGATCGCCAGAATGAGGTCCAATCGAGACCAGAATCCCGTGCAGATGGCAAGGACAGTCACACAGCCGAAGCTGTACAAAGGCGCCCTCAAGGTGACTGGGAAATCCAAAGGCGCCCCACAGGCGACTGAGAGATCACACCCTCGGGTATGGACGAATTAACCTTCAAAAAGCCACGTCACACACACGCCCCAGATCGACGTCTGAATGCGGTGGAGATGGTCGAAAAGAGACGAAACCGCGAGCGAAGCACAAGTCCTGCGCGAGTCAAAATGGCCGACGACCCGCTCCCGAGACGTAACGGCCTGGCGATAATTCTCTTCGGAATCCACCGCCAAAAACCTGACACGCAGGTTGATCGGGTCACAGCGATGACAACTCTGTCGCAGGAATTCCTTTCCCGGAAACCCGAAAGTTCACTAGTGACTCTTGCTCGCCAACGTTCGCTTCAGAATGCGGAGCGACTCGGCTTTCTTGTCCGACCCACTCGCTCCGCCCTTTTTTTTCCTCTTCTTCCTCTTCGTCGTCTGGTTCCCGATCCAGTTTCCTGTTTCTTTTAACATTAACTTTTAACTTTTGAAAATAGAAATATCTATTCCCTTTAAATGACAACAATAATAAAATACATGGAATCAGAAATATTCACAGTGGATGCAAACCACCACAACGGAAGTGACGAATCCGTAACACTCCCCCCCCCCCCCCCTCAAGAAAGAAAGTTTGAACATAGTGACAACTTTCTTTGGAGGCAAAACTCTCCCAACAAACAAAAGTAAACTCGCACCCAAATCATCAATTCCCGTGAGCAACGATAATCAATATTTCCCAAAAAAATAAAGCAACAAAACTTCAAACAACCGACAGAGATTTCCAAAGTTAGTTCACTCTGGACAAAGCATCACCAACGACATTGTCCCTGCCCTTTACATGCTCAATTTCCAAGTTGAACTCCTGCAAAGCCAAACTCCATCTCATCAACCTCTGATTTTTACTTTTCATTTTTTGAATGAAGGTTAAGGGGTTGTGATCAAAAATCCAAAGTCAAGCAAATCTATAGCACTTTTTTCGGGAGGCCGAGCTGAGAGCCAGGTTTCATGGTGGTTGGGTGGTGAGGCCTGGAAGTATTCACGACATGGACGCCTTTAGGAATGTGGAGTTCACGGTTAATCCGTGTAGGAATCTTGGCTCGGCTGCTCCGCAGCAATCAGTGCTTCAAACTCTTCCTAACTTTCATAATAATCACGGTTGGAGCACATGTCGCTGTAGTCACGTGCATAGCGGTCTCCTTCTCGGCCACTACCCTGATAATCATCCCTTTGGGAGCTGCCGTAACTCTGGGAGCCTCCATAGTAATCTCGACTGCGGCCACCACCAAAACTACTACTCCCACCCCGGGAGCCATAGCCACCCCTGAAACTACCTCCACGTTTTCTTCCTCTGTAGCCCCTTCGACGCCCATGGCCTGCCTTCTCTACTGTTATGGTCCGACCATCCAAATCCTTGCCATTCCAATCCTTTTCTGCATCTTTGGCATCCTTTGTTTTTTCAAACGTGACAAAGACAAACCCTCTTGACTTTTGCATCTCCCTGTCTTTTATCAGTCGCACTTCCAAGAGTGGTCCATAATTGCCGAAGACAGAGTCCAGAACATCTTCCTTTGTTTTGAAGTTCAGTCCACCTATAAAGAGCTTGCCAATATTGCCTCCATCCCTGACTTTTGTGTGCTGGCACTTAGTTTCAGGGTACTTGACAAGAAGTGTCTGTGCAAAACGTGACGTCAGTACCTTCCTCTTCTCTTCAGAGCACTTCCTACGCATAGCATGAGTCGCGGTACAGGATGGAAAGATACCCGGAATCTCCTGCTCTAACTGGGCAGTGTTATTTTCCATACTAGGCTTTTCAACAAACATCGGGTTACCAGAAACTTGACCACCGGCCAAATCATTCCCGATAACAAAAGATATTCCCTCTACAGGTAGAGTGGCTTGTAAACCTACGGTGACCGGTCCTGACACCAAATCAGACTTTAAATGGATGACATGAAGTGGAGCTTTAACGCAGCCACCAACCCCCTGTAAAAGAACACTGACACCAGTGGCCGTCTTCTCTGACAATGGCAAAATGCCTTCAAGCATCAAAGATTGATGTGCCCCGGTGTCCCTCAATACCCTAACAGGTCTCTGGTTAGTCAAGTCTCCACCCAGTGACACAAACCCCTCTGAAATAAAAGGTTTATAACCCTCTTGAACAAGGTCGGTCTGTGATGCCGCCGTAACTTTGGCATGGGAACCTTCACAAGGCACTGTCCTCCAAGGACGATTTCTCGCATTTGCCAATGCATTCGGAGTTGTGCTAGTCTGACTCCGCTCCTGATTTTTCCTTTCCAGGGCATAACATTGGGACATCAAGTGTCCAGGTTTCTTGCAAAAAGCGCAAGTAGGCCCGGAGGAAAAACTCGTGGTCTGCCTTGAGCCCCCCGGAAGATAAGTCTGTCTTGGAACTGTAGTCTTCTGATCCCTAAAAGTCGCGGTATCAGATTTGTCCTCAGTCTAATCTCTAGGCCACCCCCATGAATATTCGTCCTCCACACCGGATGTACCATAACTCCCCTGGCGAACTCGAGGCGGGGAGTTAAGTTTGTGGAACCCCATCCTGTGTGTCAAGGCATAGTCATCTGCCACGGTTGCTGCCTCATACAACTCTGGTACCTTCTTTTCCTCCAGATGTACTTTAATGTCCTCGTGGACACACTGTTTGAATTCCTCCGCCAAGATCAATTGTCACAACAGTTCGAAGTCTTTCCCAATCCCCTTCGAATCACACCACCGATCAAACATGGTTTCCTTCATTCTGGCAAACTCTACATGGGTCTCACTCTCCCTCTTCCTGGCATTCCGGAATTTTTGCCGGTAAGCTTCAGGGACCAATTCATAGGCTTTGAGAATGGCTTTCTTCACTTCCTCATAATCTGTACATTTGTCAATCGGTAAAGCCGAAAATATATCTTAAGCTTTACCCACCAGAACACTTTGCACTAACATAGTCCAGGACCCCACAGGCCATTTTAGCATTTGAGCCACTTTCTCAAAGTGTAAAAAAAACTTGGCTACCTCCTTTTCATTGAAGGGTGGAACCAGCCTCACATGTCTACCAACATCCCAGGTGTTCTGACTAGTTGTCGAACCAGCCGGCATGGATGCTACTTCTCCCCGTTCTCCCATTAATCCCATCTCCTTGAGTTTAACTTCCTTCTGATACACCATGTCACGTTCCTTTAACTCCCTTTCGGCTTTCCTTTCCTCTGCTCTTTCCTTTGCTCTTCTTTCTTCTTCAGCTCTCCTTTCCTCGGTTCTTCTCTCCTCGCGTGCTCGTTCCTGTTCTACTCTTCTTTCCTCGAGTTCTCTTGCAGCTCTCCTTTCCTCTGCTTTTAACCTTTCCTCTGCTTTTACCCTTTCCTGGCTCTGCAGTTGCATCTCCATTTTCCGGAGCTCCACATTTTCTTTTTCCTCGGGTAACCAATCCAAGGCTACCTCTGTCCATCTTCCTTGTCCCACCAGACATTCTACCACCAATGTCTGCATCTCTGCTTTCTTCATATTAACTCGGACCTCCAAGTTAAAATGTCTGGCCCATATCAAGAGTTCCGATTTTTTTAACACTTGGAACTGCGCCTCATTAGGGGACGCCGCAAACTGTTCTGTGTCAAACACCATGGTGACTATCAGTTAACACCTGTTAACCCTCACACAAAAAAATTTCCAATTTTTTTGAAACATTTGGGAGTTAGAAAAAAAATTCCAAATTTGGGAATTTGGGGAATGTTAGGGAATTCTATTCCGGACGAATGTTATCAGGGAATTTGATCCCGGACGAGTGTTATTAGGGAATTTAATCCCGGACGAAGACCCAATTTTGAGCCCCTGAGCCAATTGGACGAGCCCCCAATTTCTGCTACGTGCTCCTCCCCGACCCCCTGGTCACGGTGTACCTCCGAGCCCCGAGAGGAGTCACGGCAGAAAAATGTGTTATTCTGTGTGTCAAAGATCAAGGGAGAAGCCCCCCCAATTGTAACTCACAAACAAATATTGTATTAAGATCACACAAGAATAACAGTACAACAATAATAGTATTCAAAAGTCAATCAATATGTCCTATGATGGTACCATCAGTTTTGTAATATATAACTCACTGTGCTCCAAGTGAGTGAAACAAGAACATTCCCCAATGGTGGTGAAAGCTTCTTGAGAGCTTCTCGCGAGATCTTTGTCGGCGAGGTCACGTCTTTTCGAAGCTGTTCCATGCGCTCACGCTTTCGAAGCTAAGTAATTTTTCACAATTGTGTTTTTGTCGAGACTGTATCTATCTTTCGGTGTGTGTACATATAGCGTGTCTTTAGGAAAATTTTCGGTGTTAATTTTTCGTACATGTATACACAATCGTCGGTTAATGCGTGTCGAGTATTCTGAGGCCTAGTACTCGTAGGCTTAGGCTACCGTCTCCGACCTTGTGGTTTTGTTTTCTCTAGCGGTTCGTCGAATGCACTGCAATTATTTTCGTTCTCTGTTTCGTCCCAGTCGTTCACCCCATACTTCCTTGTTTAATATCTCTACTCAAAAAAAAAAACCCCCCAAAAAATATTTCCTTCTCAGTTCTTATTCTTTTATTTGTTGTTCTTATTTGTTCGTTCGTTCTTTGATCACGTTGTTCGCGATCACGCGATCACGTGGTTAGAAATGTTTAATCTCTCCCCTGAACAACTGTTTAGTGTCAAATATTATAACACCTTTTTCTTCTTCTCCTACAAAAGGATGCTTTCGTCTTGCTCACCAAATCCATTCATTCCAAAAAATAATAATAATACCATCTCTTACAGTTCCTCTTTTCTACATTCCCTAAACTCTCCAGAACTCAACCCCTCCTTCAGCGTCCTCAAACGTATTTTTGACTCGAAGGTCTCAAACTCATTTTGCAAAAAATGTTCGTTTCCCATGAATCGTACACTTTTCAAAATCCAATCTCACCCCTCCCCTCCAAATCTTCCCCATCCCCCCTTCCCTCCAAAACTTCCCCATCCCCCCTCCCCTCCAAAACTTCCCCATCACCCCTCCCCTCCAAATCTACCCCCTTACCCCTCCCCTCCAAATCTTCCCCATCACCCATCTCTTTCAAATATTCCCCCTTGCCCCTCCCCTCCAAATCTTCCCCATCACCCATCCCTTTCAAATCTTCCCCCTTGCCCCTCCCCTCCAAATCTTCCCCATCACCCCTTCCCTCCAAAACTTCCCAATCACCCCTCCCTTCCAACACTTCCCCATCACCCCTCCCCTCCAAATCTACCCCCTTGCCCCTCCCCTCCAAATCTTCCCCATCACCCATCCCTTTCAAATCTCCCCCCTTGCCCCTTCCCTCCCCTCCCTCCTAAACTCCCCCCACACCTCTCCCCTCCGAGACTCTCCCTCGCTCCTACCCTCCTAGACTCCCCTCTCACCCCTCCTCCTCAAAGCATCCTCCCTGCTTCTTCCCCCTTCCAACTTTCACCTTCATCTCCCCCAACCTTCTGCCTCACTCTTCCCCTCCTCAAATAACACCTCACTGTGCCTCACCCAATCTCCATCAACCGTTTTGTCCGCCCCATTCTTCCCTTTCTCCAAGCTATTCTGAAATCTCTGACACACCTTCAACAGCTCTCCCTACCTCTTCCTCCTCTTCCACATCTTACCCTATCCCTCCCTCCCCCCCCCCCCCCCCCCCACTGTTCTGTATCCGATGCTCCCCCTTCCTCTTCATTAACGGTATGGACCTCAAACATACGGGGCCTTCGCTCAAACTTGACTGATCTCTCCATACAGGTTGTTTCTGACAAGCCATATGTGATCTGCTTAACAGAAACTTTCCTCCTTCATGATGTCTCTGAAGCCTTGGTATCTCTCCCAGGTTACTCCCTCCTCCGGTATGATAGACCTGAGCCTCGTCCTGGAGGTGGGGTTGCTATCTTTATAAAAAAAACTCTTCCTCACTCGCCCTCCACTGCCCTCTCTCCACTTCACCCCCAGGAATACCTTTGGCTACGGCTTCCCCTTCGCTCCCACCTTTTGTTCATATGTGTGTTGTACCATCCACCAAACAGTGATGACTCCATCTACATCTCGCTGTCTGATAATATGGACCAACTTCTATCTACCCATCCCAACTCTCTCCTCCTCATATGTGGTGATTTCAATTGTCACCATGCCAGTTGGCTGGGTGTGGGTACCTCTCTCACCAGCCATGGCTCTTCAGCAAAGGACTTCTGCGACTCACTGGGACTGACACAATCTGTCAATTTCCCGACCCGGATCTCAGTCAACGGAGCATCTTCTCTTCTGGACTTGGTTATGACTAACTTCCCTGAAAATGTCTGCTGCTCTTCTTCTGCTCCAATCGGCTCATCTGATCATGTGCTTGTTAAATTGGACATCTCTCTGACCATTCTCAAAGAGCCTCCTCAGCGTCGACGAGTCTGGCATTTCACTCAGGCCAACTGGCACGGTCTTCAAGCAGGCATCAATCATCTGGACTGGTCTCCCATCTCTACCGCCTCTGACATCAACTCATCCTGGGAATTCTTTCAAAGTAAATTGCTCTCTCTCATGCACAGATTTATCCCAGCTCGTCTTCAGTTGTCATACCCTTCCTCCCGTCCATGGTACACGGATTCTTGTGGTGAGGCTGTTGCCCAGAAACAACTTGCTTTCATCTCCTGGAAAGCAAATCCAACGGAAGGAAATCTCATTTCCTTTCACAAAGCCCGAAACAAGTGTGTGTCTACACTCAGGAGAGCCAGGAAACAATATCTCACCGTTCTCAAGACCGAACTCTCTTATCTGTCTCCCTCTTCCAAATCCTGGTGGCATCTGGTCAAATGTGTTTCTGGTGTTTGTTCCTCCTCCATCCCCTCCCTCACCTCAAACGGCTTAACGGCTGACTCCGCACGTGAAAAAGCTGAATGACTCAACTCTGTGTTTGCCTCTAAATCTTGTGTCCCAAACCCATCCCTCTCTGTACCCACCGTACCCATTCGTACCCAGCTGCTCCTGGACTCTGTGTCCTTTCCTCCTGACAAGGTGGAAAAGTTTCTGTCAACCCTCGACTCTGATTCTGCAACTGGTCCTGACGGCATCAGCCCACGGGTCCTAAAATCATGTTCTTCCGCTCTTTCACTCCCTCTTTCTGTTCTCTTCACCCTCTCTTTTGCTCAAGGTCATCTGCCATCTGCTTGGCAATCAGCCAACATCACCGCTTTGCACAAAAAGGTGCAAAAACAGATCCTAGCAACTACAGACCAATCAGCCTTCTCCCAATTATCAGCAACGTCATGGAATCCATCATTGCTTCAGATATGAAATCTTTCCTCTTCTCCAATGGCTTGATCTCTGACCATCAATTTTGTTTCAGACCTGGTCACTCTACTCTGGACATGCTGCTTCTGCTTTCTCAACAATGGATGGAGGTCCTCAACGCCAAACAGGAAAATTAGAGCTGTCTCCCTTGACATTTCACGTGCCTTCGATACGGTCTGGCACCCCGCTCTGCTCACCAAACCCTCCTCCTTTGGCATCCATGGAAATCTCCACGCATGGCTGGCGGACTTCCTCTCTGGTCGTAGTCAACGTGTGGCCCTGAATGGGTTTCTCTCATCTCCTCTTCCTGTTCAGGCTGGAGTTCCCCAAGGTAGTGTTCTGGGCCCTGTGCTTTTTCTGGTCTTCATCAATGATCTCTCTGACTCTCTTGAAAATCCTCTCTATCTCTTTGCTGACGACTCTACTCTCTGTCGCTCCATTCCTCATCCCTCAGATCGGCAGTCTGCAGCCTCCTCACTCTCTGCAGACCTGGACAAAATCACAGACTGGGCAAACAAATGGAACATGTCTTTCAATCCTGACAAATCTCACACTCTTACGATGTCTCTCCGAAAAGACCGACTGGACAACCCTCCCATCCACTTTCTGAATAATCCTCTCCAAGAAGGTCTATCACTCAATCTTTTGGGTCTCACTATCTGCCATGATCTTTTCTGGGAAAACCACATTTCAAATCTGGCCTCCAAAGCCAGTCGCCGACTGGGCATCCTCCGTCGTGCGAAGTCCTTCCTTGGTACACCTGAGCTCCTCACCCTTTACAAGGCTTTCATCCACAGCTCTATGGAATACTGCTCTCCCCTCTGGTCTGGTGCTCCTGCCTCACACCTAGCTCGTCTTCACGCTGTTGAAACCAAAGCGTTCAGAATCATTGGAATCTCCCGCAATGAAGCTAACTCCAAGGGCCTTTCACTCACTCACCGCAGGCAGGTTGGTGGTCTTTCCGTCTTCTACCGACTCCTCTCTGGCCTTGCCCCCCCCCCCCCAGCTCTCTCTGGGCTCTGTTCCCCAAATATTCCTACAGGTCGCACAAGATCTGCCTGCAACCCTCTTATGGTTAAACTGCCAAAATCAACTCTCTGCTCACCTTCACTCCTTCATTCCTCTTTTCTCCTGCCTCTGGAACAAACTCCCTCACTCTCTTCAATCCCACTCCACCCTCCAGGTCTTTAAAACAGCTGTTCACCACCATCTCTTATCCTCCCCCATCCAAAACCTTGATCTTTTCTACCCCCGCTAATTTCGGTCCCCTTGTGTTTTATACCTCTCCCCCCCCCCTTCCCACGCCTCCTCCCCCCAAACCCTCTCCCTCCCACACTTCTCCCTGCTCTCAAATGTTGTGGTTGTGTGCTTCCCCTTCTCTCCCCATCTTGTCTTCCGCTCCCTCTTTTTATATATTTTGTTTGTCTGGTTGATTTGTTTGTGAAATAAATGTTAGCTCTTTCACGAGCCTCGATTCAGTATACAAAAAAAAAAAAGAAGAAGTTATTCCTGGCTTCAAGCCAACGTTGCTTTGCTCCAGCGATCGCCAGAACGAGGTCCAATCGAGACCAGAATCCCGTGTGGATGGCAAGGACAGTCACACAGCCGAAGCTGTACAAAGGTGCCCTCAAGGCGACTGGGAAATCCAAAGGCGCCCTACAGGCGACTGAGAGATCACACCCTAGGGTATGGACGAATTAACCTTCAAAAAGCCACGTCACACACACGCCCCAGATCGACGTCTGAATGCGGTGGAGATGGTCGAAAAGAGTCGAAACCGCGAGCGAAGCACAAGTCCTGCGCGAGTCAAAATGGCCGACGACCAGCTCCCGAGATGTAACGCCCCAGCAATAATTCTCTTCGGAATCCACCGCCAAAAACCTGACACGCAGGTTGATCGGTCACAGCAATGACAACTCTGTCGCAGGAATTCCTTTCCCGGAAACCCGAAAGTTCGCTAGTGACTCTTGCTCGCCAACGTTCGCTTCAGAACTCGGAGCGACTCGGCTTTCTTGTCCGACCCACTCGCTCCGCCCTTTTTTTTCCTCTTCTTCCTCTTCGTCGTCCGGTTCCCTATCCGGTTTCCTGTTTCTTTTAACATTAACTTTTAACTTTTGAAAATAGAAATATCTATTCCCTTTAAATGACAACAATAATAATACATGGAATCAGAAATATTCACAGTGGATGCAAACCACCACAACCAAAGTGACGAACCCGTAACACACGGTACGTACACGGTACACCGTACAGACTGGTACACGGTACGGTAACTTAGTACAAAACCATAAACAACAGATCAAACTCGTAAATGCACATTACATTGCAACAAATCAAATCCAACTCACTGTTAGCAAACATCCAATATTGGTAAGGACAATATTTACAGTTCACTACAAGTCGTCTGTCTGGTCGACGACTGATACGACCACTTCGTGTCCGAGTTACGCACCGGGTAACTGAGCGAGATGTAGACACTGGCTGGGTGACTGCTCTGCCAGGATCATCCAGATCTACAGCAGGTGCAGTATCACAAGCTGGAGGCTTCAAGTCTGATGAACAGCTTGAGCCATCATGGACCTCACTGGTAGCGTTATCAGTATCAATGAAAGACCGATCCAGGGCAGCACCCTCATTGGCTACACTAGTGCTCTTACGTAAACGTCGACGGTAATACGGCGATAAGCATCACCCGTTTCTCTGGACTGAACAATGTACTAACGTGGCTCAGAATGCTGCTTCACAATCGCACCTGGTATCCACCGTTGGGAACCCGTAAGTGGCTCCATTCTAACTTCACCATTCGGATGTAATGGTGGAAGATCTTTGTCACCTCATGGTAGAACTTCTGTTTCACCTTTTCTATGTCGAAGTGTCTTTTCACAACATCACGGTCGTAAGCCATAGGCACCAGAAGACCTCGGGAAATGGGAAGGGTATTCCTCGGATGTCTTCCATTCAGTAGTTGAGCCGGCGATAGGTGAATGCCTTCCAATGGTGTTGTCCGATAATCCAGCAAGGCCAGGTGCTTGTCCGTAGATTTTTGCCAGAGTCTTTTAACAGTTTGTACAGCCCTCTCGACCTCTCCATTTGAACGTGGATATCTGGGACTAGAAGTTCTAAGAATGATTCCGTGATCTTTGCAGAATTTTCTCACAAGTTGCGAGTTGTACATAGTCCCATTATCACTCCGTAGAGTCTCCGGTAGACCATGTCGACTGAACTGTGCTTTCAGTCGCTCAAGAGTTGTACTACAGCGTAAATCCTTCAATTCATCCACCTCAATGAATCTGGAGTAATAGTCAACCGTTATCAGGTATGTCTTAGCATCAAACTGGAACAGATCTGTCCCAATTTCTCTCCAAGGTAGATCTGGTGTAGGAGTCGATTTCAGGGGCTCAGCAGGCAGGCGATTTTGATAGTCCGCACACTTGGAACAGTTCTGAACATTTTTGCTCTATGTCTGCATTCATAGAGGGCCAGTATAGAACCTCCCTAGCTCGTTGCTTACACTTGACTATTCCGAGATGTGATTCGTGAATCAGGCTCAGAATGCGGGGTCTCAGAGTAGGTGGGACGACAATTCGCATGCCTTTGTATAGGATGCCATCCGTACCTGAAAGTTCACTCCGGGAATCCCAGTATGGTCGAAGACAGGGTGATACACCTTGCCTGGTGTCTGGCAATCCGTCAATAATCATGCACTGTAGCTGAGTGAGACTGAGTGAGTAGCTTTTTGAAGATCCGCATACCTCTCGTCAGAGATAGATAGAAAGTCCAAAATTGAAATATGCTCCAAGTTGTCAAGTTCCAAACGAGTATCTGGCAGATAGGCTCCAGAAAGGGTGTCTGGAAGCTGCTTATCCTCACCTCTTCTGCACCGAATATTGAGATCATACCATTGCAATCGTAGTAGCATGCTCTGTAGTCTTATCAGAGCGGACAGCAATGGCTTCCTGGCGATAATTTCCAGAGGCTTATGGTCATTGTAGACGGTGACCGTTTTCCCAAATATATAACAGTGAAACTTCTTGCAGACATGGACTTGGATAGCATCTCCTTCTCTATTTGTGCATACCGTGTCTCCGTCTCTGTGAGAGTCCTGGAACTGTATGCAATGGGTTGGTTGTCCTGGATGAGAACTGCACAAAGTCCATTTCGGCCAACATCACAGTGGATCTCGACTGGTTTGTTGACGTCGCAGTATGCAAGAACAGGCGGATGACAGCAAAGTTCCTTCAGTCTCTCAAATGCTCTCGCTTGAGCTGGTTGCCATTGATATTCAACGTCCGATTTCAACAGCTCTCGGAGTGGAGCTAACTCGTCACTCAAACGAGGCATGAACTTTGACAGATACTTGATAAATGTAGATATACGTGATAAACAAATGATAATTTTTGACAGAGGGAGAACCATCCCATGCACACTGTTGAGGAGGTCGTTGCAAGTATACCTAATGCCAAGGTGTTCTCAGTGCTTGATGCAAAGTCAGGATTCCTACAAATCAAACTGGACGAGGAATCATCTTATCTGACATGTTTCAATACACTGTTTGGTAGGTATAGGTGGCTTCGTCTTCCCTTTGGATTGAAATGTGCACCTGAAATTTTTCAGAGGATGATGGACCAGATGATTGAAGGCTTTGATGGAGCATTTGCAATCATGGATGACATTCTTGTAGCTGGTCCAGACATGGAGTTCCATGATCGAATCCTGAAAAAGGTCATCGAGAGAGCAACAAATTACAATCTGAAATTGAACTGTGCTTTCAGTCACTTAAGATAATAGTCTCGAGTCTCAAGACTCTCTGTCTCAGAAATAATCTGTAAATAACTCCGTCCGTCCGTGCCATCTGGTATCTAAGATACATAAACTATGGCATCCGTTAACTTTGAGTATCCCACTTCTGACACCATGTAACATAAGCAGGACTCCAATGTAAGGCCATCGGGTCTGCGCCGGAAGTTCGTTTATTTATCTGGGTCCGTCGGAACAACAACAACAACCATGTAGTTGCTTCTCAATTGCAGGCACTTCAAACATACATTACATGGTTAAAGAAAGGGGGATATGTGGTGTTGTGCATAGAAGGTACGCTAGAGGGGGCGGGGCCAATAGGAGGAGGAGTAGCCGGGTAGAGGACGGAGCATGGAGAGGATTGGGACGTGCGTCCGATGTTGGATTGAATAAAACAGTTGGAACTTACTGAATTCTTCATTCTTGGAGTACTTTACGACACAACAGTCCCACAGTTGACAGTGAATGTCAGAGCAGAAACTCCTACAGGTGGGACCGGATGTGTGGCCCAGGTGGGGGATGGGGGTTATATTCTAAAAGCTACCTTTCGAAAATGTAGGTCATTGTGTGCCAGAGTCGTCGCCAGATTAGAAGCTTAACTTTGCCTTTAATCTGTTGGCAAAGGAGTTGGGAGGGGCACTGCATCCTCGGCTTTGCCGCACCCCGAGGAATGAAGCAGCGAGCGTGCAGAATTTTCACACGTGAGCAGCAGCAGCGTGACCGTGTCCATTTATTAAATCCGCACGAATGGAGAATGACGCGCGAGGGGAGGGGGAGAGGGGAGGAGCCTCGAGGAGAGTTCATAATGTTCTCCGAACAAGACACCAATGATTGTTCAACTCAGGCCAACATTCCTGTTTCATTCCACAAGTAAATACACGATTCGTACAGGAATATAAAAATGTAAAATTATATATACATATGTCATACGTCTGTTAAAATGTCTTAAATCTTAAATCTAAACCTTTTTTGTGGCATCTTGAACATTGTACAGTCATAGAACATGTTGAATGACCACGTGGCACACACGTGACATTATTGAATATCGCATAAGGTTGACCTCCATAGCTGCCTATCCGGTGCCCTTGATCCAAGGCTGTCATGGGTAAAATGGCATAGTCGCAAAGGTAAAGGTAAAGTTCAGAAAATGGTTTTGTACTTGGCCGAGGTTTATCCCCTTGATTTAATCAGGACGCGGATTATTTGCATGAGGGATGTTTGTAAACGTCACGTAAATAAACCACACGTGACGTACGTTGAGAGAAAGGTATTTTTAACCAGTTTGCCCGCGAGCTGGTTAAAAGCGGTTAAGCAGTCACGTTAATAACCCAATGATTATTTTCGAGTATTGCTGTCAAACGTTTCACGTTTTTATTGTTAATTTCTTCCTCGTGAGATACCTCCCCCTTTCACCTGTTAATGGTACATTCCTGCAAGCGCGGCAGCTTATACGTACGCATGGACCGTACCATTGTCACGAAAGAGCGGGGGGGGGGGGGGGCAGATGGAGGGAAAAGGAAACGAGGGAAAGGGAAACACCACGCTTTGATCTCACGCCATGCCCAGGCCTGGAGCCAAATGGCAGCCTTTGATGGGCTTGTCGGGCCATTTCTGATCCCAAGGCCGCTGCCCTAATATTTCCCAGGCCTCGCCCTGCCGATCGACTTCAGCCCAAGGCACCTCCCAGGCCTAAAGCGAAGCAACGTCACGACGAGAGCTCATCCCGAGGTTAAAAATGCAATTCTAACACCGACCATCCCTGGACAACACTGTCGTGAATAAATAAATAAACAGTCGTCCAAATATAAAAAGTGAACATTTATTTATTCAATTTCAGTATAAAAAAAATATATATATTCACAATTTACAAACCTCAACACACGAGCACATGTGCATAAACGGGGGAATTAAAATTAAGACATTTCAGCCGAAACTGCTTTTTTGTGAATGAAAACAGTCAGCAAAACAAAAACAAGGGAATTCCATCACCATTTCAAAAAACATCCGCAATAAATACGCAACACGATGCTCGTTAAAAAGTTTCCTCATCGCTGTGCAATCGAATGCATTGCAATGAAACTGGACGGCACAAACTTTGTGCGGTCATTAAAAACAACAACATTGGACGTATTTACAGACTGAGGAATTGCAAAATGTTTGCTGCAAAAAAAAACAAAAAACAAAAAAAAACAAACGAAAAAGTCAAAAACTGCCATTTGTGCAGAAATAAATAGTTAGCATTGGAGCTCCAAGACGGAACCGGTAGCAATGACAGCTGAGATTTGCTCTTTGGAAGGAATATTTGAGGATGACAAAAGGATCGACAGGAAGAGGAATGGAAATTCTTCCTGAGCCAAGAGCAGGACCGCAACGGTGGCAAGAAAACGTGACCCGGCGAATCGAGACTCACGCCGATTACGGCATCCGGCCATTGACCCCGGAGGTCCCCGGCTGGAATTCCACGACCGGCGTGGCCGATCGCCTGGAGATTAGACCGGAACGACGTTTGTCCCGGCCTTTGGCGGACACGTGGACTCGTGTGCGACGTGGTAGGCTGTCAAATGTGAAAGAAAACTTTCTCTGCCGGTTGGAGTCCAACGAGCACGTTCAAAGCAGTAAAATTCATTCGAAGGCAACAGAAGATAGCACATCGACCAGTAAACCACCTTTAGAGGCCATTTTTCCCCACAAAGCGGGGGTTGGCCTTTTTCGGGAACCGTGGTCGTTGTTGTTTTTCGGTCCCCTTTTTGAAGCAATGTTTTGCGGCCGGATGCCCTTCCTGACGCCAACCCTTTTTGCCGCCTTTAACGACAAACAGGGAATTACCAGTGAACTGGTACTCAATTAGCCGACCTCGGAAGGACGACGGGCTGAGTCAACCCCCCTGGCGTTAATTCGGCGATCGACCGGGATTCGAACCCAGGATCCTAGGATCCCAAGCCGGCACCCTAGCCGCTAGCCCAACACCGACACCGGCACATCGACCAGTGAAGGATCGAAAATAAATATCGGGAATTACCTCCAAATAAAGTCAGCCAAACGAACAAAATGAGAACTTGAATTGTGTCCGCTGTACAAAAATACTCCAATGTGGCCCGACAGGCGGACATAAAAGGGACAAGACGATGCTGCTGGAAAGAGGAAATGTATGAAAGCCTGAACACTTTCGGCCTAACGTCAGGACTTGCACTCTGGAAAAGTTATCCAAAGAAAAATTGCATTCGCTGTGCGTAAATAGTTCTTAAAAAGGAGAGTGGGAAGGGGTCGAGGCACGTGACGACGCTGGCACTGGTGTCAAGGCCACGACTTGTAGGCAACTTGTGGCTTCAAATAAGAGGTCCATCCAAGGGAACAACACCTTTGACGAGCTATTAAGGACAGGGATAAAGTAGTCATCTCCGTCCACTTGATGAATTCCTCAGATAAATAACAAGTCAAACATCCCAAAAGTCTTCATATTGGTGATCCCTCAGGATGCAATCGCTGGCAAATAAATTAAAAAATAAATAAAACAGTCCGCTTGAGGAAGGACGTGGACGTGAATGAATGTGGGCACAAGCAGGTCTTTCAAACCTCAAAAATGAAAAACAAGGACGTTTTTTCCACATCTTGAGAAACACCAACAAATGCCTCTTCGTCAACCCTCTTTACCATCATCTCCAACCTCTTGCCTCCTCTGACATGTGTTACAAGCTCTCTTTGCTTGACGTCGTGCTGGCAGTGTCGTCAAACTCCGATTCTTCTTCTTCTTCTTCTTCGTCGTCAAGTGACTGGCGCCGAGTATCGCATCCCGGCACGCCGGACCCCACCGAGCCGGACTGCGTTAACCACGGATGCAATAGCAGCTGTTCAAGCGAGGGTCGCTCAGATGGGCGGAGGGTAAGGCACCACTTAATCAGGTGCTGACACTCTGGGCGGGCAGGAAAAAAAAAAAAAAAAACAAGACAAAATATTATATTATTTATATATACATATATATGTATGGAAAACGTCCAAAATTTTACAAATACAGTCATACATTTACTTTACAATAAGGAAACAAAAGAGAAACCTGGAAAATGTGAAATATTAATGAATCGCTCATTATTATCCAGACCCCCAACACACCCACCCCTTTACCCCTACCTAATCTCACCCCATTACCTACTTTTTTGAGACAAATCGAGCCAAAAGGTCTTACCAGGGGAGAGGCGCTTGCGAAAAACAGGCTGAGCACGCATGATCTCATCGTCCCGTTCAAACGGAATGTCCCCACAGACCATGTCGTAGAGCAGGATGCCCAGTGACCACACGGCAGCAGAGCGACCATGGTAACGGTGAAATCGAATCCATTCGGGTGGGCTGTACACCCGTGTACCTGTGCGTGGCAAAAAGCACGAGCATATCGATGAAAAGGCCACAAAGTCCTATTTGCAAATAAATAAAAAATTAACACACATTGTACAAAGTGTTCCACAAGGAGTCGCACATTTTGCGAGGAACACCGAATTGCACAAAACGACATCTTTTATGACAAAACTTGCTGTTCAGGTGGAAACGAGCCTCTTGTTAATGACACTTGTTGGGTATAACTAAAAATTAGGAATGATAATGTAAAGTTTCAACTACGTGGTCACAAATTGGGGAGTGGCACACACACGGTTTGTTTGGTCACTCAAAGTTTGTCCAACACAGGTAGACTACTTGACAACATCTTTTTCAGTGTACACCGCCCACAGCTCACCATCGAAGTCCGTGTACACCGTGTCCTTCAGTAGAGCGCCAGAACCAAAGTCGATTAGTTTGAGGTCTCCGGTGCGCAGGTCCACTAGAATGTTCTCGTCCTTGATGTCGCGGTGCAGCACTCCGCTTAGGTGGCAACTCCGAGCCGCTTCCACCACTTGGCGGAAAAAAGACCTCGCTTGCTCCTCGCTCAAGGCACCACGCTCCGTTATGTAATCGAAAAGATCCTGTGAGTGCTCAGGACACTCGAGGACAAGCGCGAAGGAGTCTTGTCGTTCAAACCAGTCGAGTAGGCGAATGAGGCCCCGACATGGGGCCAAGCGCTGCATGAGGACCATCTCTAGGGGTACGAGTGCTCCATTAGGCTGGGAAGACAAGAAAACCATTGGAGTTAGATATGCAGTTATTATGTGGTGCGGTGAGCAACAAGTGTACGCGATTGCGGGCAAGGTTGCGCAGAGAGTGTGCCACGGCCGGAGGGCCAAGACCATGCCACCAGAGGGCCAAGACCATGCCACCAGAGGGCCAAGACCATGCCACCAGAGGGCCAAGACCATGCCACCAGAGGGCCAAGACCATGCCACCAGAGAGAGGTATGAGGGGCAAGCCACATCAGGCCGGCGAATCACTGGGTGGCAGGCAGAGGGCGCATGACCGGCGGCGGCACATGACCGGCGTGTGGCACATGACCGGCAGGTGGCACATGACTGGCGGGTGATGCGTGACCGGCGTGGCACATGACCGGTGGACAGCACATGACATGACCGGCGGATGACTGGTGCAGCGGTGCATGACTGGCGCGGTGCATGACTGGCACGGCGCATGACCGGCAGGTGACGCATGACCGGCAGGCGACGCATGACCGGCGTGGCACATGACCGGCAGGCGACGCATGACCGGCGTGGCACATGACCGGCAGGTGACATGACCGATGGATGACCGACAGCACATGACCGGCAGATGGCACATGACCGGCGGGTGACGCATGACCGGCGGGCGGCGCATGACCGGCGGGTGACACATGACCCGATGGATGACCGGCAGGTGGCACATGACCCGATGGATGACGCATGACCGGCGGGCGACGCATGACCGGCGGGCGGCGCATGACCGGCGGGCGACGCATGACCGGTGCAGCACATGACCGGTGCAGCACATGACCGGCTATCCCGGTGGAGAGCTCGAAGTGAGCAGGGAGTACTCACCAGCTGGCCCCATTCCGTTATGCGCTGTTTTGCCACGTGTTTGATAGCGACCTGAACGCGGACAGACAAAAGACCAAATCAAAATCAAACAGGATCCTTAAAGTCAAAGATAAATACAACAACAAAAACAAAGTGCAGACTTACGGGCAGACTGTCCGAGTTTCGTACACCCGCGTACACCGTGCCGAAACCTCCACTTCCCAGCACAGCACCGAGCGTGTACGCCTTCTCCAGACCCTCTCTGTCCTTCCCTGTGTACAGACAGGCACGCGGCCGTTTACAGACAACCGAGGCAGAGTAAAAGCGTCTCGACCGCATCGGACACATCGACAGACGGGATCGTACCGAGTTGGGAAGCCTTGGGCGCGACGTCCAGAGCGCTGGGATGCGCCGCGGACATGACCTTCTTGGAGAGCAGCATCGTCGACGTTTAAACGCGGGAACAGCAGCGTCCGTCGAGGGCGGGACGTGTCCGAACGTCGGGGCTGCGTCGACCTCACACTGCGGACCGAATGAGCTCGATGGAGATGAACGAAGTGAACGTTCACCTCGTTCAAATAACGTTTGCTCTCGTTTAAGTGCGCGTCCTCTTCGCGGCCAGACGCGTACAAATGTGTGTGTGTATACGTACTAATGTACACGAAACCTCCGCTCAGCTTCCTCATGGGTTGTGGCGCGAGAAGACGTTGCGCGGGGAAAAAACTAAAAATAAATAAATAAACCGCCCCTGACTCCGCCCTCCTCTTGTCCCGCAACGCCTCGAAGCCCCGCCCCTCCCGCTGAATTTCGCTTCAAATGTCCCTTTGATGAAGTGGCTGATCTTCGTTTTCTCCCTAAAGTGCCTCCTCCCTCCTCTTCACGCAATCCTATTATATTCTTCCTCTTCCCCCGCCATACTCATTGGGTAACGTGTCCGTTGCCGTCTGCGCATCGCAAATCATACCGATTGGTCCCGCAGCCCACTCGACGCGACCGTTTAATCCGAGGCCCTAATCAACTTGAGCACCACGTGCTCCTCGGGTCGTCACTGGTTTGTTGCTTTCGTCGTTCCGTGACAAACAAACAACGTTCTCCCCGCTGGAACGTTTCATCCCCTTCGCTCGGAATTCTTCCCCCCAGATCGCATCCACGTTCCGCCGGACAACTCCACCATTTCCATGATGCCACGAATCGTCCCAAATGTCCTCCACATCTCAGGTTATTGAATATTTACGTTACTTTCGGAGCACGTCTCCCAGCGCCCTTTGAATGAGCCAATCAGCAACAGGGGGCGGTGCTCCCACGCGGCGTCATCGCGCGATTTTCCCGCCAAAGCCGGATTCCCGCCAAAGCATCTCTGGCGCCACAAATCGAGTCGACGCAGCAAAGCAAGAGGGAGTTATAATAAAACAAGAGGGCGATGGTAGTTTGTTTGTGTTTGTACATTGGCGCCTTTTCACCTCCGATAAGGTTGCGCGAGGTTATCAGGACAAAGAAATGCAGAGCAAAGCGTTATACAGTTTACAGTTACCCAAGAATTAAAGAAATGTTAACTGTTGTGATTGTAATGAGGTCCCGATGGTGAAACCTCGGTGGTTGCGAACTCGCTTGATGATCAGGCACTAACACCATGATTATTATTAATTTGAGGTGTTATAATCATGGTGGATTGGTGGTTGTGATTGTGTCCGTGAAGCCTGCACACTCGAAATAACAAACACCACTTTCAGCAACTCCATGTGAGTGCTGGTGTGTGTATGTGCTGGTGTGTGAGTTCTGGCGTGTGAGTGCTGGTGTGTGTATGTGCTGGGGTGTGAGTTCTGGTGTGTGTGTGCTGGGGTGAGTGCTGGTGTGTGTGTGCTGGTGTGTGTGTGCTGGTGTGAGTGAGATCTGGTGTGAGTGCTGGTGTGCTGGTGTGTGGCCACTGCTGGTGTTAGTGCTTGTGCGTTTATGCTGATGTGAGTGCTGGTGTGAATGCTGGTGTGAGTTCTGGTGCGTGAGTGCTGGTGTGTGAGTTCTGGTGTGTGAGTGCTGGTGTGTGAGTGCTGGGGTGTGAGTGCTGGGGTGTGAGTTCTGGTGTGTGAGTGCTGGTGTGTGAGATCTGGTGTGAGTGCTGGTGTGTGTGCTGGAGTGTGAATGCTGGAGTGTGAATGCTGGAGTGTGAATGCTGATGTGTGAATGCTGTTGTGTGTGAGTGCTGGTGTGTGTGCTGGTGTGTGTGCTGGTGTGTGTGTGTGCTGGTGCGTGAATGCTGTTGTGTGTGAGTGCTGGTGCGTGAATGCTGTTGTGTGTGAGTGCTGGTGTGTGTGTGCTGGTGTGTGAGTGCTGGTGCGTGAATGCTGGTGTGAGAATGCTGGTGTGTGAGTGCTGCTGTGTGTGCTGGTGTGTGAGTGCTGTGCGTGAATGCTGGTGTGTGGTGCTGGTGTCGTGCTGGTGTGTGGTGCTGGTGTTAGTGCTTGTGCGTTTATGCTGATGTGAGTGCTGGTGCGTGAATGCTGATGTGAGTGCTGGTGGGTGTGCTGGGTTATGAGTGCTGGTGCGTGAATGCTGATGCATCGTGCTGGCCGCCATACGTGGACATGTCCGTTTGAATGCGGTTTATGTGGAATGTTCCCCTCGTGAGACATGTTCTAATATCCGTCCAATGGTATGCGATCCCCGATTCCCCATGTCGTTTATCCCCCAAAGTCTGGGGTAAAATCGCCTCATGGAGGAACGAGAGGCCAGGGCACGATTGGGGGGGAGGGTCGTGGGGCTGACCGACGACCCTCAAACCCACACTCCCCAACGCAAGATTGAATGCGGGAACACGTTGAACATGGCGCCTCCGGTATCAGCGTTAGAGGAGTGAAATGTGCGGGACATGAACGGGGGCAGGAGGAGGGTTGTTGGGGGTGATGCAGCGACGTTCGGAACGTCTCGACACAATCAACACCAACATTGAAGAGTGGGGTAAAGGCAATGGCGGCTGCCAAACGTGTTAAAATGGACTCCCAAGGAGCACACGGAGTTTCTGAGGTTTAAATGAATCGTTTTTACACGAAAATCAAATGAATGAACGAACATCTTGTCTGTTTGTACGTGACGTTTGAAGAGAACAGGTGCACACGTCACGGAACACACATTGTACTTTTACAATTAGTTATACGGGTGGAGAACCGAACCGGGGAGAACACCGCCAGGGGCCGGGGGAGGGGAGGAGAGGGAGTTATGGGGCCGGGGAGGGAGGAGGGGAGTTATGGAGCCGGGGAGGAGGGGGAGTTATGGAGCCGAGGAGGGGGGAGGCGTCATGGAGCCGAGGGTGGAGGCGGGGAGGGGGGAATTATGGAGCCGTGGAGGAGGAGGGCGTTATGGAGCCGAGGGGAGGGGCGTTATGGAGTCGAGGAGGAGGAGGGGCATTATGGGGCCGTTGGGGAGGAGGACGTTATGGAGCCGAGGAGGAGGCGTTATGGAGCTGAGGGGAGGGGCGTTATGGAGTCGAGGAGGAGGAGGGGCATTATGGAGCCGTTGGGGAGGAGGACGTTATGGAGCCGAGGAGGAGGCGTTATGGAGCTGAGGAGGGGTCGTTATGGAGCCGAGGAGGAGGAGGGGAGTGTTATGGAACCGAGGAGGAGGGGGACATTATGGAGTCGAAGAGGAGGAGTGGTGTTATGGAGCCGAGGGTGGAGGAGGGGAGGGGGAGTTATGGAGCCGGGGGTGGAGGAGGGAGTTATGGAGCCGAGGAGGAGGAGGACGTTATGGAGCCGAGGAGGAGGGGCGTTATGGAGCCGAGGAGGAGGGGGAATTATGGAGGCGAGGAGGAGGAGGGGAGTTATGGAGCCGAGGAGGAGGTGGGGTCGTTATGGAGCCGAGGAGGAGGAGGGACGTTATGCAGCCGAGGAGGAGGGGATTGTTATGGAGCCGAGGACGAGGGGAGTTATGGAGCTGAGGAGGAGGAGGGACGTTATGGAGCCGAGGAGGAGGGGATTGTTATGGAGCCGAGGTCGAGGGGAATTATGGTGTCGAGGAGGAGGGGAATTATGGAGTCGAGGAGGAGGGGGAATTATGGAGCTGAGGAGGAGGAGGGGAGTATTATGGAGCCGAGGAGGAGGGGAGTGTTATGGAGCCGAGGAGGAGGAGGGCATTATGGAGTCGATGAGGAGGAGGGCATTATGAAGTCGATGAGGAGGGCATTATGGAGTCGAGGAGGAGGGGAGTGTTATGGAGCCGAGGAGGAGAAGGGAGGAGTTATGGAGCCGAGGGGGAGCGTTATGGAGCTGAGGAGGGGGGAGGCGTTATGGAGCCGAGGAGGAGGAGGGGCATTATGGAGCCGTTGGGGAGGAGGACGTTATGGAACCGAGGAGGAGGCGTTATGGAGCTGAGGGGGGGCGTTATGGAGCCGAGGAGGGGGGGCCTTATGGAGCCGAGGAGGCGGAGGGACACTATGGAGCCGAGGAGGAGGAGGACGTCATGGAGCCGAGGAGGAGGGGCGTTATGGAGCCGAGAGGAGGAAGGCGTTATGGAGCCGAGGAGGTGGAGGCGTTATGGAGCTGAGGGGGGGGACGTTATGGAGCCGAGGAGGAGGAGGGGCGTTATGGAACCGAGGAGGAGGAGGGAGTAATGGAGCCGAGGAGGAGTTATGGAGCCGAGGAAGAGGAGGAGGGCATTATGGAGCCGAGGAGGAGGAGGTGGGCATTATGGAGCAGAGGAGGAGGAGGGGCGTTATGGAGCCGAGGAGGAGGAGGGGCGTAACGTAATGGAGCCGAGGAGGAGTTATGGAGCCGAGGAAGAGGGGGGCCAAGACACCAGCAAGGATCGGGGGAAGGTGGGACCAGTGAGGGTGGGTGGGGAGGGGAGCCGGAACGTGATTTTTTTTTTTTTAGGGTGGGGAGGTGGGGTGGGGGGGGGGGGGCAGTGAAGAGTTTCCCAAATGAAATTGAACGGATTCTATAAAGACAATGTTCTCAAACTTCCTTAATGTCGATATGTTATTGTTTTACCCGCTGCAAGTTTAATCGACAAAGACCAGATTCCCGCGGATTAATTATGAGCATAAGAGCTGTTGATAATCTCAGATAGAGCGCTAAACGTTAACATTTATTAACAACTAGAACAGCACTCAGTAGAGAGCACACCTCCACCTGGTTGACCATATCACTCAATGGTGAAGAATCACTTAAAAATTCTACGAGCTGGATCTGGATCCGGATCTTCACCAAAATCTAATCTATTTGTACTTGTCAGATACACAACCTGTCCACCGAGTTTCGTCAAAATCCGTCCACATCTTTTTGAGATATTTTGTTCACAAACGGACGGACAGACAGACAGATGGACAGACAGGGGTGAAAACATAACCTCCATCCACCTTTGGTGGCGGAGGTAAAGAGATTGTTACCCAGGTATAATCAACCCCCAAATCCGCCCCTGCTGTGCTCCCTAACTCCTAGAGTAGTTGCCCAGGTATAATCAACCCCCAAATCCGCCCCTGCTGTGCTCCCTAACTCCTAGAGTAGTTGCCCAGGTATAATCAACCCCCAAATCCGCCCCTGCTGTGCTCCCTAACTCCTAGAGTAGTTGCCCAGGTATAATCAACCCCCAAATCCGCCCTGCTGTGCTCCCTAACTCCTAGAGTAGTTGCCCAGGTATAATCAACCCCCAAATCCGCCCCTGCTGTGCTCCCTAACTCCTAGAGTAGTTGCCCAGGTATAATCAACCCCCAAATCCGCCCCTGCTGTGCTCCCTAACTCCTGGAGTAGTTGCCATGGTATAATCAACCCTCAATTCCGCCCCTGCTGTGCTCCCTAACTCCTGGAGTAGTTGCCCAGGTATAATCAACCCCCAATTCCGCCCCTGCTGTGCTCCCTAACTCCTGGAGTAGTTGCCCAGGTATAATCAACCCCCAATTCCGCCCCTGCTGTGCTCCCTAACCTTTAGGGTACTTTGCTCAGTACGAGTAGAATGGACACTTGATGCTCCAGGTTCATTTGCACAATTAATGTTCTGTGATTATGTTCCAGCCACACTGTGTGCACCTCCAGACCTACATCATATTCACAAAGCCGTTCTTTCATGTGGAAAAACCTTAATAAGCATTAATGTGTGACGTCATGATAACGTGACGTCATTCTGACCATAGTTCAGGTCTGAACCGTACGATGGACGCCAGAGGACTTGGAGCCGAATCTCCTTAGGAATAGAAGGATCTTTTTGTGAGCACAGCATGGCATGGTGTTTTTTGAGCATGGCATGGTGTTTTTTGAGCATGGCATGGTGTTCTTTGAGCATGGCATGGTGTTCTTTGAGCATGGCATGGTGTTTTTTGAGCATGGCATGGTATTCTTTGAGCATGGCATAGTGTTCTTTGAGCATGGCATGGTGTTCTTTGAGCATGGCATGGTATTCTTTGAGCATGGCATAATGTTCTGTGAGTGCGGCATGATGTTCTGTGAGTGCGGCATGGTGCTCTGTGAGTGCGGCATGGTGTTCTGTGAGTGCGGCATGGTGTTCTGTGAGTGCGGCATGGTGTTCTGTGAGTGCGGCATGGTGTTCTGTGAGTGCGGCATGGTGTTCTGTGAGTGCGGCATGGTGTTCTGTGAGTGCGGCATGGTGTTCTGTGAGTGCGGCATGGTGTTCTGTGAGTGCGGCATGGTGTTCTGTGAGTGCGGCATGGTGTTCTGTGAGTGCGGCATGGTGTTCTGTGAGTGCGGCATGGTGTTTTCTGAGTGCGGCATGGTGTTCTGTGAGTGCGGCATTGTGTTCTGTGAGGGCGGCATTGTGTTCTGTGAGTGCGGCATTGTGTTCTGTGAGTGCGGCATGGTGTTCTGTGAGTGCGGCATTGTGTTCTGTGAGTGCGGCATTGTGTTCTGTGAGTGCGGCATGGTGTTCTGTGAGTGCGGCATGGTGTTCTGTGAGTGCGGCATGGTGTTCTGTGAGTGCGGCATGGTGTTCTGTGAGTGCGGCATGGTGTTCTGTGAGTGCGGCATGGTGTTCTGTGAGTGCGGCATGGTGTTCTGTGAGTGCGGCATGGTGTTCTGTGAGTGCGGCATGGTGTTCTGTGAGTGCGGCATGGTGTTCTGTGAGTGCGGCATGGTGTTCTGTGAGTGCGGCATGGTGTTCTGTGAGTGCGGCATGGTGTTCTGTGAGTGCGGCATTGTGTTCTGTGAGGGCGGCATTGTGTTCTGTGAGTGCGGCATTGTGTTCTGTGAGTGCGGCATGGTGTTCTGTGAGTGCGGCATTGTGTTCTGTGAGTGCGGCATGGTGTTCTGTGAGGGCGGCACGGTATGATTATTAGATAACCAGAACCAAGATGACAACTCTTGCCATGAGTTGTATGTGGAGACTTTGCGTGCTTATTTGTGGTTATTTGTTTTTATTTGTCTTTTTTGTGATCATCTGTGAATATTTGTCGTTATTATTATTTATTTGTGGTTATTGTTATTACTTGTGATTGCTTGGTATATGTTGGTCTGCAATGTTTGTTACTTAGCAAAATGTTTTTGTTTTTTTTGCAAGTATGTTGATCACTCCGGTTTGTGTGTGTGTGTGTGTGTGTGTGTGTGTGTGTGTTTGTCTGTCCACTCACTTATACTTGCCTACAGGTCACAATCTTAAACCGATCTTCACAAAACTTCACCAAATGGTAGAGGTCGTCGTCCGAGAAAATCCTATATATTTTTTAAGGTCAAAAGGTCAACATCGGCCAAAGGTCAACCACTTTTTTCAAATTCCTAAAATCCTCAATTTTCATCCGATTGACTTGAAATGTGAATAGTATTTACATATCGGCGAACTGAATTTAACCACCAACTATTTTTGAGATCAACATAGGCCAAAGGTCAACCTCTTTTTTTCAAATTTCTAAAATTCTCAATTTTCATCCGATTGACTTGAAATTTGAATGGGATTTTCAAATCAGCTAACGGAATTCAACCATAAACTATTTTTGAGATCAGCATAGGCCAAAAGGTAAGCATAGGCCAAAGGTAAACAACAATTTCAAATTGCTAAAATCCTAAATTTTCATCCGATTCACTTGGAATTTGAATGGCATTTTCATATCAGCCAACTGAATTCAACCACCAACTATTTTTGAGATCAGCATGGGACAAAAGGTCAACATAGGCCAAAGGTAAACCACTTTTTTCAAATTTCTAAAATCCTCAATTTTCAATCCGATTGACTTGAAATCTGAATAGGATTTGCATATCAGCTTACTGAAACCAGCCACCAACAATTTTTGAGGTCAACATAGGCCAAAAGGTCAACATTGGCCAAATTTCTAAAATTGTCAATTTTCATCTGATTAACTTAAACTTTGAAGACGATTTGCATATCAGGTCACTGAATTCTACCACAAATTATTTTTGAGGTCAAAAGGATGCTCCACTGACTGCCATTCTACTTTATTCTGTTTTGCCAAGTGTCGCTCCATGAGTGATTTTTCATCTGTCTGTCTGTTTGTCTGTCTGTGAATAAGATATCTCAAAAGTTGTGGATGGATTCGGACGAAATTTTGCAGAGATGTAGTGTATGTCACAAGGACAAATGATTAGATTTTGGTGAAGATCTGAATATGGATTCGGATACGAGAATTATTTAATTTTTAAGTGATTCTTCACCATTGAGAGATCGGACAAAAAGCGATATATAACATGATATTTATTTTATTTGTGAATATTTGTGATTATTTATGGTTATCTATGATTATTTATTATCTGTTATTATTTATGGTTATTTGTCATTATTTGTTATCTGTGAATATTTGTGATTATTTATTTTTATGGTTATTTGTCATTATTATTTGTGGTTATTTGTGATTATTTATTATCTGTTATCATTTATGGTTATTTGTGATTATTTATTATTTGTGATTATTTGTGAATATTTGTGATTATTTATTATTAATGGTTATTTGACATTTATTATTTATGGTTATTTGTGATTATTTTATTATCTGTTATTATTTATGGTTATTTGTCATAATTTATTAAATGTGAATATTTGTGATTATTTATTATTTATAGTTATTTGTCATTTTTATTTGTGGTTATTTGTGATTATTTATTATCTGTTATTATTTATGGTTATTTGTGATTATTTATTATTTGTGAATATTTGTGATTATTTATTATTTATGGTTATTTGTCATTATTATTTTTGGTTATTTGTGATTATTTATTATCTGTTATTATTTATGGTTATTTGTGATTATTTATTATTTGTGAATATTTGTGATTATTTATTATTTATGGTTATTTGTCATTATTATTTGTGGTTATTTGTGATTATTTATTATCTGTTATTTTTTATGGTTATTTGTTATTATTTATTATTTGTGAATATTTGTAATTATTTATGGTTATTTGTCATTATTATTTGTGCTTATTTGTGATTATTTATTATCTGTTATTATTTATGGTTATTTGTCATTATTTGTTATTATCTGTGAATATTTGTTGTTATTTATTATTCATGGTTATTTGTAATTCTTTATTATTATGTGTGATTATTTGTGAATATTTGTGATTATTTATGGTTATTTGTTATTTATTATTTATGGTTATTTGTGATTATTTTATTATCTGTTATTATTTATGGTTATTTGTCATAATTTATTATCTGTGAATATTTGTGATTATTTATTATTTATGGTTATTTGTCATTATTATTTGTGGTTATTTGTGATTATTTCTTATCTGTTATTATTTATGGTTATTTGTGAAAATTTA
The DNA here is from genome assembly GCF_964187855.1 of Myxine glutinosa. Lineage (NCBI taxonomy): Eukaryota > Metazoa > Chordata > Myxini > Myxiniformes > Myxinidae > Myxine > Myxine glutinosa. The sequence goes on along the minus strand of NC_136264.1, from coordinate 8,721,693 downwards.
TTATTTGTGAATATTTGTGATTATTTCTTATTTATGGTTATTTGTCATTATTATTTGTGGTTATTTTTGATTATTTATTATCTGTTATTATTTATGGTTATTTGTGATTATTTATTATTTGTGAATATTTGTAATTATTTATTATTTATGGTTATTTGTCATTATTATTTGTGGTTAATTGTGATTATTTATTATCTGTTATTATTTATGGTTATTTGTCATTATTTGTTATTATCTGTGAATATTTGTTGTTATTTATTATTTATGGTTATTTGTCATTCTTTATTATTATGTGTGATTATTTGTGAATATTTGTGATTATTTATGGTTATTTGTTATTTATTATTTATGGTTATTTGTGATTATTTTATTATCTGTTATTATTTATGGTTATTTGTCATAATTTATTATCTGTGAATATTTGTGATTATTTATTATTTATGGTTATTTGTCATTATTATTTGTGATTATTTATTATTTGTGATTATTTATTATTTATGGTTATTTGTCATTATTATTTGTGGTTATTTGTGATTATTTATTATCTGATATTATTTATGGTTATTTGTCATTATTTGTTATTATCTGTGAATATTTGTGATTATATATTATTTGTGGTTATTTGTGATTATTTATTATCTGATATTATTTATGGTTATTTGGCATTATTTGTTTTTATCTCTGTTATCCATAAATCGTACACTTTCAAAAATCCAATCTCACCCCTCCCCTCCAAATCTTCCCCATAACCCCTCCCCTCCAAATCTTCCCCATCACCCCTCCCCTCCAAATCTTCCCCATCACCCATCCCTTTCAAATCTCCCCCCTTGCCCCCTCCCTCCTAAACGACCCCCTCACCCCTCCCCGCCAAGACGCCCCCTCGCCCCTCCCCTCCTAGACTCCTGCCTCACCCCTCCCCTCCAAATCTCCCCCATATCCCATCCCTTTCAAATCCCTCCCCTTGCCCCTTCCCTCCCAAACTTCCCCCTCACCCCTCCCCTTCAAATCTCCCCACCCTCATTGCTTCTCAATTTCCCCCCTCTCACTCCCCCTCCTCAAAGCATCCTCCCCGCTTCTTCCCCCTTCAAACTCTCACCTCCATCTCCCCCAACCTTCTGCCTCGCTCTTCCCCCTCCTCAAATAACACCTCATTGTGGCTCACCCAATCACCATCAAACCTTTTGTCCGCCCCATCCTTCCCTTTCTCCGAGCTATTCTGAAATCTCTGACACACCTTCAACAGCTCTCCCTACCTCTTCCACCTCTTCCACATCTTACCCTACCCCTCCTCCCCCCTGTTCTGTATCTGATGCTCCCCCTTCCTCTTCATTAACGGTATGGACCTCAAACATCCGGGGCCTTCGTTCAAACTTAACTGATCTCTCCATACAGGTTGCTTCTGTCAAACCAGACGTGATCTGCTTAACAGAAACTTTCCTCCTTTATGATGTCTCTGATTCCATAGTATCTCTCCCGGGCTACTCCCTCCTCCGGTATGATAGACCTGAGCCTCGTCCTGGAGGCGGGGTTGCTATCTTTATCAAAAACTCTCTTCCTCAATCGCCCTGCACTGCACTCTCTCCACCTCACCCCCAGGAATACCTCTGGCTACGGCTTCCCCTTCGCTCCCACCTCTTGTTCATATGTGTGTTGTACCGTCCACCAAACAGTGATGACTCCATCTACATCTCGCTGTCTGATGATATGGACCAACTTCTATCTACTCATCCCAACTCTCTCTTCCTCATATGTGGTGATTTCAACTGTCATCATGCCAGTTGGCTGGGTGTGGGTACCTCTCTCACCAGCCATGGCTCCTCAGCAAAGGACTTCTGCGACTCACTGGGACTGACACAATCTGTCAATTTCCCGACCCGGATCTCAGTCAACGGAACATCTTCTCCTCTGGACTTGGTTATGACTAACTTCCCTGAAAATGTCTGCTGCTCTTCTTCTGCTCCGATCGGATCATCTGATCATGTCCTTGTTAAAGTGGACATCTCTCTGACCATCCTCAGGGAGCCTGCTCAGCGTCGACGAGTCTGGCATTTCACTCAGGCCAACTGGCACGGTCTTCAAGCAGCCATCAATCATCTGGACTGGTCTCCCATTTCTACCGCCTCTGACATCAACTCATCCTGGGAGTTCTTCCGAGGTGAATTGCTCTCTCTCATGCACAGATTTATCCCATCTCGTCTTCAGTTGTCTTACCCTTCCTCCCGTCCATGGTACACGGAATCTTGTGGTGAGGCTGTTGCCCAGAAACAACTTGCCTTCGTCTCCTGGAAAGCAAATCCAACGGAAGGAAATCTCATTTCCTTTCACAAAGCCCGAAACAAGTGTGTGTCCACCCTCAGGAGAGCCAGGAAACAATATCTCTCCGTTCTCAAGACCGAACTCTCTTATCTGTCTCCCTCTTCCAAATCCTGGTGGCGTCTGGTCAAATCCGTTTCTGGTGTTTGTTCCCCCTCCATCCCCTCCCTTACCTCAAACGGCTACACAGCTGACTCCGCACGTGAAAAAGCTGAATGCCTCAACTCTGTGTTTGCCTCTAAATCTTGTGTCCCAAACCCATCCCTCTCTGTACCCACCATACCCAGTCGTACCCTGCTGCTCCTGGACTCCGTGTCCTTTCCTCCTGACAAGGTGGAAAAGTTTCTGTCAACCCTCGACTCTGATTCTGCAACTGGACCCGACGGCATCAGCCCACGGGTCCTAAAATCCTGCTCTGCTGCTCTATCTCACCCTCTCTCTGTTCTCTTCACCCTCTCTTTTGCTCAAGGTCAACTGCCATCTGCTTGGAAATCAGCCAACATCACCGCTTTGCACAAAGAAGGTGCAAAAACAGATCCTAGCAACTACAGACCAATCAGCCTTCTCCCAATTATCAGCAAAGTCATGGAATCCATCATTGCTTCGGATATGAAATCTTTCCTCTTCTCCAATGGCTTGATCTCTGATCATCAATTTGGTTTCAGACCAGGTCACTCTACTCTGGACATGCTGCTTCTGCTGTCTCAACAATGGATGGAGGTCCTCAATGCCAAACAGGAAATTAGAGCTGTCTCCCTCGACATATCACGTGCCTTCGACACGGTCTGGCACCCCGCTCTGCTCACCAAACTCTCCTCCTTTGGTATCCATGGAAATCTCCACGCATGGCTGGCGGACTTCCTCTCTAGTCGTCGTCAACGTGTGGCCCTGAATGGGTTTCTCTCATCTCCTCTTCCTGTTCAGGCTGGAGTTCCCCAAGGCAGTGTTCTGGGCCCCGTGCTTTTTCTGGTCTTCATCAATGATCTCTCTGACTCTCTCGAAAATCCTCTCTATCTCTTTGCTGATGACTCCACTCTCTGCCGCTCCATTCCTCTTCCCTCAGATCGGCAGTCTGCTGCCTCCTCACTCTCTGAAGACCTGGACAAAATCACAGACTGGTCAAACAAGTGGAACATGTCTTTCAATCCTGACAAATCTCACACTCTTACTATGTCTCTCCGAAAAGATCGACTGGACAACCCTCCCATCTACTTTCTCAACAATCCTCTCCAAGAAGTTCTGTCGCTCAAGATTTTGGGTCTCACTATCTGCCATGATCTTTCTTGGGAAAACCACATTTCCAAGCTGGCCTCCAAAGCCAGTCGCCGACTGGGCATCCTCCGTCGTGCGAAGTCCTTCCTCGGCACACCTGAGCTCCTCACCACATACAAGGCTTTCATCCGCAGCTCAATGGAATACTGTTCTCCCCTATGGGCCGGTGCTCCTGCCTCACACCTAGCTCGGCTTCACGCTGTTGAAACCAAAGCTTTCAGAATTATTGGAATCTCCCGCGATGAAGCTATCTCTGAGGGCCTTTCACTCACTCACCGCAGGCAGGTAGGTGGTCTTTCTGTCTTCTACCGACTCCTCTCCGGCCTTGCACCCCCAGCTCTCTCTGTGCTCTGTCCCCCAAATATTCCTACAGGTCGCACAAGATCTGCCAGCAACCCTCTGATGGTTAAACTGCCGAAATCTCGGCTCTCTGCTCACCTTCACTCTTTCATTCCTCTTTTCTCCCGCCTCTGGAACAAACTCCCTCACTCCCTTCAATCCCACTCCTCCCTCCAGGTCTTTAAAACAGCTGTTCACCACCATCTCTTATCTTCCCCCATCCAAAACCTTGATCTTTTCTACCCCCGCTAATTCACCCCAGATCCACCTTGTTTGAAATTCCAACTTCTTTCCTGGAAGTCCTGGCAGTGTCCATATGTTTTATACCTCTCCCACCGCCCCCTTCCCACGCCCCCCCCCCCCCCCAAAGCCCTCGCCCTCTCTCAGATCTCTCGATGTCTCCATGTCTCTCGGTCCCTGCTCTCAAATGTTGTGTTTGTGTCCTTCCCCCTCTCTCCCCATCTTGTCTACCGTCTACCGCTCCCTATGTTATATGTTTTATGTGTCGGTTTGTCTTTCTGTGTGATTAATGTTCGCTCTTTCACGAGCCTCGACCTTGTATACAAAAAAAAAAAAAAAAAAAAAAAAAATCTGTGAATATTTGTGATTAGTTATTATTTGTGGTTATTTGTGATTATTTATTATCTGATATTATTTATGGTTATTTGGCATTATTTGTTATTATCTGTGAATATTTGTGATTATATATTATTTGTGGTTATTTGTCATTTGTTATTATCTGTGAATATTTGTGATTATTTATTATTTGTGGTTATTTGTGATTATTTATTATCTGATATTATTTATGGTATTTGTCATTATTTGTTATTATCTGTGAATATTTGTGATTATTTATTATTTGTGGTATTTGTGATTATTTATTATCTGATATTATTTATGGTTATTTGTCATTATTTGTTATTATCTGTGAATATTTGTGATTATTTATTATTTATGGTTATTTGTAATTATTATTTGTGGTTATTTGTGATTATTTATTATCTGCTATCATTTATGGTTATTTATTATTTGTGATTATTTGTAAATATTTCTAATTATTTATGGTTATTTGTCATTATTTATTATTTGTGGTTATCTGTGATTATCAAATCCATCCTGATACAGCAGTTAGCTGTGGTTGTAAATGGTTGATGCTCGCCCTGCTTTCAGATCCCATGTAATACTCCCCAATATAGATCTATAAAGTATAACAGACATGCTGTTTGAACAACATTGTGCCGTTCACAGTATGCTCGCTGTGCGAACTCGAACCCCGTGACCTCACCCCTCCCGTTCTATCTCCTCCCTTCCCTCCTCTCTCACGGGGTTTTCATTCGACGTGACTGGACCTTGCACGTGGTCGTGCCGAGATATGACGTGGTGTTCGTAGCGCCATAAATATGGTGCATTATCCGTTTGATGATCTTATCCGCAAATCCTCCTACTATTAACTTGCAATTGGTCAATGGATTTTGACACCAATACAAATTTTTATTGCAGACCCTGGGCATCAAAATCTACACATGTTGAACAAACATTTTCAAATGGAGCCTCTCACTGCTTGAATTGCATCAGACGTGGCAATAAATGTGAATTATTGCTCCCAGGTGACTTGCTCAATGGCAGAAGTCGCCATTTGCATTTTTGCCTCCTTCATCCTTACCCTGTTTAGAATCCCGTGCGGGCATTGGCAACTTGCTAGTCAGATCAATTAATGAGAACCAACAGTTCAGCTCTGTTTGTCTTGCTCACACAAATCGACAAAACGCTGATCTCGTGTGGATCTAGGGCTTCTAGGCCTTTGCTCTGGGCACTGTTCGGGCATAACAAACTTCATGACTTCATGACTTAAGGACATTGTGATGATAACTGTTTTTTATAGGTTAATATTATTATTCTCTCCTTGGAATAATTAGTGTGTGTGTGTGTGTGTGTGTGTGTGTGTGTGTGTGTTGTTGGTTGTTATCTCCAAATACAGGTTTCAGAAGGTGGAACGAAGTCCTCCCAGGTCTCAAAGTATCCTCTTCTGTTTCAGAAAGGGATCATGATTCATGGACCAATTTGTGAAGTTTCCTTATTTTCAAAGTTTTGAACCGCAGGCTCTTTTGAGTATCTTCACCGAGTATCTTCACCGAGTATCTTCACCGACAGCTTCCAATTGAAGTTTGTTTGTCGTAATATTCCCAGGGATAGTTTTAAGATTTATGTACGGTTCTTTTTTGATCATTCTCGTTGCTCCAATAATCATTGGTACAATTTTGGCGTTCTCCAGCTTCCAGGATCTTTTCACTTCATTTTGGAGGTCTTGATATTTGATCATCTTACTATAAGAATTCACCAAATGTCCGTCCGTCCGTCTATCTGTCCGTTTGAAGGTACCGCAAAAACGGCTGAACCGATCGCAACGATATTTTAGGTGGGTATTCCTGGGACCCCCCAGAGTAAAATAGGCTATATTGTTTATCCAAGTTTTCCAATTTTCCGATTTTCCAGTTTTTCCAAACACGATGGAATAATATTTACCGATATGAACAGTGATGTGGCTTTTGTTGAAATTCTACGTACCAGGAGAGAGTAGATCGACTCCTGACGAACTCTTCCTATATAAACGTGGGGGTCCGAAGTAACACGGCAGCGTGTGCAAAGCGACTGAGAAACAGGTGTAGCGGCCGCTTCTGTGTTACAGATTCGGCGCGCACTCTTCACACATAAACGTGCGACTGAGAAAGACATGTAGCGGCCACTTCTGTTTTGCAGAATTCAATCTTTTTTCAAAATGGGCGCCATGTACTGTTTAGATTTTGATGATTTGCGTGTGATATGATTTAACGGATGTTTATATAAATCGTATTAAAAAAAAAAAAAAAGCCTTCAGTTTCTGATATTTTGCCTTTTCATTTGGCCCTCCCAATTGAAGCCCCGCCCGTAGGGCGGGTGTACCGTTGCTAGTTTTCTTAATTACTGCATTGTTTAGACCAAAATCACTGGATACTGGCCACCTCAATCAGCAATGCATCTTTTTTGTTGTTTGTACCTCGTTACTATATCCGTTCACAATGCTTTGTTTTCTATGTTCACGCTGGATGGGATTATTCGGTCATACTTCAGCATTACTTCCTTGTTTTCAATGGTTGCTTTTAGTTCATGTTTCCACGAGTTTTCTGGAACTCCAATACTGAGACTTTTGCAGATGAGCCAGTGGATTACTTGAAATACCTTGTTGTGCCTTTGGGTGTACAGCTGCTCTGACATGAGTTTATTTTACATCCTGATACGAGGTGGCTCGTACTTTCTGCTTCTACCTTTCAGAACCTACACTTGTCTGTAGACTCAGTCCCACCATTTTCTTAAAGCCATTGGTGCAGTATCCTTGGTACTGGGGTACTGGGCATTCATTATGATTAAGCGTTCTCCGTCCCAGTTGAGCTGACCTCTTCTTTGCCATTCCAAAGAGCCTTCTTTGTGTACTCCCAATCTGTCCAACTCTTTTTTTAAATACGTTCCTGCTCTTTTATCATTTTCCCAGTTGTCAGTGTATAACTGTTGATATTTTGTTTTATATTTTTCTTCTTTTTTGCAATTGTTAAATTAAATAAAATTTAATTATTTATTTATTTTTTAATTTTAATATTGGTTATATTAAAATTTAAATTTTTGAAATAAAAAATAGAATTAAAAATTTTATTAAATTTAAAAATTACATTTTTCTAATTAAAAAATAAAAAAATGTAAAATTTAAAATTTAAAATAAAAGAAATAAATAAATTCATTAAAAATTAAAAAATTAAATTTAACAATTTAATAACTTAATAATAACAATTGTTAAGTTAAACTGTTGATATAGGGCCGTGCTTATTGTTTCGGTTTCTTCTGTGACATCTTCCCTTGAAAGCTGTCTTTGGAAATTTTTTGCTCGGTGGGTTAGGGATACCTTCTCTGGTTTGTTGTCTGTGTTTACTTACAAATCGGATTTGGTAGTCTGTTGCACTTTTTACATATTCGGCCAATCCTACAGTTGTCATTCTGTGCACTTGGTTGAGCTCCATCAGGTCACTACTGCCTTCTCGTCTCGGCAGGTACATTCATTTTTGTAAAACATTTTGTGGGTGGTGAGAAGCTTCCTTATTTTGATGTCCAGTTTATTGATTTCTGATTGTGGCCAGTTTATTATTCCGCAGCTGTACAGGAATACTGATATTGCGAGTTGATTTATGGCTTTGATTTTGTTCCTTGGAGACAGGTATGTTTTCAGGATCGGCCTCATTCTACACAGGTATTCTTTGGTAATTGTTTTGTGCATTTGTTTGTGACATATTGGGTAGCCATCTTCTACCCCGAGGTATTTTTATGATGCTCTGTTTTCTAGCTCCTGCATTGTTGCATTTGTGACAATTTTTTTATTGTCCATTTTTGTTGGTTTACCTTGTATGAATGTGCAATTAGCACACCTACCCAGGCCAAATTCCATATGAATGTCATCGGAGTACCATTTCACTAATTACAGTTGTTCTGCCAATTCCTCATCGTTTGGTGCTATTAGTTTTAAACCATCCATGTAAAGTCGATGTATCACTTGTTTTGTCTCTTTGGCCATTCTCTTATTTGGTGTGTGTGTGTGTGTGTGTGTGTGTGTGTCCTTTTTGTTCTTGAAGAAGAAGAGGCTGTCCGCTTGGTGCATCTTGTTTTGCCATTGGGATTTCCGTATCGACCTCATCGTGTTGATTGCCGTTGGTTTACCCATCGGCTCAATTCCCATATCGACTTCTCACCTCGTAACTCCTCATCCACAGTCGCACCAATACCTGCCTGTTGTTTTGTCGTTCTGCACGACCTTCACCTTCAACCAGCGTGGGGATCCGTGCACGGACTTTGGGGAACGTTACATTCAACTCACGTTTGGCGTATCATGAGTTCATTGCTTTGAGAGCATTGGGTAATGATGGCACCATCATATGTATTGTTCGTTTGATGCAAGTGACATTTTCATTGTACTTTCTTTAAGAGTGTTATTATTGTGTATGTGAGAGTTCCTAATACAATTACTTGTTTTGTTCTATAATTGCATTGGTTTGGTTTTACCATGGTTTATTAGAACACTCAAAATAACAAATCTTTCTGCCGTGTTCCCGCTCCAGACTCTGAGGTGCATTGTAACCGGGGTTTGGGGAGGTAATACGTAACAATATTGTTTGAAGTTTTCTGTTGTTTTTATATGGACACATTTACTGTTTTTTTTATTACGTAAATTTTCATTTATGGACACTTTTTCTTTTTTTCATTTACAGACATTATTGGCATGTTTATTTCAAAGTTGACACTTATAGAAATTACGATTTTCAAATGCCTGATATTGTTTGAGTTATTGTTTTTGTTCTTTTACGTATTCTTTTTTTTCATTTATGGACGCTTTCCAACGGTTCTGCCATTCTGCAAGACCGTTCTACGACACCCGGAAAATACTGAACATTAATGTCAGTCAGTCAGTCAGTGGTTTGAAAGAGCTTTATATGTTTGTTTCTATGTATATATATACAGTATATTCTCAGGGGTGTAATTTTAACATTTTCAACATGAAGCTCCACGAAAACCACATTTTGAAACGTTGTACGCCATTTAAGTTCCTTTGCAAACCATGTAGTTTTTATTACAATTCAAACAGTAATGGCGGTTTAGATGTTATGGCTATTTAGATGTTAAGCTTTTCATGACCCAATTTCAATAACTCATGAAGGCAATAAATAGTCATGCGTGATCAAGAACAGCTTTTCCTCTAGAGCCATTCACATATTACATACGCAGCGAATGTGAGTTTTGAGATTGGGAAATTGTCGAGAAAAGTGAGGAATTAAAGGAAAGGAAGAAAAAGGGAGAGCATTGAATGGGAAAGGAACTTGTGGTGCAAATATCCCATAATTTCTCATGTATCATTTGTAGCCCACATGGCCGTCTGAGGAAAGAAAGTGTCTGCATTCAGCGACTTCATTGCATGATCTTGGTTTCTGGCGTTGCCATTGCCAACCAGTTGGTCTCGCCCTTTAGTTCATGTGTACACCTGTACTTGTGATTGGGCATTTTTCACTTACCAACCCTTATGTTTCACCTGCCTTGTAGGTATGTGACTGACTGACGATGCGTGTGAAATTGGTTGCTGTGTGCGTGGAGGTTTGGATGAGACATTCAGCATTTAAACAGATAAGAGCATGGACAACCCCCCATCGGAATTGGCATCCACGGGAAACTCCTCCATAGGAAATAGTGATCAAGGTGGCGGTGAGATCGTGTGGTTAGAAGATGGCGCCATTGTTGTGGCGCCGCTGCTACCCATAATTCCCTGGGTGTCACGTCACCTCCCCCAAGCTCAGTGGCTATGTTTGTTTCATCTACCAGTGCTGTATTATGTCTCTTGTATTTGTCGGTATGTCCATGTGTGCCTTAGAACCTACTAGCAGAAGTACCCGGCATTGCCGGGCGGGGGAGGGGAGGGGGAGGGGGAAGGGGAGGGGGAAGGGGAGGGGAACGGGGAGGGGAACGGGGGGAGAGCGAGCCCCTTGGCAAAACGAGCGATTTTTTTTTTCATAGCGTCATAGCGTTCATAGCGTCATATCGTTCATAGCGTCATATCGTTCATAGCGTCATAGCGTTCATAGCGTCATATCGTTCATAGCGTTTCATAGCGTTTCATAGCGTTTCATAGCGTCATAGCGATTTTTTTTTTCATAGCGTCATAGCGTTCATATCGTTCATAGCGTCATAGCGTTCATAGCGTTTCATAGTGTCATAGCGATTTTTTTTTTCATAGCGTCATAGCGTCATCGCGTTCATAGCGTCATAGCGATTTTTTTTTTCATGGTGTCATAGCGTCATAGCGTTCATAACGTTCATATCTTCATAGCGTCATAGCGTCATATCGTTCATAGCGTCATATCGTTTCATAGCGTCATAGCGATTTTTTTTTTCATAGCGTCATAGCGTTCATAGCGTCATTGCGTTCACAGCGTCATAGCGTCATCACGTGATCGCTCTGAGCGAATCAGCGCCCACCTGCTCTGATTCCGTTGATTCCGTGCGCTGAAATGCGCTGAGGTAAATATGAATAAAAAATATGGATCGTCAAACATTTTGAGTTCAGCCATGTTCGTCCCAGGCTCAATGGCCATGTCTATGCCAAATATCAAGCACGTAAGCCTCTCCGTTTAGGAGTCTATCGGTAACATTACACACACATACACACACACACACAAACACACACACACACACACAAACTGTGTTTTATATATATCTATATCTATCTATATAATTATAAAATTGAAATCTTGCGTGTTTGTATGTAACATTCGATCGGTCCGGGGGCGTGGCTTACCCCTTTGAGAGAGTAGTAATATCCACCATTTTATTAACTCGCATAGCTTTGAGGCCTGTTTTGTAGGCCCGTGGTGTCTTGCTCTCTCTCTCAGTTTTATTTCAAATCAAATTCGATATATCATTTCATTTTTCACAGTCGCTAACATAGTTTTAGACTCGGTTGAAAAAAAACGGGAAGAAATTCCGATGAAAGTTTCCGTTTATAGAACGAAATGAATTCTGAAAGGCTTGTATCTTCAAGGCCATTGAGTCTGTTTCACGCCTTTATCTTCAATCGAATTCGCCATCTGATTTCATTTTTATCGATGGTTTTAGACTCGGTAAAAGAAATAATTGAGAACATTCACGCACACACGGGAAATTGCAGAGATATATTTTAAAAATCGCGCCACGTTGATATACGAAAATACACCGCCTAAAATAACAGGCATACAGTATATATCTTCGTCATTTCATTCAACATTATTACCCGGAAGTAAAATATGTTTCAGGAAATTACCGAGAGATATTTCTTCGATTTTTTTTATTATTTATATGCGCATACACTTTAAATAGGTTTATTTGAAATCTTTAATTTTCACAATGTAATTTATTTGTCATTTGATGATCGGCAAAACGATAGCACAAACACAATACTATTTGCAGGAAGAATGTCGTATCAACCCTCCGACGGCGCTACGGACGCGGACAACGAATCACACCTCACGTCTATGGACGCGAATAGCAACATCCGCACGAATCAGTCATCAATGATTTTCATTGACGTGCCTGGAGGCACAGGGAAGACGTTTCTTATTAACCTGATTCTCTCTAAAGTGAGAGCGAGTGGAGAAGTTGCCCCCTGCGGTGGCCTCATCTGGCATAGCTGCTACCCTCATGCCTGGTGGAAGAACAGCGCACTCAAGGTTCCAAATCCCTCTGACACCGAGGGAAGATGGCGTATGCAACATCGATAAAAATTCCACTATCGCAGACCTCTTTCGAAGTACAAAACTCATCGTGTGGGATGAGTGTCCTATGATCAGGAGAGAGAGTTTCGAGGCTGTGGATCGCACGTTGCGTGATGTATGTGACAAAGACGAGCCTTTTGGAGGGATCTTGACGATATGCTGTGGTGATTTCCGTCAACGTGATCGGAGATAAGGGCCGAAATCACGTGTCACAGGTAAGTGATTTAGAACGCTGGAGAGGTGAGCCTTATGGCTTGCTGGCCCAAATAATCTCCCTGATGATGTCCAGCATTCGCTTTAGTTCTATTCTCATATCTATTCAAACTGACATTGACCCAACGGGTCATGGATCGTCTAGGGGTAGCATCATCATCATCATTGGCTGAGGGGTGGCATCATTGGCTGAGGGGTAGCATCATTGGCTGAGGGGCGACATCATTGGCTGAGGTGTAGCATCATTGGCTGAGGGGTAGCATCATTGGCTGAGGTGTAGCATCATTGGCTGAGGGGTAGCATCATTGGCTGAGGTGTAGCATCATTGGCTGAGGGGTAGCATCATTGGCTGAGGTGTAGCATCATTGGCTGAGGGGTAGCATCATTGGCTGAGGTGTAGCATTATTGGCTGAGGTGGAGCATCATTGGCTGAGGGGCGACATCATTGGCTGAGGTGTAGCATCATTGGCTGAGGGGTAGCATCATTGGCTGAGGTGTAGCATCATTGGCTGAGGGGTAGCATCATTGGCTGAGGGGCGACATCATTGGCTGAGGTGTAGCATCATTGGCTGAGGGGTAGCATCATTGGCTGAGGGGTAGCATCATTGGCTGAGGTGTAGCATCATTGGCTGAGGGGTAGCATCATTGGCTGAGGTGTAGCATTATTGGCTGAGGGGTAGCATCTTTGGCTGAGGGGTAGCATAATTGGCTGAGGGGTAGCATCATTGGCTGAGGTGTAGCATCATTGGCTGAGGGGTAGCATCATTGGCTGAGGTGTAGCATCATTGGCTGAGGGGCGACATCATTGGCTGAGGTGTAGCATCATTGGCTGAGGGGCGACATCATTGGCTGAGGTGTAGCATCATTGGCTGAGGGGTAGCATCATTGGCTGAGGGGTAGCATCATTGGCTGAGGGGTAGCATCATTGGCTGAGGGGCGACATTTTATAATATAATTATAAAATTGAAATCTTGCGTGTTTGTATGTAACATTCGATCGGTCCGGGGGCGTGGCTTACCCCTTTGAGAGAGTAGTAATATCCACCATTTTATTAACTCGCATAGCTTTGAGGCCTGTTTTGTAGGCCCGTGGTGTCTTGCTCTCTCTCTCAGTTTTATTTCAAATCAAATTCGATATATCATTTCATTTTTCACAGTCGCTAACATAGTTTTAGACTCGGTTGAAAAAAAACGGGAAGAAATTCCGATGAAAGTTTCCGTTTATAGAACGAAATGAATTCTGAAAGGCTTGTATCTTCAAGGCCATTGAGTCTGTTTCACGCCTTTATCTTCAATCGAATTCGCCATCTGATTTCATTTTTATCGATGGTTTTAGACTCGGTAAAAGAAATAATTGAGAACATTCACGCACACACGGGAAATTGCAGAGATATATTTTAAAAATCGCGCCACGTTGATATACGAAAATACACCGCCTAAAATAACAGGCATACAGTATATATCTTCGTCATTTCATTCAACATTATTACCCGGAAGTAAAATATGTTTCAGGAAATTACCGAGAGATATTTCTTCGATTTTTTTTATTATTTATATGCGCATACACTTTAAATAGGTTTATTTGAAATCTTTAATTTTCACAATGTAATTTATTTGTCATTTGATGATCGGCAAAACGATAGCACAAACACAATACTATTTGCAGGAAGAATGTCGTATCAACCCTCCGACGGCGCAACGGACGTGGACAACGAATCACACCTCACGTCTATGGACGCGAATAGCAACATCCGCACGAATCAGTCATCAATGATTTTCATTGACGCGCCTGGAGGCACAGGGAAGACGTTTCTTATTAACCTGATTCTCTCTAAAGTGAGAGCGAGTGGAGAAGTTGCCCCCTGCGGTGGCCTCATCTGGCATAGCTGCTACCCTCATGCCTGGTGGAAGAACAGCGCACTCAAGGTTCCAAATCCCTCTGACACCGAGGGAAGATGGCGTATGCAACATCGATAAAAATTCCACTATCGCAGACCTCTTTCGAAGTACAAAACTCATCGTGTGGGATGAGTGTCCTATGATCAGGAGAGAGAGTTTCGAGGCTGTGGATCGCACGTTGCGTGATGACGATGTATGTGACAAAGACGAGCCTTTTGGAGGGATCTTGACGATATGCTGTGGTGATTTCCGTCAACGTGATCGGAGATAAGGGCCGAAATCACGTGTCACAGGTAAGTGATTTAGAACACTGGAGAGGTGAGCCTTATGGCTTGCTGGCCCAAATAATCTCCCTGATGATGTCCAGCGTTCGCTTTAGTTCTATTCTCATATCTATTTCAAACTGACATTGACCCAATGGGTCATGGGTCGTCTAGGGGTAGCATCATCATCATCATTGGCTGAGGGGTGGCATCATTGGCTGAGGGGTAGCATCATTGGCTGAGGGGCGACATCATTGTCTGAGGGGTGGCATCATTGGCTGAGGGGCGACATCATTGGCTGAGGGGCGACATCATTGGCTGAGGTGCGACATCATTGGCTGAGGGGCGACATCATTGGCTGAGGGGCGACATCATTGGCTGAGGGGCGACATCATTGGCTGAGGGGCGGCATCATTGGCTGAGGGGTGACATCATTGGCTGAGGGGTGACATCATTGGCTGAGGGGTGACATTGGCTGAGGGGCGACATCATTGGCTGAGGGTTGGCATCATTGGCTGAGTGGCGACATCATTGGCTGAGGGGCGGCATCATTGGATGCGGGGTGGCATCATTGGATGCGGGGTGGCATCATTGGCTGAGGGGCGACATCATTGGCTGAGGGGCGACATCATTGGCTGAGGGGCGACATCATTGGCTGAGGGGCGACATCATTGGCTGAGGTGTAGCATCATTGGCTGAGGGGCGACATCATTGGCTGAGGTGTAGCATCATTGGCTGAGGGGCGACATCATTGGCTGGGGTGAAGCATCATTGGCTGAGGACATCATTGGCTGAGGTGTAGCATCATTGGCTGAGGGGCGACATCATTGGCTGAGGGGCGACATCATTGGCTGAGGTGTAGCATCATTGGCTGAGGGGCGACATCATTGGCTGAGGGGCGACATCATTGGCTGAGGTGTAGCATCATTGGCTGAGGGGCGACATCATTGGCTGAGGTGTAGCATCATTGGCTGAGGGGCGACATCATCGGTTGAGGTGTAGCATCATTGGCTGAGGGGTAGCATCATTGGCTGAGGGGTAGCATCATTGGCTGAGGGGTAGCATCATTGGCTGAGGGGTAGCATCATTGGCTGAGGGGCGACATCATTGGCTGAGGTGTAGCATCATTGGCTGAGGGGTAGCATCATTGGCTGAGGGGTAGCATCATTGGCTGAGGGGTAGCATCATTGGCTGAGGTGTAGCATCATTGGCTGAGGGGTAGCATCATTGGCTGAGGTGTAGCATCATTGGCTGAGGGGTAGCATCATTGGCTGAGGTGTAGCATCATTGGCTGAGGGGTCACATCATTGGCTGAGGAGTAGCATCATTGGCTGAGGGGTAGCATCATTGGCTGAGGGGTCTTCTCCTCACTGCTCATTACTAAAAACTGCTCTTCTATGTGAGGATTCATAAATAAAAGCAATTAGAACCAGTAAATTTAGTTTTATATGGCATTTTGCCTCTCTATTAGAAAGTGTGAGAAAATTATGTATCTTCGCCATAGGTTGACCTTTGACCCCCACTGTAACCATGGTAACCCCTTAATTATATATAATAACATTGACCCAACGGGTCATGGGTCGTCTAGTATAGATTAAAAATGGACCGGATAAGGGATGACACGGACATGACAGATCGATGTACTCCGTAAAGAATTGGGTCAGCTTGTATCATGCGCTCTGCGGTCGAGTGTTGCCACATCATCATGGCCTTTGTTTGTACCTAAAGCAATGGCTAGATCCACTCGGCTTTTTGTCTCATCTCTCCAACTGCTTTTCCTTCAGGAGCAGAAAATGGCGCAGCAGGCAGTTGTCTCCAGCGAAGGGATTACAGGACGATGCATTATCGCTTTGGTTGTTCGGACAAGAACCCGAGCCAACGCTTTCACCGTCACGGAGCAATGGCGACGCACTCCGTGTGAGCTTCCACATCCGTCTGAGTCGTGATAAGAGAGCGCGAAAAAGACTTCATGGCTTAAATTGGCATCGTAAATGTCAGCTGGTTGGAATGGCGCCCGTTCCCCTTCCCGCAATAAAGGACACCAGCATGTTGCTAAGAATAGAAGCGCATGCTAAAAATACCTGCAATTTCACAGGCACTCTTTTCACCACGGTGTGTGCGCAATATCCCAGGTGATGCGCGTTCCAAGCCGTATCACCTGGGTTTGACTCAGCATCCCACTGCAAACTGCTCGGCCTCTGGTGTTTTGTGGCAGGGAGTTGCATCAAGGAGTACCCCGTCCACGAAACCCTGGAACAAGTTCCAAAACCTGCCTCGACCGACTCCTGGGAAGGCAACAGAAAACCATGCAGGTAACCCTTTGCCGTGGCACATGAGGATGATGAAGGTGTGCACCGCATCCTGGCAAAATGTCCAACGTCCTGCTCTACTACCACCCGCTGAAAGCAGCAGCAAACCACCCGGCACGACCCTCACCGAGACCGTTTCAAAAGCACGGGACCTGTCCTTGGGCAGACGACCGGACAAAACATTCCATGTCCCCTCGGACAGACACAGCACCAAGGTGATTTGATCAATTCAGGCTTTTTTTTGCTGTGGATGGCGAAAAATGTGTGAAGGGGAGAATAATGCTGATTATCGGAGATTTTAATTTGCCAGAGATTGATTGGCTCCATGGACAAGGAAATGGCAGAGCCGATGAGGATTTAGTAGACTTGGTCCAAGATTTCTTTCTGAGCCATTCGGGAGATAGGCTCGTGAGGGTGAATGAAGTGTTAGACCTCTTAAGTAATGATCCCAAATCAGGAGGAATCCAAATCGACAAAAATTGAGTCATCAGGAGGAACCTGGATAGGATTCGGGTTTCAACGACTATTTCTTGACCCTCAAACTCATCCAGGTATGAGGTGAACCCACAAAAACATTTCCATGATGCACTCTTCCATATACAAAGAGAAAGGTGATGCAGGAAACGAATCAAACACACACACACACACACACAAACACACACATACACATACACATACACACATACATACACATACATACACACATACACATATACATACACACATACACATATACATACACACATGCATACACATACACACATACATACACACATACATACACATATACACACACACACACATACACACATACACACACATACACACACATACATACACACATACACACACACATACACATATACATACACACATACACATATACATACACACATGCATACACATACACACATACATACACACATACATACACATATACACACACACACATACACACATACACACACACACATACACATATACATACACACAAACATACACACACACACACACACATATATACACACACACACATACACACACATATACACACATAT
The DNA here is from genome assembly GCF_964187855.1 of Myxine glutinosa. Lineage (NCBI taxonomy): Eukaryota > Metazoa > Chordata > Myxini > Myxiniformes > Myxinidae > Myxine > Myxine glutinosa. The sequence continues at coordinate 8,703,716 of NC_136264.1, read as the reverse complement.
ACACACACAACAACAACAACAACAACAACAACAACAAAACATGCATTTTAAAGGCCATTTTCCCTGCTAGAGCGGGGGTTAGCCTTGCGGTCCCCATGACAATCTTCTCCATTTTGCCCTATTTTCTGCATCTCCCCTTGTTAACCCCCTTGCCCGCATTTCGTCTTCCACCATCTTTAGCCAAGTCTTTCTCGGTCTTCCCCGTCCTCTACTTCCTTCTGCATTCATTTCCATCACTCTTCTCAACCAGTCACTTTCATCCTTCCTCAACACATGACCAAACCATCTCAACCTGTTCCTCTTCACAGCATCCATCACAGGCTCTATTCCCATCATCTTTCGGAATTCATCATTTGTCTTCCTCTCTCTCAACGATACTCCGCACATCCACCGAACCATTCGCATTTCCACCCTTTCCAGCCTTCGTTGCTGCTCTACGTTCATTACCCATGTCTCGCTCCCATAAATCATAACACTTCTCACACATGCAGCATACACCTTTCCCTTCAGCTTCAACGACACTCCCCTCCTTATCAGCACACCACTCAGTTCCCGAAACTTCGTCCATGCACATCTCACTCGAGCAACCGTTGCCGAGTCTGATCCACCTTCTCCATTCAGCATGTCTCCGAGGTAGCAAAATGTTTTCACACCTTCCAGCTTCACGCCATCTCCAAGATCCAACTCAACATTTCCTCCATCTGCAGCTCCCTCTGTGCACACCTTACATTTGAATGTAGTTGCCACACTGGTTAATGACCCTCTCAGACCACTACATTTTTGATGAACCCACTCAGCGCACATTGTACACTGAATGGAGTTCACTCCGACACCCTTCCTACACACACACACACACACATACACACACACACACACACACACACACACACATATATATATATATATATATATATATATATATATATATATATATATATATATATATATACTGAAACGCAAAAGAAACTTACCACCTTTGAAACCTTTAAATATCAACAATAACACTGCGTGTAGTAAATGTGTGAACTTATTTGTGGACAATAGTGTCCTCACTGTCAGACAAAACGGTCACGGATGGTCACTTGAACCTTCAATAGTCACTTCATAGCACAGCTGTTGAACAGCCGTTTTGACTGTCAGTGATTAGCCAAGGGGTATGGGATGATTTTAATGAGCTGCACGTGATGTCTTGATATTGGCTTTAAAAAGGCCAGTGCAAAATGGGCATTTTGACCGAAAAATTTGACCATTTTGACCATTTTGACCAACTTCAAAAAGACCGAAAATGCAAAAGAAACTTACCACTTGTTTGAAATGTAATAAAATTGTAACAGTTCAAAATAAAACAAACCAACAATTGCTAATTGAAACATTGGCATTTTATTGATGACACGTCAAGCTTTTGACCAAGATACACCATCTCATCAGTTTGTTCTACAGTACAGAACAGCACAGGGTGCAATGTCAGTCCCCTTTCAATAGCGTGTGTGGCCACCATTGTTTTGGATACAGGCAGTGCATCATCGGCATATACTGCCTACCAGTTTTAGGATGGATTGCTGCTGGATTCTGTCCCACTCAGTCCTCAATGTCTGAAGCAGCTCTGCCCGTGTCCTGGCCCTGCCAACTACGCGTCTCCCAAGCTCATCCCACTGGTGCTCTATGGGATTCAGGTCAGGGGAGAGCGCAGGCCACTGCATGGTGTTGATGTTCTCGCCTTGGAGAAATGCAGTGGTAAAGCGAGCAGCATGGGGACGAGCGTTGTCATGCTGAAAGGTTCTCAGTTCTGGGTGGTCTAGCAGGAATGGCAGCAGATGATGTCGCAGGATGTTATCCACATACCGCTGGGCGTTAAGATTCCCATCCACAACCACCAGTGGCGTCCTGTACCGGCCTGATATGGCGGCCCACACCATCACACTTGGGCCACCCCACCTGTTGGCTTGACGCACGCAACAATCGGCACATCGCTCGCCAGTTCTTCTCCAGACACGCTCACGCCCATCAGGACTGTCCACACAGAACCTTGACTCATCGCTGAAAGCGACCTCGTTCCACTGCGCCAAGGTCCACCGCTGATGCTGCTGGCACCATCTCTGTCGGTTGCGGCGATGGGCAGCCATCATCACAGGGCCTCTGTATGGTATTCTGGCAGTCAGGCCATAGTCATGCAGTCGTCTTCGTGCAGTATCATTGGAGATCCGTGGGTTTGCACGCCCCGGAGTTTCTGCCGCAGTGTGGGATGCTGGACGGAATCGATCCCACAGGTGACTTCGGACCATCTGCCTGTCCTGCCTTGCAGTGGTGACTCTTGGCCTCCCTGATTGAGGTCTGTCATCTGCAGAGTTGTGGAGGGTGTCTCTGTCCACCAGGGCCGATATCGTCTGGTGTGAACAGCCAAGGCGACGTGCCACCTCACGGTAGCTCAGTCCGCCTTGCAGCATGCCCAGGGCACGCTGCCGTTGATCCCTTGACAATCGTGGCATGTTGATTGAAATGCCCATTTTGCACTGGCCTTTTTAAAGCCAATATCAAGACATCGCGTGCAGCTCATTAAAATCATCCCGTACCCCTTGGCTAATCACTGACAGTCAAAACGGCTGTTCAACAGCTGTGCTATGAAGTGACCATTGAAGGTTCAAGTGACCATCCGTGACCGTTTTGTCTGACAGTGAGGACACTATTGTCCACAAATAAGTTCACACATTTACTAGACGCAGTGTTATTGTTGAAATTTAAAGGTTTCAAAGGTGGTAAGTTTCTTTTGCGTTTCAGTATATATATATATATATATATATATATATATATATATATATATATATATATATATATATATATATATATATATATATATATAAACACACACACACACATATATAAACATGCACACACACATATATAAACACACACACACACACATATATAAACATGCACACACACACACACACACACACACACACACACACACACATATATAAACACACACACACACACACACATATATAAACACACACACACACATATATAAACACACACACACACATATATAAACACACACACACACATATATAAACACACACACACACATATATAAACATGCACACACACATATATAAACACGCACACACACACATATATATAAACACACACATATATAAACACACACACACACATATATAAACATGCACACACACATATATAAACACGCACACACACACATATATATAAACACACACACATACACACATATACACACACACACACACACACACAGACTCACACACACATACACATACACACACACACACACACACACACACTCACACACACATATACACACACACTCACACACACATATATATAAACACACACATACTGTGACTCAGGTATTGAGTGTAGATTGATGATGGAAAACATGAATTTAAACGATTTCAGCATGAGGCTGCAACATCACAAAATGTGAAAAAGTGAAGGGGTCTGAATACTTTCTGAATGCACTTTACATCCCCTGCTGTACACAAACACATATAAATACAGTATATACATATATATATATATATGGCCTCCTCCTGCGGCAATGTTCCCGTGTATCCTTGTATAAGAGATACTTGCCGGATCGTGAAGATGCTGGCCTGCACACTTCCCCTTATGGGTTGTTGTTTTTGGTGTCCTGTCAGATTCAGTGACAAATCGTGATGGAGTAGTTGCGCAGTGGATTATGTTCTCCCTTTATTCCTAAGGTGAGTGTCCCTTTCCTGTAGGTGATGCATCCCTCCATTGTTAGTAGAGGGATGGGGATACCATTGCTATCAAAAAGAGATACATTTATAAAAGGAGGAATAGGAAAGGGATCGAAGACAGGTATTATAGTTGGTGGAGTCTCTTAACTTGTTATGTCATGTGACGTCCAGCAAGCTTTTGACCTTAAAGTTTTAGGCCAAGCGTTGTCTAAACATAGCTGGTGACCTGCACAACCTTTGTTCGTTCCCAAAGGCCTTTCCCAAATGACAACACATGTGACATGGCATCAGTTCCTGAAGAGATAACTCACACGACTCCCACCAGTTCCATAAAGCCTTAGCCAATCACCGATCTTCTCTGCAGCCACACCTGCCGCCGCCCGATTTAGCCAATGGTCACAGCTTCAGTGGTGCCACCGTTTTGGGTGCTTGCGTTATGCTATTTTAGAGCTGATCGTATTCCCTTATATTAGAAGATACGTAGGTCAGGAAAGGTTTGGGTGGTGTAAGAGTGGGCAATGGGGTCTATAGGAGGGGTGGGGATAGGGGATTCATTTTGGGGTTGGGGAGTTGGTATTGTGAGGAGATGTTGTGAGGTCATGTTGGAGATTTAGCAGTAAATTTTGGGAGAAAACATCACCGTTGTTGCTTTTCTAAGTTTTCCTACTTTTCCATGCATACGTATATCCAAGTCAAGCCACTAATGTCGTTACACTTCTTCTTTTTTTTTTTTTACTACATGGTGGGCCTATTCATAGAATACTTACACTGCACAGTCAACGTGGTGTGAGCCAACTCTTCTGTTTTTGAACATTTTTTTCTTTGATCCAATATGGCTGCCAGACCACGTGAGCGATAACGTCATAAATTTATATTCTCTAATATAATTGTTGCATAGATCACGCTCAATAAATTTCAAACTGATCAGACTAAGCGTTGCCCCTGTCGAATTATGACATCATAATCACAGCACAAATGACGTCATCGTTAACAACACTTATTCCCCATGCGGAGTTCTTTACAATGAGCCATGTTTAAATTTTTTCCATGGCGCGGTTTTGAAGATATGGAGGTGCAACGTTTTTCCAAGATGGCGTCCGTAGCACGTGACCTATGACGTCATAATTATGAAATAAACGATTGCCGAGAAAATGAATTTTAAAATACAGACACGCCCAGTATATTACGCACCCGAATGCCTAACCCTGTTTTCGCTTTGCGAGCACAGGGTGATAATATCGATATCTTGGATAGTATTTGATGATTAGGTCATCATGCCACCCTAACCCGAGCACAGAGCTGGTATAATTGCCAAACACTGCCAAATGATTAAAGCAACAAATTACCAGAATTCCTCCTAGAAATGAGGAAACAAGCATTGTTCACTCATACACGCAAACACATACACATACACACATACATACACATACAAAAACACATACAATCACACATACACACACATAAACAAACACAAACACAAACACAAACATACAAAGACACAAACACATACAAAAACACATAAAAACACACAAACACATACAAAAACACACATACAAACACACATACAAACACACATACACAAACACAAACATACATACAAACACACAAACACATACAAAAACACATAAAACACACAAACACATACAAAAACACACATACAAACACACAAACACATACAAAACACACACACAAACACGCATACAAAAACACACAAACACACACACAAACACACATACAAACACACAAACACATACAAAAACACACATACAAACACGTACAAAAAACAGACATACAAACACACAAACACATACAAAAACACACACGCAAACACACATACAAACACACACACAAACACACACAAATACACATACAAACACACACATACAACCACACATACAAAAACACACATACAAACACACATACAAACACACACACACACATACAAAAACACACATACAAACACATACAAAACACACACACACACATACAAACACACAAACACATACACACACACACAAACACACATACAAACACACATACATACACACAAACACAAACACACACACAAACACACATACATACACACAAACACACACACAAACACACATACAAACACACAAACACATACAAAAACACACATACAAACACACAAACACATACAAAAAAAACACACACAAACACACATACAAAAACACACAAACACACACAAACACACACAAACACACATACAAAAACACACATACAAAAACACACATACAAACACATACAAAAACACACATGCACACACACATACAAACACACACATACAAACACACATACAAACACACATACAAACACACATACACAAACGCACACAAACACACATACAAAAACACACAAACACACACACAAACACACAAACACACACAAACACACATACAAACACACATACAAAAACACACATACAAACACATATAAAAACACGCATACAAACACATACAAACACACACACACAAACACACATACAAAAACACACATACAAACACATACAAAACACACAAACACACAAACACATACAAACACACATACAAACAAACACACAAACACATACAAAAACACACACACAAACACATACAAAAACACACATACAAACACACATACAAAACACGCAAACACACACACAAACACATACAAACACACATACAAACACACATACAAACAAACACACACAAACACACATACAAACAAACACATACAAAAACACACACACAAACACACATACAAAACACACATATAAACACACAAACATACAAAAACACATACAAACTCACAAATACATACACACACACACACAAACATACACACACACATACACACGCACACACACAAACATACACACACACACATACACACACACACACACACACATACACACACACAAACACACACACACACATACACACACACACATACACACACACACACACACACACACACATTGTATGTCATATGGCTTTACATCATTGTTGAACCACTACCTGTGTGCAATGTGGGACGTCCACACGGAGGTTATACCTATTGATGTTTATCATCATGTACCATGCCCTATGAGGAGCGCAGGTGTTGCCGAAGCATTTACGAGGTGACAATCCAGGTTTGGTCACCACTCCGACTCAGGAATTGTTCGTGGAGGAATGTTTAATTTGTTCATGGTGCCGGAGATAACTCGCCCACTGTTTGTGAAGAATACCGTGGGGATCTTTAACGTCCACCAACGAATGATGGCAGACAGGACACCCGGCGTAACATCCATCCAAGGGACCGCACACATTACAGAGGGTGTGTACCTTTACCTCTACACCATCCTGCCAGCCTTTAGTGGTGTTTGATATTTTAAATGTTTTTGTCTGCAAGATGATGATGTGAAGACAGGTGAATGACTCTCCTCTTCCTCTGGTCATGATGATGTGAAGACAGGTGAATGACTCTCCTCTTCCTCCGGTCATGATGATGTGAAGACAGGTGAATGACTCTCCTCCTTCGGTCATGATGATGTGAAGGCAGGTGAATGATTCTCCTCTTCCTCTGGTCATGATGGTGTGAAGACAGGTGAATGACTCTCCTCCTTCGGTCATGATGATGTGAAGGCAGGTGAATGATTCTCCTCTTCCTCTGGTCATGATGGTGTGAAGACAGGTGAATGAATCTCCTCTTCCTCTTGTCATGATGATGTGAAGGCAGGTGAATGATTCTCCTCCTTCGGTCATGATGGTGTGAAGGCAGGTGAATGAATCTCCTCTTCCTCTTGTCATGATGATGTGAAGGCAGGTGAATGATTCTCCTCCTCCGGTCATGATGATGTCAAGGCAGGTGAATCATTCTCCTCCTCCTCCATTCATGATGATGTTAAGACATGTGAATGTATCTCTCCACCTCCATCGGTCATGATCTCCATCAAGGTGCATCTCACAATGACTCAGCTTCCACTGGAGTGCACACCTTCCCACGTAGGTTACACAAACACTCACATTTCCGGGCTATCTTGGGCAGATCCCACAGCAGACTCTCCTCCACTAATTTATCAACCTCCGCCTTCTGTGGACCATTTGAACTCCACTTCCCTCGGGACGTCCGTCGGTCTTGGATTCAAATCCTGGCACAATGTTCCTGATGAAGACTGCCAGAGACAGAGACGACGCTGAATATAAATAAAGAAACATTCCAACATGTACAAAGGAATGAACTGTCGTCAGGACTAATTGTGTGACGCCTTTTATTCGGGAAGCAGGATCACCGGCTTGGAATGCAGACAAGACCGACCGTTAATGGGAATTCCTTCTCCTCTGGAATTCGAGCAACCCCATTCAGCCCCAGCGTGTGGAAAGACGCGCCTTTCAAGAGTGCCGGGAGAAGCATTCCAAATTGGAAATCCATGAGGAATCGTCTGATCCAAGACAACTTGAACCCTGACCTCCAGGTTTTGTAAAATTTCTGGCACTTCTGAGGAATTCCAGGCATTCCTCCATGTTTCGGGGTGAAATTGGATCGCGGGCCGAATGATTGTTATACCGTTTTACAATTTGGGAATTCCGTGTGCTCCAAAGGTCACCAGCAGAATAAACACGACCTTCTCATCCACATCTCATCCTAATTTCCTAACCCACAGTAACTCCACCTTTCACAAACATCGTTTTCTAACATCGTCGACGCCATTTTGACTGCGGCTTCTGAATCCAAATGGTTTCGTCCAAAACGACTCCATTGCAACATTCCTGACTCCGGTCACACAAACGTTCCTCGGCTGTACATTCCTTGCATCGCTCCTTTATCCTTTGCCTTTTGGGATTTGTGACGATGGGGGGCTTGAGGTGGGCGATGCGCCAGGTGATTCCGAATTTTGCGTGGAATGAGCGGCTGGACCATAAGGGTCGTGTGTCGCAGAAGGGTTAGATTGGCGAAGCGACGGATAGCGACAGCTGTTGGACAGCACTGGCCAAATATAAGGACAAAAATAGAGTGACCAGACAAGGGGCGCCAGAAACCCATGAAATACAACCCACCGTCTAGCCTACCCAAGGAGCGACTGACTGTAATAGTGACGACATTGGTGGGTGATGTCCCACTTGGGAAAAGTCTCTCTCTCTCTCTCTCTCTCTCTCTCTCTCTCTCTCTCTCTCTCTCTCTCTCTCTCTCTCTCTCTCTCTCTCTCTCTCTCTCTCTCTCTCTCTCTCTCTCTCTCTCTCCTCTCCCCTCTCCCCCTCTCTCTACCCCTCTCCCCCCCTCTCTCTCCCTCTCTCTCATATTATATGCACAATATAGTTAACCCTGGCACATTTTAATAATCATGCAGTGTTCATTGTGTGGTAAGAGATACCCCAACATGGTGACATGGATTTGTTGGCAAAGGAGGAGGCCATTTTGTCCATCGTGCCTTTGCCTTACGCACACTCGAACTCTCACCTCCTAAAAGTATTTCTCTTGCGCAACCAAGGAATTTGCCCCAAATACACAAGGGCTGCTCCTTTTGAAAAGGTGCAATGGGATTTTTTGACATCTGCAACCTAAATGGAGAGGGAACAGCTGGCTTTCCAGTTACATCCGAAGGAAGCTCTGAGATGCAACGTCCACTTTGTCGCATTGCATCAGGAAGGTAGTTTGGGTATTCTGACCCCGTCAGGCACTGAGAACATGAGATAAACGCGGATGGGACAAACAATACAGCAACTGGGTAGTTTGGGTAGTCCGACTCCGTCAGGCATTGGGCACACCGGATAAGCGCAGACAAGACAAATAATACAGCGACTGGGTAGTTTGGGTAGTCCGACTCCGTCAGGCATTGGGCACACCGGATAAGCGCAGACAAGACAAATAATACAGCGACTGGGTAGTTTGGGTAGTCTGACCCCGTCAGGCATTGGGCACACCGGATAAGCGCAGACAAGACAAATAATACAGCGACTGGGTAGTTTGGGTAGTCCGACCCCGTCAGGCATTGGGCACACCGGATAAGCGCAGACAAGACAAATAATACAGCGACTGGGTAGTTTGGGTAGTCCGACCCCGTCAGGCATTGGGCACACCGGATAAGCGCAGACAAGACAAATAATACAGCGACTGGGTAGTTTGGGTAGTCCGACCCCCTCAGGCATTGGGCACACCGGATAAGCGCAGACAAGACAAATAATACAGCAACTGGGCAATGTTTCTGCCCCTTGATTGAACCCAGACTGCAGACATAATCAAAAGGAGTCATATTTCTTGAATTAAACAAGCCAGAAATATGATGTTTTGTGCCAAAAAATATCATTCAGGTTTTATGTGAAACGTTTGATCTCTGTGTGAAAGGTTTATACCAATTTTATTTTTGGATATAACATTGAGTTACATCAAGTTGAGTTTGTTTAATTGTGTAACTATTGCACATTTTGAGGGATACTGCCTGGTGGACTGACTAAAGGACTGTAAACATCTGTCTGTGTCTATCTCTACTTTCAGCACCATTAGCGATGTGTTTCGGTTAATTTGTGAGATTTGCTTGGCATTGCAGTGAGGTTTGTAACACTTGGCTGTCTGGACACTGCGATCCGTGAATGTCTCATTGGCGTGTTCAGATTTTTGTAAACAGGCCAGTTGGCAGAACGGCGTGTGCTGGGGCTCGGTTACCCATAGGCCGTTTTAACAACGGCCAACAGACACGAGCAGTCACCCCGGCGCCAGGCGAGCGCATGCCGGTGGTGGGGCTGGCAGGTGCCCGGCTGACCGGTCTTCATGAAGCTGACAAAGCAAGCGGGTTTAGATCGGCAAGCGGGTCGGATTAAAAACTGAGCTTTGACTTTCAGCAAAATTGTACTTACCTCCATTTCATATACGTATACAGTCGTGGCCGAAAATATTGGCACCCTTGCACTTTTTTCAAATAATGCATCATTTCTTCCAGAAAATTGTTGAAATAAAAAATCTTTTGGTATCCACATTTGTATTTCTTTGGTTTGCAGTGGAACAAAACAAAAAGAGCTGAAAAAAATCACTAAATCTCAGCTTATTCCACACAGAAATTCTAAAATGGCCCGGACAATATCATTGGCACCTTTTAGAAGTTGTTAGAAATAATGAGATTTCAAGCAGGTGATTCTCCTTTACTTTGGAATTGAAATCACCTGTGTTGAACTGCAGGTGCCAGCAATATAAAAATCACTCATTCAATGGAGTTTGAATAATAATAATAATAATAATGCATTTATTTTATATAGCGCTTTTCAGGAAGCCCAAAGACGCTTTGACAGAGTGCAAAACATAACGCATAGCAAAACATAAAAACAATTGCAAAAAAAGAAGAATCAATAGGGAAATATTCAAAGCACAAAGGAGGGAGAAGGAGAGGAGATAGTCAGGGGTTATATGCTGTGGGTTAAATGTTGAATGCAGTGTTGAACAGGTGGGTCTTGAGTGATGTTTTGAATGTGGTGAGTGAGGAGGAGTCTCTGATGGTGTGAGGTAGCGAGTTCCAGAGGGTGGGAGCAGCGATGGAGAAGGCCCTGTCCCCCCAGGATCTAAATTTGGTCCGGATGGGGGGGGGGTCAGGAGGTTGGTACCAGCAGAGCGGAGGTTGCGGGTGGGAGTGTGTCTGGAGAGGAGGTCAGCCAGGTAGGATGGGGCCAGGTTATGGAGGGCTTTGTAGGTCAAGAGGAGGATTTTGTACTGGATTCTCTGGGAGATGGGGAGCCAGTGAAGCTTGTAAAGGACGGGGGTGATGTGGTCACGGGTCCGGGAATGGGTGAGTAGACGGGCAGCGGAGTTCTGAATGTATTGGAGTTTATTGGTGATTGTTGAGGGTGAACCATAAAGGAGGCTATTGCAGTAGTCCAGACGGGAAGTGATGAAGGCGTGGATGAGGGTTTCTGCAGCCACAGAGGAGAGGGATGGACGGAGACGGGCGATGTTTTTCAGGTGGAAGAAGGCTGTCTTTGTGATCTGTTTAGTGTATTTGTCGAAGGAGAGGGTTTGGTCAAAGATGATGCCAAGATTCCGGATGTGAGGGGAGGTGGACACTGGGAAACCGTCGATGTTGAGGGCAAAGTTATGGGTGGACTTGGTGAGCGTTTTTGGGCCAATGATGATTATTTCAGATTTATCACAGTTAAGTTTGAGGAAGTTGATTTGAAGCCAGGATTTTATTTCAGTGATGCAGTTTGTCAGGATAGAGTGGGTGGCGGTGGAGATGGACTTGGTGGAGATGAAAAGCTGGATGTCATCGGCGAAGCAGTGGAATTGGAGACCATGACGGCGGATTAAGTGACCGAGGGGGGACAGGTAAAGGATAAAGAGGAGGGGGCCAAGAACTGAACCTTGGGGGACACCTTGGGGGAGGGGAGCAGTGGGGGATTTGCAGTTATTGATGGAGATGAACTGACGTCTGTCAGAGAGGTATGATTTAATCCAAGAGAGGGCAGTGCCGGTAATGTTAAAGGTGGTTTCAAGTCGGGTGAGGAGGATGGTGTGATCGATGGTGTCAAAGGCAGCGCTGAGGTCGAGGAGGATGAGAATGTTGAGGTTGCCAGCATCAGAGGAGAGGAGAAGGTCGTTGGTGATTTTGAGGAGAGCAGTTTCAGTACTGTGGTTGGACCGGAATCCGGATTGGAATGTTTCATACAGGTTATTGGCAGAGAGGTGATGCTTGAGTTGAGTGGCTACAGCGCGTTCCAAAACCTTTGACAGAAAGGGTAGGTTGGAGATGGGTCTGAAGTTATTTAGGGTGTCAGGGTTTAGTCCAGGTTTTTTCAGAATGGGGGTAACAGCAGCAATTTTGAGGGATGGTGGGACGATGCCTGTAGACAGGGAGGAGTTTATTGTTGCAATGATAAGTGGAGAAAGAGCAGGAAGGGAGGCCTTGACAAAGTTGGAGGGGATGGGGTCAAGAGTGCAGGTGGCAGTTTTCATTCCGATGAGGAGTTCAGAGAGGTCAGTAGGGGAGACTGGGGAGAATTGAGACAGGGGATGGCAGGATAAGGGGGGGCAGGTGGTTTGAGGGGGAGCGGGTGCGGCGGTGGTCAAGCTGTTGTAGATGTTTTCAATTTTGCGTTGGAAGAATGAAAGGAAGGAGATGCAGTTGTCTATTGTGAATGACTGGGTGGTGGTGTTCAGGGGGCTGAGGAGTTTGTTTATTGTAGAGAAGAGTGCTTTTGGGTTTCCGGAGCCAGAGTGGATAATTTGAGAGTAGTAGGCGGAGCGGGCGCGGGAGAGGGCATCTTTATAGTGTTGTATGTGGTCCTTGTAGGCCTGGGAGTGAACTGTGAGACCTGTTTTATTGCGGAGTCTTTCAAGTTGGCGAGCACGAGTTTTCATTAGGCGGAGCTCAGGGGTAAACCAGGGAGCAGAATGGGTGAAAGAAACTGTTTTGGTTTTTATAGGCGCAATTTGGTCAAGGCAGGAAGAGAGAGTGTGGTTGTAGTAGTCAGTGAGGTCAGAAGGGGTGTGGAGGTCAACGAAGGGAGAAGTGGACATTTTTTCAGAGAGGGTCGATGAGAATGAGGCAGGTGAAAAAGCGTTTAGCTTACGGAAGTTGATAGTGCGATAATGCCTTGGTGCTGGGGTGGGGATGTTGATGGTCAGAGTGATGACTAGGTGGTCAGAGAGAGTGAGGTCGGAGCCAGAGAGATGGTGCAAAATTAGTCCAGTAGAGCAGACAAGGTCCAAAATGTGACCACGGTTATGGGTAGGAAAGTTGACATGTTGAGTGAGGTTAAAGCAGGTGAGTAAATCAGTGAAGTCAGTGGTTAGCGTGGAGTCAGTGGAGTCCATGTGGATATTGAAATCACCAAGGAGGAGGATTGAGGGGGAGAGGGAACATAGCTGGGTCAGAAAGTAGGAGAAGTCAGACAGGAATGATGGGTGTGGTTTGGGAGGGCGGTAGACAACAGCCATGACTGACTGTGTGTGACCAGAGAGTTTAAAAGCCAGGTGTTCAAATGATGGAGCAGATGAGATGGAGATGAGGTTGGTCTTGATGTCTTGTCGGTGAATAACGGCAATTCCACCACCTCGGCCCTCCGAGCGTGGTTTATTGATGTAAGAATATCCATTGGGTGTGGTGAGGTTGAGCGTGTAGTAGTCCAGTGGTTGTTGCCAGGTCTCAGTGAGACAGAGAAAGTCCAGTTTATTTTCCAGGATGTAGTCGTTCAGGATGAGGCATTTGTTGTTGAGGGACCGGGTATTGAACAGGGTGAGCTTGATGTTGTTTTGTACGGCGGGTATGAATCCAGGTGATTTGGCCAGGGTTCGCAGACAGGAGGTGCGATTTTGTGCGTTGTTGTGACCAGGTGTGTTGGGACGATGAGTGGGAGTGCGCTGAGCCGACCAGAGGATGGGGATGGAGTGACCTGATTGTAAATAAACAAACTTACGACCGGAGCCACGGTGAATGTACCTGGGTCGACGCAGGAGTCCATTCGATCTGATTGCAGAGATGCATGATGGGGTGGAGCGGGTTTTAAGCAGGAGAAGCCTTGCGGCAGAGTACCGCAGAGCCATGCCAGCAGGAGCGAAGGCAAAGCGAGCACGCGGCCAAGGGTGAGGAGGCGAAACAATCGACACAACCAACGGGAGTGGGCCCGAGGAAACAGCGATGGAGCCGAGCAGGTGAAGCCCGGAGCAGCAGAGCAGAGCCGGGACCGCGCAGAGGAAGACTCAATGGCCATAAATCCGCCACGACCACCAGGAAAGCAAGACACGGACAATGGTCCAGTCAGAGAAGCGGCGAGCAAACGACGCCAGCGTCCTCTCACGACCGGACCGGAAAACGGAAGTTATTCTACTGTTTTGTGTCACTGTGTGTACCACAATGAGCATGCAGAAAAGAAAGAAAACCAGAGAATTGTCTGAGGAGCTCAGACACAAGATTGTAGCCAAGCATGGACAATATCAAGGCTACAAGTCCATCTCCAGAGACCTTGGTGTTCCTGTGTCCACCGTACGCAATGTTATCAGGAAGTTTAAGGCCCATGGCACTGTAGCCAACTTCCCTAGACGTGGCCGCAGGAGAAAACTCGATCGAAGATTGCAGACAAGGATTGTTCGAATGGTGGAGAAAGCACCTCGATCAACTGCCAAACAGATTCAAGCTGATCTTCAGACACAAGGTATGACAGTTTCAACTTGCTCCATCAGTCGCCAACTCAATGAAAGGGGGTTTTATGGTCGGAGACCCAGGACGACCCCACTGCTGAGAGAGAGACATAAGAAAGCCCGACTGGAGTTTTCCAACACACACTGAACAAGCCAAAATCCTTCTGTGAGAATGTCCTGTGGGCAGATGAGACCAAATTAGAGCTTTTGGTAAAGCACATCATCTCTATGTTTACAGAAAACAAAATGAAGCCTTCAAAGAAAAGAACATCTTCCCTACAGTCAAACATTGAGGAGGTGTGGTTGGTGTGTGTGTGTGGTTGGTGTGTGTGTGTCTGTGGTTGTGTGTGTGGTTGGTGTGTGGTTGGTGTGTGGGTGGTGTGTGAATGTGTGGTTGGTGTGTGTGTGGTTGGTATTTCAATGTGTGGTTGGTGTGTGAGTGTTTGGCTGGTGTGTGTGTGTGTGTCTGTGGTTGTTGTGTGTGTGGGTGGTGTGTGAATGTGTGGTTGGTGTGTGTCTGTGGTTGTTGTGTGTGTGGTTGGTGTTTCGGTGTGTGTGTGTGTGTGTGTGTGTGTGTGTGTGTGTGTGTGTCTGTGGTTGTTGTGTTTGTGGGTGGTGTGTGAATGTGTGCTTGGTGTTTGTGCATTCTTCACCATAAAACCTCCTTCATGAACCTTCCCTCCCAAAAACAAAAATTCTAGTAATATTGTGCTGACATTCGTTTTATTTGCATATATAACACGTTCTGAATGCTCGCACTCTGTTACATCGGAGGCCGGTCAAGATCCCGCCATATCATTCAAATAAGAGAAGCCATTTTGGTTAAAGTTGTGAACTGTGAACACCTTGTGGGTTGTGGCTGAAGACCAACAGTGCGTAATGTGTATAAAAGTGCAAATGCCGAACATATGTGTCCAGACTCTCCGTGATCACCGACACAAACATAAAGGAAACCAGTGTCTGACAAACTAGGGACATACTGTACTTATTAAGTATGTATACTTGGCTGTACTGTACTATTGGCGAGTCGGTACATGAAACACAGTATTGTGTGTGCTAAGTCGGTGTACTGTACAACTTGAAAAACTCACTTAATTCATACCGGTACCCACAAAAATGCCATTAAATCGGTCAATTTCAATTGATACGCAAACGCTGTTATTAACATGGCGAAGATTATCATTCGTCGAAATAATATAAATCCAGCTTCCTTATTACACGGAAAAACGTGCCTTTTTTTTTAATTCCTTGCAAATCGTTCCAGTGTCGAGCTCGAGGCGATGCACGTGTAAAGTGTCAGGTCCAACGCGGGAAAGTTGCACGTGGAGTTGAGTTTGTGCGCACGTGGTCCAGCGCGGGAAAGTTGCACGTGGAGCCGGGTTTGTGCCACGTGACGCTGTGGCGTGTCCGCGTTCCCGCTACCGGCGCCGCCACGTTTCCCGTGGGAACTGCATCGTAGCGGGGCCGAGGGGAGCGCTGCACCACCCGTCGTCGTTTACAGTTGCATGAAGTCACCGTGTATATCGTAAGAGAAGAAAGAAGTCACTTATATGTCTAGCTGTGTGGCGTATGGAGTATGGGCAGAAATTGTTGTGTGCTTGCATATTATTTGGGGCTATGCATTTATTACGTACGTGCAAAATCGAAACTTTTCACCCTTTTTTCATTTTTATTTTTTGTATCCAAGATCGAGGCTCATGAAAGAGCTAACATTAATCACACAAAAACATCAAACAGACACGTAAAACATATAATAAGGGGAGCGGTAGACAAGATGGGGAGAGATGGGGAAGCACAAAAAAACACAACATTTGAGAGCAGGGACATCGGGAGATCTGTGGGAGAGAGGGCTTGGGGGAGGAGGCGTGGGGAGGGGAGTGGGAGAGGTATCAAACACATGGACACTGCAAGGACTTCCAGGAAAGAAGTCGGTATTTAAAAAAGTGGATCTAGGGTGAATTAGCGAGGGCCTTGTAATTCCCCGTCCTTCCCCTGCACTTCCTCAAAATTTCCTTCCACAATTCACAAACTCCTTATCCCTCTCCTAAACTTGTTCTTTCCCTCCTTTACTCAATTTTAATTTTGCAAATTTACTTCTTCCGCCATTACACTTTATGTATGTAATAAATAGACGACCTCTTCGAACATTTTCACCTCTTCTTTAGAGACGTGGAGAAAGAAAGATGTAACTTCCCCGTTGAAATTCTACCTTGAAACATCAAATACTGTACATCATCAGTACCTGTTTACATCCACCACGAAGGTGAACGGATGTTGTTTTCAGCCCTGTCTGTTTGTCTGTGAGCAGGTTATCTCAAAAGGTTGTGGACGGATTCAAAACTTGGTCGACAGGTCAGGTGTGATAACAATGAATTGATTCAATTTTGGTGAACATCCGAAACCGGATTTGGATTTGGAGGGTTTTTAAAATCTTTTAAGTGATTCTTCAGCATTGGGAGATAGGGCCAAAACACCATACAGTACCTTCTGAAAGTATTTACACCCCTTGACATTTTTCACATGTTGTTGTGTTACAGCCTGAATTTAAAATGGATTAAATTGGGATATGTGTCACTGATCTACACATAATACCCCATAATGTCAAAGTAGAATTTTTTTTTTTAAACAAAATAATTAAAAATGAAAAACTGAAATGTCTTGAGTTAATAAGTATTCAACCCCTTTGCCAGGACACTCCAAATTGAGCTCAGGTGCATCCAGTTTCCTTTGGTCATCCTTGAGATGTCTCTACAACTTGATTGCAGTCCACCTGTGGCCAATTCAATTGATTGGACATGATTTGACATTAACACACCTTTCTATGTAAGGTCCCACAGTTGACAGTCTACGTCAGAGCAGAAACTTTACCATGGAGTCCAAAGAACTGTCCGTATAACTCTGAGATAGAATTGTGAGGAGGCCTAGATCTGGGTAAAGGTATTGTTGCGTTCACCGGGGAGATTAAGATCCCCCAAGATGACGGGTGGCCGATCGAGCTTAAACTCTGAGGCGTTCAATCAAACAATGGCGGCTCTTCTTTACACTCACGGGAGCGGAGGGTGACAAAGCTTACCTGTACGGTTTCTACTGGAGCGTTCCCGAACCACGATAATCAAGCAAGACCGACATGGAATTAAAATGCAACAAATAAACAGGTTTAATGAAAATAATGCCAGGGACAAGAAATGCACGGTAAAACTAAATTCCTAAATTGGGGCGCTCCCCACGGACTCGTATACAACACAAGGGGATGACGAAAGTGAAAAATAAATGTGTTTGTGTGGTGTGTACTCAGCTTTGAGCAGCCCTCAAACCCTGTCGGCCCTCGAATGGGTCCCCGAGTCTGTGTGCGGGAAAACACACGCCTTGGCGCGAAGTCTGAAGTCCGTTCACCGCCAGCTGCCGAGCACGAAGCGAGCAGGCCCTCACTCCTTCCTCGCCATCTGCTCCACAAAGCACCGAGGTGAGACAAGAGAAGGATGCATCCGCCAAGAGAGAGGCATGCGACTGCACGCTATGCCACCCAGAGTCCAGAGAGTACGAACTGCGACCGCTCGTATTGAAGGTCCCGACCAGGAGTGTGTGCACAAACTGCGACCACCTGCCATGAACGTCGAAAACAAGAGAGGAAGAAAAATGCGACTTCACGCTATCAAAGCCAACCCGGAGAGAGAAAACTGTGACTGCTCGCTATCGATGTAGGGACCAAGAGGATAAAACCTTGACTGCTCGTCGTCAAACCCCGGACCAAGAGGAAGAAAATGGCGGTGCCCAGCCTTTTTGTTCCCCGGTCTCGAACGTCATCTGATGACGTCTGCGTGCGCTCCAATCAAAGAGTCCATCGCAGCAGTGCATCACCCTGACCAATCACCACCTCTTGGGGACCTGCCTGCTTGGTGTTGCGATGACTCGGCTGGCGGCGCCAGCGGCAGTGTTCAATGTCTGAATCCTGGTGGCTTTTATTTAGTGTTTATTTTAGGTGTGGAGTGCATGGCTGGTGTGGTGTTTGTCATAATGAACAAAGGAAAAACCACAGAGGCAATTTACATGCAGGGAATTAATTACCCTTATACCCAACCTAATTAACGTAGCTCCACCCCTTGCCATGGAGACAAATATACGACCTTACACGACATCCGGTCTAACAGATTCCCTACTTAGTTACATGAAGGTTCTTCTTCTTCATCGCTACATTGGAGCACACTACCCTACACAATCCTATCTGGCCCTAAGGTATTTCATTGGTACCATGCCTCCCCCCCCCACCCCCCCACACACACACACACACACATACACACACACTCACACACAATCACAATCACTCGCAATCATACACACACAATCATACACACACAATCACACACAATCATACACACACACATACAAACACACATACACACACACATACATACACACACACAATCACACACACACACACACACACACACAATCACACACAGTCACACATCCTCATTCACACACAAACACTCACACACTCACACATTCATGCACACACAATCACACACAAACACTCACCCACATACAATCATACACAATCACACACAAACACACACACAATCACACACACACTCACACACACTCACACACAGTCACACACCCTCATTCACACACAAACACTCACACACTCACACACTCACACACACAATCACACACACACAATCACACAGACACACTCACACACACAATCATACACACACATATACACACAATCACACACAATCACACACACACACATACACACAATCACACACACTCACACACACAATCACACAGTCACACACCCTCATTCACACACAAACACTCACACACTCACACAATCACACACAACCACACAAACACTCACAAGCACTCACACATTCACACACACAAAATCACACACAATCACACACAAACACACACACACAATCACACAGTCACACCCTCATTCACACACAAACACTCTCACACACACACACGCATACACACACACACACACACACACACACACAATCACACACACACATACACACACTCACACACAATCGTATACACACACAATCATACACACAATCATACACACACACACACAATCGTACACACACACACACACACACACACACACATACACATACACACATACACACACAATCACACACAATCATACACACACATATGCATACACACACACACACACAATCACACACTCTCACACACACAATCACACACAGACACACACCCTCATTCACACACAAACGCACACACTCACGCACACACACACACACACACACACACACACACACACACACAATCACACACTCTCACACACACAATCACACACAGACACACACCCTCATTCACACACAAACAAACACACTCACACACTCGCGCACACACACACACACACACACACACAGTATAAGTACAATATAGTTTAGCTTGTAGTTAGTACTGTATTTTATACCATTAACGGTTATTGTAATAACCAGTAAAAGGCGCATTTTTCATACAATTTTTATCATAAAACCCGTTACATTTTTCTGGTATCGTTATAAATGGTGTTGTTTTGTCGCTATATGTTCAATATTGTTAAAAAGAGCTGAGAAATCCCTTGATGACCTTGTGGCAAATGTTTGCAATGCATTTGGAACTAAAACCTCAGCAATTAACAACGTTTTTAAGGTTTGCATTGCCACGTCGAGGGTTTGGAAAAGGAGAAGGAAAACATGCACAACATTAGCCTTTTGTATCATTTTATTACCTACATGGTATACTTACCTTAGAATACTTAGAATACTTACCTTAGAATCCTTAACCCACACAGTCAACTTGGTGCGAGCCAGGTCTTCTGTTTTTTTTTAAAGGGTTTTCTTTCTTTGATCCAATATGGCTGCCAGACCATGTGACCGATGACATCATAAATTTACCTTCTCCAATACTTGTATAATTGTTGCATAGATCACGCTCAATACATTTCAAACTCATCGGAGTTTTATTGTCATTGTACTAAGCATTGTACTTGTCGAATTAATTAATATTTCTCCCCTATGGGCTGGTGCTCCTGCCTCACACCTGGCTCGGCTTCACGCTGT
This sequence comes from Myxine glutinosa, assembly GCF_964187855.1. Lineage (NCBI taxonomy): Eukaryota > Metazoa > Chordata > Myxini > Myxiniformes > Myxinidae > Myxine > Myxine glutinosa. Next base: position 8,682,787 of record NC_136264.1, on the reverse strand, counting down.
TGAATCCAAAGCTTTCAGAATCATTGGAATCTCCCGCGATGAAGCTATCTCTGAGGGCCTTTCACTCACTCACCGCAGGCAGGTAGGTGGTCTTTCTGTCTTCTACCGACTCCTCACCGGCCTTGCTCCCCCAGCTCTCTCTGTGCTCTGTCCCCCAAATATTCCTACAGGTCGCACAAGATCTGCCAGCAACCCTCTGATGGTTAAACTGCCGAAATCTCGGCTCTCTGCTCACCTTCACTCTTTCATTCCTCTTTTCTCCCGCCTCTGGAACAAACTCCCACACTCCCTTCAATCCCACTCCTCCCTCCAGGTCTTTAAAACAGCTGTTCACCACCATCTCTTATCTTCCCCCATCCAAAACCTTGATCTTTTCTACCCCCACTAATTCACCCCAGATCCACCTTGTTTGAAATTCAAACTTCTTTCCTGGAAGTCCTGGCAGTGTCCATATGTTTTATACCTCTCCCACCCCCACCCCCCTTCCCATGCCTTCCCCCAAAGCCCTCTCCCTCCCACAGTTCTCTCGATGTCTCCATGTCTCTCGGTCCCTGCTCTCAAATGTTGTGTTTGTGTCCTTCCCCCTCTCTCCCCATCTTGTCTACAGCTCCCGATGTTATTTGTTTTATGTGTCTGTTTGTCTTTCTGTGTGATTAATGTTCGCTCTTTCACGAGCCTCGATGTTGTATACAAAAAAAAAAAATACAAAAAAAAAAAAATTAATAATAATAATAATAATCGAGTTAATCGAGTTGATTAATTAATTAATTAATTTTGTATTTTGTATTATTTTGTATTTGTTTTTAAAAAAATTGGTATTTTGCTTCAAAAAGGGGACCACGGTGCCCGACAAAGGCCGACCCCTGCTATGCAGGGAAAAAGGCCTCTAAAGGTGGTTCTTCTCGGTATAAATTGATGCGGAAATAAAATTATAATGACGTTGTAGGTCACGTGGTTTGGAGGCCATATTGTTTGGAGTGAAAAGCCACTAAAATCCAATTTTCTCCGAAATGATTGGACACATTGAGGCCAAACTTTGCAGGCAGAATGGCATACCCATGACGAACAAAAAAGTCAGCGAGAATGACGTAATGCGTCACATGGTTTCGGAGTTATGATGTTTTTAAGCATAAACTTTTAAAACCAAGCTCCTCCCTCATTTGTGATCCAATCGAGGGGAAACTTCAAAGATGTGTTCAGCATGTCAATCTCTACTAAAATCACCTTTTGGAATTTGCGATAGGTCACGTGGTTTGGCATATATGTAATGATTAAACGGAAATATTTTAAAAAATTATAACTCTTGAACTGCTTCATTGATCGACGTGAAACTTTATATTGTAATAGAGATAATGAAGTGTAACATGTGTGCAAAATTTCAAGATGGTTGGATGTACGGTCTGGAAGCTAGAAGTTGTTATTGCGTGAAGAGGAAGAGTCTCCTAGAGTGGGCATGGAATTAATTATCACACTGCAAATGACGAGCAGGCAAAGTACGGAGCGACCTCACGGGGTCATTTTGACCTCAAATAAAATTTTGATTTCAGATTTGTCAATTGCTGAGGTATATTAACACACGACCAAAACAGATTTGGTGAAATTCCGACGATTTTTGACAAAAATATAACATTTGTGTATGCATTTCAGTAAAGTAAAGTGTGCGCCATGTCAGCATTTTAAAAAATTGAAACGTGGCTCATTGTAAGTAACTCCATATGGGGAATAGGTGTTGTTAACGATGACGTCATTGGTGCCATAATTACGACGTCATAATTCGACAGGGACAACGCATGATCTATGCAACAATTATTTAGAGAATATAACTTGATGATGTCATCACTCACGTGGTCTGGCAGCCATATTGGATGAAAAAAAAAGAAACATTCAAAAATAGAAGAGTTGGTTCACACCAAGTTGACTGCACATGGTAAGTATTCTATGAATACCAGCTAGTTTTTTTAGTTATGAAGATTGTTTTTTATTGGTGAAGAAGATTCGTTATTTTTAGTGATGGAGATTGTTTTTTGTTTTTGTGATGAAGATTTTTTCTTTTTGTGATGAAGATTTTTTCTTTTTGTGATGAAGTGTGATGAATATTTTTTTATTTTTGTGATGAAGATTTTTTTATTTTATTGGTGAAGAAGATTCGTTATTTTTAGTGAAGATTGTTTTGTTTTGTTTTTGTGATGAAGATTTTTTCTTTTTGTGATGAAGTGTGATGAATCTTTTTTTCTTTTTGTGATGAAGTGTGATGAAGATTTTTTATTTTTGTGATTAAGATTTTTTTAGTGATGAAGATTGTTTTTTATTGGTGAAGAAGATTCGTTATTTTTAGTGATGGAGATTGTGTTTTGTTTTGTTTTTGTGATGAAGATTTTTTCTTTTTGTGATGATTTTTTCTTTTTGTGATGAAGATATGTTTTTTTGGTGAAGATTGTTTTTTTTAGTGATGATTGACTTTTTAGTGATGAAGGTTGTCTTTTTAGTGAAGTTTTTTTTCGTGAAGATTGTTTTTTTAGTGATTAAGATTACTTTGTGAAGTTGTTTTAGTGAAGATTGCTTTTTCGTGATTAACCCCCCCCCCCCCTTCCCACGCCTCCTCCCCCCAAGCCCTCTCCCTCCCACACATCTCCCTGCTCTCAAATGTTCTGTGCTCTCAAGTGTTTGTGTGCTTCCCCTTCTCTTGTCTTACGCTCTCTCTTTTTATATATTTTGTTTGTCTGGTTGATTTGTTTGTGAAGTAAATGTCAGCTCTTTCACGAGCCTCGATTCAGTATACACAAAAAAAAAAAAAAAAGATTATATAGTGAAGTTTTTTCGTGAAGATTTTTTTTTAGTGATGAAGATTATTTTTTATTGGTGAAGAAGATTCGTTATTTTTAGTGATGGAGATTGTTTTGTTTTGTTTTTGTGATGAAGATTTTTTTTTTTGTGATGAAGTGTGATGAATCTTTTTTCTTTTTGTGATGAAGTGTGATGAAGACTTTATTTTTGTGATGTAGATTTTTTAGTGATGATTGTTTTTTTATTGGTGAAGAAGATTCGTTATTTTTAGTGATGGAGATTGTGTTTTGTTTTGTTTTTGTGATGAAGATTTTTTCTTTTTGTGATGAAGATTGTTTTTTTAGTGATTAAGATTACTTAGTAAAGTTTTTTTTTGTGAAGATAGTTTTTTTAGTGATTAAGATTACTAAGTGAAGTTTATTTTTGTGAAGATTGTTTTTTAGTGATTAAGATTACTTTGTGAAGTTGTTTTAGTGAAGATTGCTTTTTCGTGATTAAGATTATATAGTGAAGTTTTTTTTTAGGGAAGATTGTTTTTTAGTGATTAAGATTACTAAGTGAAGTTTTTTGTAGTGAAGATTGTTTTTTAGTGATTAAGATTACTTTGTGAAGTTGTTTTAGTGAAGATTGCTTTTTCGTGATTAAGATTATATAGTGAAGTTTTTTTTAGGGAAGATTGTTTTTTAGTGATTAAGATTATTCAGTGAAGATTTTTTTTTGTGAAGATTGTTTTTTTAGTGATGAAGATTACTTTGTGAAGTTGTTTTAGTGAAGATTGCTTTTTCGTGATTGAGATTATATCGTGAAGTTTTTTTTAGTGAAGATTGTTTTTTTAGTGATTAAGATTACTTTGTGAAGTTGTTTTAGTGAAGATTGCTTTTTCGTGATTAAGATCATATAGTGGGTTTTTTTAGTGAAGATTGTTTTTTTAGTGATTAAGATTACTAAGTGAAGTTTTTTTTAGTGAAGATTGTTTTTTTAGTGATTAAGATTACTTTCTGAAGTTGTTTTAGTGAAGATTGCTTTTTCGTGATTAAGATTACTCAGTGAAGATTTTTTTTTAGTGATGAAGATTGTTTTTTTTATTGGTGAAGAAGATTTGTTATTTTTGGTGGTGGGGATTGTTTTTTGTTTTTTTTAGTGATGAAGATTGTTTTTTCTGGGGGGATTAAGAGGTTGTTGATTTTAGTGATGAAGAAGTTTGTTTTTTTTGTGATGAAGAAGTTTGTAGGTTGAGGTATGAAAGAACATTCAGTCTTCCAATGTAGTGCCACGCTGTTCTTGTCCGTCTGTATTCAGTCAGCAAAGATAATTTAATCACAGGGTCAAACGATGTACACAAACGATGTACACACAAAGTCAAGGGACAAAAATAGCACAAAGTGAGTGTTGGAACAAACCACGAGGAAAAGTGCCAAACAAAATCAGTGTTATTTTCATATTATGTTTGTCCTTTGGGATGGCAGGATGCCTTCGAACCCTGGACCTAGAGGTACGCACACTCGCCCCGAAGGTGTCTAGTTATCAATTCTGACCTAGTTATCGAGTTATCTGACCCAGCTATAAACTATCAACCCAGTGTTTCAATGCGTGTGACGTTAAGCTGGTGGACGTTAAAGATCCCACGATGTCCTTCATGAAGAGTAGGCGAGCTATCGCCAACACCCTGAACAAATTACGAATTGCCGTGGTAACTAGTGCTGGGAATGCAATGGCAAACCACCCAGTATAATGCTTCCCTTGCCAAGAAACCGCTTCGGCAACACTGAATCTGCCTTCGGGCAAAACACCAGAATAAAAAATAGTCTTTTATTGTTTTTCTTTGTGTATTCTAATTATTATTATTATTATTTTCATCATCCCACCAAAGTCCTCATGGTGCTAATTGTGCTGTGTTAAAGATCGCCATTTCCATCAGTGTCCCAACTCGGGGTGCTGCTCTGTCAATGGGAATGTGAATAGGAACAGCTGGCGTACCACGTCACTGATGACGTTTGCGGCCTTGAGGACGACAGGCAGCGCGGTTATGGTGATTTATCTGCTGTCGCTGGCCTTGTGGAGTCGGGTGCAGCTGCACTCTCACTGCTACCTTTGAAAATTGAATTCACCGATTCCGCCTTTGCCAAGGGCAGCAGCTGTTACAGCGGCGCAGCCACACTGGCACCATGGATTATTTGGACAATTGAGAAATCCTCTACCGGTGTCTCTCGAATATGGCATGTTTCTGGAGTTTATCTCACGGAACTATGTCCTCATCCTGGAAAAGAACTCTTGATTGTGGTTTGTGAGCGGATGCGGGAGAACCTGGGAATGTGCGTGAGCCGCTCGAGTACTTGTGACAATTGGCGGAGGGGGACGAGGAACACGTGGTTTGTGGGTGTTATTTCAGACTGTTATCGCTAATTCTCAGCAATTAAAGCTGGCAATTGGTGCACGTGGTCTGCTTCCCTCACCTTTCTCTTCCCTGACAACCTCCCAGCAACAACCTTCGCTGCGTACCCTCACCAATCTTCCTTTCGGCTCTGCACCATCCGACTTCTCTCAAAATGCCATACTTGTCCTTTCCTCCTCCGCAGTCGTGCCCCCGACAATATCCCACCGATGTGAAGTGCATTTCCTCCAAGCCTCAGAATCTGTCTTTCCGAGCTCCGAAGTGTGCTCTTCCCATACGAGCTTCGCATTTGGTGTTCATGGTCCTGCTGACGTCACAATCGATTAGCCTTACCTTTGGCTTTGATTGTGACGTCAAGCGAGTTCATCACGATAATATTTCCAGCCAGGAACAGAAGTTCAAAGTTGCTGTTCTTCAGTTTCTTCACTACTGATCTCAACTTGGTGCTCGGGTTGCAGCACTACTTCTCTTAGCTTTGTGTGCGATGTCAAAACATCGATCACATCCTCCAGGCCCTCATCGCGATGGGATTTCACTGAGGTAGTGCGCCACCACCTCAAAGGCGCGTACGATTTGCACTTCTGGAAGAAGAAGAGCTCTCTTCCGGTCGTTCGATTTGGACTCTTCTCTTCTCGGAAGCTCTTCTGCCTCTTCCCGTTATCCAGCAGAAGAGGCGCGGGCTCTTCAAAAACAAAATGGCCTCGCCGATTACTTTGAAAGAACTTTGTCATATATGACACGTTGATATTACAGCTGTATGGAAAGTTTGCTTAACAGGCTTAACTCACTTAATCACGAGTTCTATTTTACTTATTTGTTGTTTTCTTGGTAATTAGTGAGTGATATGGGAGTGATATATACGCCGTTTTCACCCATAATTTCAGTCACGGAGAAACGCTGCTGGTTATACTTACGCAGCAGAACTTGCAAGTGAAAACACAATCTGGATATTTGCATCAACTTGTGATGTAGTGGCATCTTTGTCTAATTCTTCCATCATGCGCGTGAGTAATACATGTTTGGCCGCCATCTTGCTTCTCTTCTGCCTGTTCGGCGCAAAGCAATCTTCTGGAAGAGGCTTAGGTCTTCGGAAGAGACCAAATCGCACGCGCCTCATGTCACTTCCCCATCATTACCCATGATCTTTATTAGCCCCATTGATCTTTCCTACTTTCCTAACACAACTCTCTTTCTTCCATACACATTTCCGGATTTCCTCTCCGCCTCTCTTTTCTTTCTTGTTTGTTACTCCCTCGGTAGTTGTGCCCAATTAGTGCCCCGTTACCATGAGCCTCGCTCTTGTACGCATATAAAACAACAACAACAACAACAAAACAAACCTGGGGTGGTTTGAGTTCATGTAAAGCCGCTCCACTTATCAAAGGCCGCCACAGCCGAGCTTAGTTGTAAATGCGCAAATTAGCAACTGGGAGATTTTCACGTATCCAGTGAAACAAAATTGCAGCATCATCATTGGTGATGTGGATGTATTCAGAGCGGTGTTGGAATGGTTGTAATGACGTGATTTGTGCCAAGATAAAGCACAACTACCCAATGTACAAGACCACCTCGAGCTTTCAAAAATGACCGACCTAAAGGTGTCGAGATAATGAAATCATTGGATTCTCAGAGTTTATTGACGAGGCAGCACAAAATGGCGGATGTGTGACATTTCAGTTGGTGAGAATCACAATGTCATGCTCTTTTTACATGAGCAGAGTGATACAGATCAGTGAGTGGTGAAACGAAGCAGCTGGAGTGCAATTTGTGCAATGACTATGACGCCATCTTAGTGAAACTCGATTGTACGATGCGATACGGTTCAGGCCTAAACGGCAACCCTCATCGGGATTCATTAGGCAGTCGAACCGTCTAATTCTCTCTCCATGATGTTGGATATTGCTCTGTGAGGAGGTTTTCCTTCGCCTCTTGTACAGAAAGGGACATTGTGCACCGACGACACCGTGATCTCTTCGCACGTCTCTCACCGACACGTGACCCCCTTCTGGTCTCCGAGCAATTCCAGCCAAATCACCTTCATCTCAACGATCCTGCTTACTTGCTCCTTTCATTTGCCTAACCCTAACATCTTCCTAACCCTAACATCTGCCTAACCCTAACCCTAACCCTAACCCAAATCACCTTCATCTCAACGATCCTGCTTACTTGCTCCTTTCATTTGCCTAACCCTAACATCTTCCTAACCCTAACATCTGCCTAACCCTAACCCTAACCCTAACCCAAATCACCTTCATCTCAACGATCCTGCTCACTTGCTCCTTTCATTTGACCGCGCATCGATTCGCGAACGAACGCTGTGTTTGCACAGAACATTCTTCCTTGAAGTCTCGTGCAAACTGACCCCCGAAATGGAGGAACGATACACTCGGTACTAGTCGGTGTTGAAGCGTTTTGCGGAACATTGTAAAACACTGTTTATGTATCCAAGAATTTCCCCAATCAGACGATTCAAGCCACCATGAGGGTTGTGCCTTTGTGGTATTTAAGAGGAAGGGGTGGGTGAAAGGCCTGTCTTTCGATGAAAGGGCTCTCTTTTCTCTGAACCGGGAAGAAAGGCGTTTCTTGGAAGATTAGGCAAACAAAGACAAGCTTGGTCATTGCTTCCCAGAAGGGTATTGCAAATGGTGACGCCTGGACGATTGCCGTTCTGGGGAGTTGCAACATCGAGCATGCCTCCAGTTCAATCGGAACAGCTAACCCTAAACCTAACCCTAACCCTAACAACCCTCCAGTTCAATCGGAACAGCTAACCCTAACCCTAACCCTAACAACCCTCCAGTTCAATCGGAACAGCTAACCCTAACCCTAACCCTAACCCTAACCCTAACCCTAACAACCCTCCAGTTCTATCGGGACGGCTAACCCTAACCCTAACAACCCTCCAGTTCAATCGGAACAGCTAACCCTAACCCTAACCCTAACCCTAACCCTAACCCTAACAACCCTCCAGTTCTATCGGGACGGCTAACCCTAACCCTAACAACCCTCCAGTTCTATCGGGACGGCTAACCCTAGTGTGGAAATGCTGGGTCATCCTCTTCATGTCATATTATAAAATGTGTCGAAACTGCGTTTCCAACCTGCAGCAATATTTTTCAAGTGCTCGGGGATAATGATCGACTTTTGAGTAATTACTTTGAGTGGACCCGCTAATGATTGACAGTTGCAACTGAGATGGGTTGATCCAATGTATGGTTCGTCAGTGACGTCCATCTCTTTTGAGCAGAGAGTCAATGGAAGTGGAAGTACAGCACCTGCCAAAGACACCATGGTGCTGCTTCTAGCCGAGCTACCCGTGACGTCAAATCTCTCAGTTCCGCGTCACACTTGTCAATGCAGGGTTGTAAGCCTGGTGTTGGTTTACCGGTTAAGGTGACCAGCTTAAGATGGTAGGGTCTTGATGTTAGGTCTACAGATTATAAAATACAGGGTTTTACTTTTTTCATTTATAAAAGGTAACCAGATATTGGTTTGGCAGGACAGGTATGTAAAATCACTTCTGAGTTATCCAACCTGGGATCGAATCTGGACCAAGCAATAAACCATCACCCAGGTATTTTGGAGGCTGAGTGCCGTCCTTCGGACGGACGCTAAACTGGGCCTCCCATCTGCTGGTATTAGTTGTTGGACTTATAGATCCCACGGTGTCCCACGTGAAGATTACCAGAGTTATCTTGGGAATGCTGACCGAATTCCAAATTTAGCCAGCGTTCCTGCCCTGACAGTTGGGAATGCAACTGCAAACCACCCAGCACAACACTTCCCAAGAACTGCTTCGAACTGATGATGATTGTGAAGCAAACATTTCAAGATATACTGTATGTATGTTCAACTAGTTTGTTAACTCAACTGGACGAGTTCATCACATACTGAACCGCCCAGCGTCTGTCGTCGTCGTCTATCGTCCGTTAACTTTTCGACGTTAACACTTCAGCGTCCACAAATATCAACCGATTCCGATCAAACTTGACATGCAGCCTCCTTACCCCAAGGACCAGGTTGTTGTTACATTTCAGGCCCGATCCGTTAAAAATGGCGGACTTAGGTGACAATTTTGTTTTTGGTCACGAAAACGACGTTAACACTCTAGCGTCCACAAATATTAAAAGATTTTGATCAAACTTAGAGTGTTTAACCCTTACCACGCAAGGTAGGTTGCTATTGTATTCCATCCCGATCCATCACAAAATGGCCGCCATAGGCCGCCATATTGTTTTCAGCTCCGAAACGACGTTAAGACTCTAACGTCCACAAATATTTATGGATTTTGATCAAACTTGGTGTGTGAGACTCTTACCACACAAGGTAGGTTGCTATCGCATGTCAACCCGATGTGTCACAAAATGGCCGCCATAGGCCGGCATATACAAGTATAAAGATACAAGGACCTTAAAATTATTACACAATGTTGTTGGCTTTTCATTTAAGTCAAATCTAGTACAGACAACTGACCTACTTTAAAGTTGTCCAGTCAGTTCAGTTGAGTTCTGCTTCCCTCGAAGCTCTAGTTAAGACTCTTACACATGCAAATCCTGAAAATATTTGGATGTACGCCAATTGTAAGTGCTAAACTTTCTCCTTAGTTGTGGTCGTTCCTTCTTCATCGCACGTGGAGCAATTGTAGCTGATGCACATCCTTTAAGGTTAGGGCAGGAGGAGCCATCTCACAGCAATCTCACCCAAAAGCCAGAGGGAAACTGGAGATAACCGAAACATTGTGGACTCAAGGGCACCTGTCTGTCAGACCCAGCTTGTCCGTTAAGGACAGTCTGCGGGATGAGGCTTTCTGTCCCAACATGACAACACCGGGAATTAGAGGATAATTCAGTGGATGGAATCGACAGAACGTTGATCAGTTCTCCATCTTTTTCCACGGTGGTTTATGGCATACGTCGATCAACATTCCGTTCCTTCCAGCCATTGGTCTACTTCTCTGCCGATAGAGAACCACACTGGCCTTCACTATCGAGGCTACTTTTCCATTCCAAACTGAAGTAGACTTTAAGTAAAAGATCGAAGTAGGAAGAAGTAGGAAGAAGACTTCCTACTTCGACTTCCTACTTCCTACTTCCTACTTCCTAGAAGAAGACTTCCTACTTCGAAGTAGGAAGAAGGAAACACATTCTACAAGGAATCCCGTGATGCGAGCATGTGGCAGGAAACGTGACCAAAGAGCAGTATGATTGATAAGCACGTGGACAGCATTGATACTCCTGTGGGGGAAGGGAAGGGGATTGATGCCTTAGGATTGGGAGAGGGAAGGTGAGGACTTGGGGTTGGGAGGAGGGTGGAGTTGAGGACTTGAAGTCCTATTTTACATTGCGAGGATGATCCGCCGGTCCTTGCTGGTACCCCTGCCAATGAGGGCCATGCAGTGCGTAGCCCATGATATGCTGGATGAAACTAGAAGGACACTCTGCGGAGAGCATACCTCCGCCAAGCTGAACAGTTTATGTTTTCTATCCCACTGGTAGGCCAGATCTGGATTCGGACATGAACCAACATCTAATCAGTCCAGAAAGTTTCGTCCGAATCCGTACCTAACTTTTTTGAAATATCGTGTTGACATATCGGTTTTAGCCCGATCACTAAACCTCCATCCACCTTCAGTGGAGTAGGTAAACAGGTGGGTTCAGTAACGCACTGGTTATTACGACATCAGTCGCCCATGAAAATGTGATTGACGGAAAACCCAAAACGAACGGTTTGTGGTCGTGATCATTAACTATCGGGTATAATAGATATGCCAACATACTCATTGGCAATACCCATTGTGGGATGCACAGAAAACCAGAAATGTGTAAGGAGGAAGTTGTGGTGGAAAGTCTCTTCCCGGCAGCCTTTGGTCTTTTCCCAGCAGTATTGTGACGTCATACATTCTCCCCTCTTATTCTAAAGCCTTCCCCTTTGTTTTCCACTCATCCATATATCTCTGATTTTATCCTACCTTTGTGTTTTGATTACACTTTGTATTTATTGTTGTTGTTGTTGTTGTTGTTTCATTCTCACTGTTGTTTAAGCACCATTCCGTTACTTTTGAGCTTGCGAGGGAACTTCAAGAAGGAAATAAAAGTTCCGTTGAGACTTCCTTTGGCGGTGGGAGGGGATCAAGTATTTTTTGGCCTTTCTACTTCTGATAATGTGGGAATGTTGCTTGAATTTCATGTTTTAATAAACAAGTTGGAATGTTCAAGGCTTAATTATTAGAACCCTCCCACCTTGGAATTTTATTGTTTACTTATGATACACCTTTTAGATACCCAGAGGCCTGAACGTGGACAGCATTGTCCTGTCAGTGGGGGACGAAGACATTAGAAAAATTGGGGTCTTAGGAGATATGTGGGGTTGGGGGGGTGCCCCCCAAAATAGGTATTTTTTTCTTTGTTTGTTTAAATTCTTATGATTATGTTGGTATGATTCTACCTGCTGCCCTGTCTTCTAGCAACCATTCAAATTGGTTTAAAATACCTTCAGTCAGTGCAGTACACTGTTTATTCTACCAGGTGAGCATCAGGTGAATTGCCCCTATGTTTTGAAATACAAAATCGAGGCTCAGGTAAAGGTGAAGTGAAAGAGTGACAGTGGGGACACAGTTGGACAAAGCAAGCAAGGGAATGAACAAAAGCAAAAGAGGAGGTGGGGAGGAAGGTAGCAAGCACAGAAATCTGCAAGTAAGAGAATTATTCAGTACCTGGTTAATGGAGGTAGTCTGCGGGCAAGGATGGGGGACGATATGACGCGGTGCTGCACTGCTTGTGTGAAGAGCTGAAGGGAAGAGTACATTTGAAACGTACGCACAAGGTTGTTCCACGAATGGAAGAAAGGAGGAACAAAGAAGTGAATGCAGGCAGCCTGGATTTGGAGAGTTTAACCAGGATGGGGTTCCTGGAAGAATTCCTCATCCTGTAGGAGCTCGAGAAGGTGACAGAGCCGAGGGTGTTAGACCAGAGGACAGGTAGGAAAAGAAAAACAGACAGCACTAACGTGCCTGCGATGTGAGAGCAACAGATATTATGCTTCGGCCTCATCACGAGATATACAAATACTGTTGGTGCTGTTAGTGCTGTTAGTGCAAATACTGTCAGTGCTGTTAGTGCTGTTAGTGCAAATACTGTCAGTGCTGTTAGTGCAAATACTGTTAGTGCAAATACTGTTAGTGCTGTTAGTGCAAATACTGTTAGTGCTGTTAGTGAAAATACTGTTCGTGCTTTTAGTGCTGTTAGTGCTGTTAGTGCAAATACTGTCAGTGCTGTTAGTGCAAATACTGTTAGTGCAAATACTGTTAGTGCTGTTAGTGCAAATACGGTTAGTGCTGTTAGTGATGTTAGTGCAAATACGGTTAGTGTTGTTAGTGATGTTAGTGCAAATACTGTTAGTGCTGTTAGTGCTGTTAGTGAAAATACTGTTAGTGCTGTTAGTGCAAATACTGTTTGTGCTGTTAGTGCAAATACTGTTAGTGCTGTTAGTGCCGTTCGTGCCGTTAGTGCTGTTAGTGCAAATACTGTTAGTGCTGTTAGTGCTGTTAGTGAAAATACTGTTAGTGCTTTTCGTGCTGTTAGTGCAAATACTGTTAGTGCTGTTAGTGCTGTTAGTGCAAATACTGTTAGTGCTGTTGGTGCTGTTAGTGATGTCAGTGCAAATACTGTTAGTGCTGTTAGTGCCGTTAGTACTGTTAGTGCAAATACTGTTAGTGCTGTTAGTGCAAATACTGTTGGTGCTGTTAGTGCTGTTAGTGCAAATACGGTTAGTGCTGTTAGTGATGTTAGTGCTGTTAGTGCAAATACTGTTAGTGGTGTTAGTGCAAATACTGTTAGTGCTGTTAGTGCTGTCAGTGCAAATACGGTTAGTGCTGTTAGTGATGTTAGTGCTGTTAGTGCAAATACTGTTAGTGGTGTTAGTGCAAATACTGTTAGTGCAGTTAGTGCTGTTAGTGCAAATACTGTTAGTGCTGTTAGTGCTGTTAGTGCAAATACTGTTAGTGCTGTTCGTACAAATACTGTTAGTGCGATTGGGTGAACAGAATCAAGGGCCGACGGATGTGATGCTGGGGCCCCGGCCCATAGTACTTCATGTCGAGCTCTGGACACACAGTGCCAAAGAAAATATACACCCCCTTTCAACATTTTCACCTTTTGTTACCTTATAGCCTGAAATTAAATTACATTACATCAGACTTTTACCGCCTTTATTTGCACATCGTAACCCAGAACTTCCAAGCGAAAAACTAATTCTACAAATTTCAGAAAATTAATTAAAAACAAGTCCAGATACATTCAAAGTACACCGCCCCCATGCCAAATAATGAAATAATATTTTCTTAATCAATCGGCCAATAGCATACCTAAACCACGAGTGCTTCATCCGAGGATGTAACTTTCAGAAAATTAATTAAATAAATCATTAAGAGGAAAAATTAAATAATTATATTATTAATCAATAAAGAATTAATTGATCAATACATCAAAAATAGCCTTCACAGCCAAATCACTTCGTCATTGTCATGTCCAAAAATCAGCTTCCTAGCTCAAAAGGTGCCTGAGATATTGCCCAGGTGAGAAAGGAAATCCTCAAGCTCACAATTCGACCCCCTTCGGTGCCCAGAAATGACGTCATGCAGCACCTGGAGATTGCACAGGAAAGGAGCGGTGTATAAAAGTCAACGGGTACCTTCTGAAGGCCCTGTATCCCCGATAGGCTGAGCAGTTGTATCCTACTAATAGGCCGGATCCGGGTCGGGAGCTGAACCCAAATCGAATCAGCTCGTTCTTGTCACATAACCAACTCAGCCACCAAGTTTTGTTATAATCCGTTCACAACTTTTTGAAGCCTGCTACGTATCGTTTTTGGCCCAATCACTCAATGGTGAAGAATCACTTAAGATTTTAAAAAAATTCTCGTATCCGGATCTTCACCAAAACTAAATCAATTCGTTCTCGTCACACAGTCAACCTGTCCAGCAGGTTTTGTCCAACTCCGTCCATAACTATGAGATATCGTGCTCACAGACAGCCAAACACAGGTGAACACAACCTCCGTCCACTTACCTGGAGGTAATGAAAATAACCTTTGCTAGTAGCTAATAAACTGTACATGGTGGTAATGGTAGTGGACTATACATGGTGACTACTCCAAAACCCCTATGCCTAATCCCAATACCCCAATCCCAATACCCTAATCCCAATACCCTAATCCCAATACCCTAATCCCAATACCCTGATCCCAATACCCTAATCCCATTACCCAATCCCATTACCCAATCCCAATACCCTAATCCCAATACCCCAATCCCAATACCCTAATCACAATACCCTAATCCCAGTACCCTAATCCCAATACCCTAATCCCAATATCCTAATCCCAATACCCTAATGCCAATACCCTGATCCCAATACCCTAATCCCATTACCCAATCCCATTACCCAATCCCAATACCCTAATCCCAATACCCCAAGCCCAATACCCTAATCCCAATACCAATACCCTAATCCCAATACCCTAATCACAATACCCTAATCCCAGTACCCTAATCCCAATACCCTAATCCCAATATCCTAATCCCAATACCCTAATGCCAATACCCCAATCCCAATACCCCAATCCCAATACCCTAATCCCAATATCCTAATCCCAATACCCTAATCCCAATACCCCAATCCCAATACCCCAATCCCAATATCCTTACCCCAATCCCAATACCCTAATCCCAATACCCGAATGCCAATACCCTAATCCCAATACCCTAATCCCAATACCCTAATCCCAATACCCCAATCCCAATACCCTAATCCCAATATCCTAATCCCAATACCCCAATCCCAATACCCTAATCCCAATATCCTAATCCCAATACCCTAATCCCAATACCCCAATCCCAATACCTTAATCCCAATACCCCAATCCCAATACCCTAATCCCAATACCCTAATCACAATACCCTAATCCCAGTACCCTAATCCCAATACCCTAATCCCAATACCCTAATCCCAATACCCTAATCCCAATGCCCTAATCCCAATACCCCAATCCCAATACCCTAATCCAAATACCCTAATCCCAATACCCTAATGCCAATACCCTAATCCCAATACCCTAATCCCAATACCCTAATCCCAATACCCTAATCCCAATACCCCAATCCCAATACCCTAATCCCAATACCCTAATCCCAATACCCTAATGCCAATACCCTAATCCCAATACCCTAATCCCAATACCCTAATCCCAATGCCCTAATCCCAATACCCCAATCCCAATACCCTAATCCCAATGCCCTAATCCCAATACCCTAATCCCAATAACCTAATCCCAATACCCAATTACATTGCATCTTTCTCCCTTAATCCTCACGTAATTATGAAGAACATCTGAAGCATAACACAAACCAATTCAAACTGAGCTCCTTCCTGGTGTTGCATCATCTTCCTGAGGTTTTGCCTCGCTGGGGGAAGCCACAAGCATGCTCCGCACACATGTTACACATGTTAGTCTGTTTGGAGGCCTGGTTGAGTGTGCAAGGCGAACATGGTCAATGCTCAAAGATAAGTGGAGGGCAGTCTGTCCACAATGTGAAGTCAGGTCAACCTGCTTCTCTAGGGGTAACTTGGGCTGGAGTTGCCAACCCTGATGACGACGAGGCCACCATGATCTGGCACAAACGTTGTCATGCCAGCTATTGGTTGGTCGTATGCAGGCTCTCCATATCCCTCTATTCCTCTTTTTTATACTCAGTGTTGTACGATTAAGGATCAATATTAACTTTGCAAACATCATCGATTATATATTTCAGCTTTGTCCTCCTCTCCCTGTGCTCTCTCTCTCTTTAGATAGTACAGGTTGTATAGGACCAGCTGCTTCAGCATCGCACGTTCCAAGACCTATTCCAGCATTATCTGACATCCATTGGTTCTGGAAAAATTTCTGGAAAAAATTCTGGAAAAATCGTAAAATTTATTAATTAATAAAAGAGCAAAACAATGTAAAGCTGTTTGTTGGTTTTTCTTTATCTGAAATATCCAACGACACTCCGATTTCGGTGGAAGCAATATTGCAGGGTTCCCTCATTAGCACACCTTTATCCCACCCAAGAAGGATTAACACCTTGAGTGAAATAGATCTTCCTCGGTGCTCCGCAACACATCCAATTAATTGCGGGCCAAGGAATATTTCTGGAATAGAACTTTTATATCCAATAACCAAGGCCTAAAAGGTCATTCTAATCTCCCACAATGAAGCTGAGTCTATGGATCTATCACTTTTCCATTGCAGACAGGTCGGTGGTCTCTCTGTCTACTTCCACCTCTTTTCTCACCTTGCACCCTCTGCTCTTCCCGTATATTTCCCCCCCCCCCCCCCCCAGGTTTCTGCAGGGCTCACGGTCCACTATCAAGTCCCTTCTCGTTGAACTACGTAAATCCAGGATCACTGCTCACCTCCACTCATTTGTTCCTCATTTTTCCCACCTGTGGAACCAACTTCCCGATTCTCTTCAATCTCATCCCTTCAGGTCATCGAAAGTTGTTCACCACCATCTAAGGTGGTGTCGAAAGTTGTTCACCACCATCTAAGGTGGTGTCGAAAGTTGTTCACCACCATCTAAGGTGGTGTCGAAAGTTGTTCACCACCATCTAAGGTGGTGTCGAAAGTTGTTCACCACCATCTAAGGTGGTGTCGAAAGTTGTTCACCACCATCTAAGGTGGTGTCGAAAGTTGTTCACCACCCCCATCCGAAACCAGGATCTTTTCTACCCCCCATTGATCCTTCCTAAGCCCACCTCTTTCCAAATTCCTAGTTTTTCCTTCCTGAGAGTTTGCTTCTGTATCCACCTTCTCCACCCCCTGCATCTTTTCCTGCCCCTCACTCTTACACGCATCCTTTTATTTGTCCAAGTGTCCCTATATTTTGTGGCCCCCTATTTTTCTCTACTGTTCCTTTTGTTGTGTTACGTCCTGATTCACTCTGTGTTCCTCCTCCTCCACCATTGTTTCCTCCTCCTCCACCATTGTTTCCTCTTCCACCATTGTTTCCTCCTCCTCCACCATTGTTTCCTGCTCCTCCACCATTGTTTCCTGCTCCTCCACCATTGTTCCTGCTCCTCCACCATTGTTTCCTGCTCCCCCACCATTGTTTCCTGCTCCTCCACCATTGTTTCCTGCTCCTCCACCACTGTTTCCTGCTCCTCCACCATTGTTTCCTGCTCCTCCACCATTGTTTCCTGCTCCTCCACCATTGTTTCCTGCTACTCCACCATTGTTTCCTCCTCCTCCTCCACCATTGTTTCCTGCTACTCCACCATTGTTTCCTGCTCCTCCACCATTGTTTCCTGCTACTCCACCATTGTTTCCTCCTCCTCCTCCACCATTGTTTCCTGCTACTCCACCATTGTTTCCTGCTCCTCCACCATCGTTTACTGCTCCTCCACCATTGTTTCCTGCTCCTCCACCATTGTTTCCTGCTCCTCCACCATTGTTTCCTGCTCCTCCAACATTGTTTGCTGCTCCTCCACCATTATTTCCTGCTCCTCCACCATTGTTTCCTGCTACTCCACCATTGTTTCCTGCTCCTCCACCATTGTTTGCTGCTCCTCCACCATTGTTTCCTGCTCCTCCACCATTGTTTGCTGCTCCTCCACCATTATTTCCTGCTCCTCCACCATTGTTTCCTGCTACTCCACCATTGTTTCCTGCTCCTCCACCATTGTTTCCTGCTACTCCACCATTGTTTCCTGCTCCTCCACCATTGTTTCCTGCTCCTCCACCTCCATGTCACTCTCACATTGATCTTTGGGTAAAAGACTGCACAGAGGTCCCCGTCTCAGAATGACTCACACTCAACAGAACAAATATTCCTTCGGAACCACAGTGTGTTTGAGTCTTTGCTTAGATTATTTGTCAGTCTTTGAATTTACTTCCAACATGCAACTCTAAACATTCTGATGATGTTCATTCAGTTGTCCCCCTTTTCTCTAGTTGAGGAATAGATCCCACCTTGTCTTTTACGAAGAGTAGGTGAGTTATTAGTGACACTCCGTCCAGATTCCAAATGCCTGCTGTTGTGGCAGAGCAGAGCAGAAAAGACAAGTAGGCCTTGAGGTAGGCTTTAATCAACACAATGGTGGCCAGGTGCACAAGAAGAGGCCTAAGCAGGGCTTGAAGTCCTTAAGAAGGAACGTAGCATGGAGCAGATCGTAGGCAGCCCAAATGTCGTCGGCTGACCCGCTTTTATACAGTAATGATCCCAGAACACAGGAAGTGAGGACACAGGAAGTGAGCTACACAGGAAGTGAGGCATCAAGAAAACTGGAATAATGTCACCTGCCACCTTCCGTCGAATGTCAGGCCTGGCCATTCGGGTCGTTAAAGACTTGGGCCAAAAGCTTTCTCTGGTCGATCTCACAATAAAATAGGAATAATTGGGGTCCTTAAAGTAGCCGCAGTCTATCGTTTGATCAATACTTTGTGTCTATCCCACCACCATCTTGTTTCTGGCCCTTCAAGAAGACAGTCCGTCGACATCACATGTGGTCCCTCATAACAACTCATACAAGTTTCTCTTTTTGCTAATCCTCAGAAACATCTTACTAATTCTACAAAATACTTTCCTTGTTTAGCTGTTTATCTACAACATGTGCCCCTTGTCTATCTCTTCCCAGTTGTAAGATTTTTTTTTTTTTTTTGTATACAGAGCCGAGGCTCGTGAAAGAGCGAACATTTATCAAACAAACAAATCAAACAAACAAGCAAACAAAGTATATAAAAAGGGGAGCGGTCGACAAGATGGGGAGAGAAGGGGAGGAAGCACACAAACACAACACCCGAGAGCAGGGACATCGGGAGATGTTTTTGGAGGGAGAGGGCCTGGGGGGCGGCAGGATAGGTATAAAATCGCAAGGACACCAAGGACTTCCAGGAAAGAAGTCAAAAGTCACCTCAAAAAAGTGGACCTGGGGTGAAATTAGCGGGGGTAGAAAAGATCAAGGTTTTGGATTGGGGAAGATAAGAGATGGTGGTGAACAGCCGTTTTAAAGACCTGGAGGGAGGAGTGGGATTGAAGAGAGTGAGCGAGTTTGTTCCAGAGGCGGGAGAAAAGAGGAATGAAGGAGTGAAGGTGAGCAGAGAGTCTTGATTTTGGCAGTTTAACCATAAGAGGGTTGCAGGCAGATCTTGTGCGACCTGCAGGAATATTTGGGGGACAGAGCCCAGAGAGAGCTGGGGGAGCAAGGCCGGAGAGGAGTCGGTAGAAGACGGAAAGACCACCAACCTGCCTGCGGTGATTAAGTGAAAGGCCCTCGGAGATAGCGTCATCGCGGGAGATTCCAATGATTCTGAACGCTTTGGTTTCAACAGCGTGAAGACGAGCTAGGTGTGAGGCAGGAGCACCGGCCCAGAGGGGGGAACAGTATTCCATTGAGCTGCGGATGAAAGCCTTGTATGTGGTGAGGAGCTCAGGTGTGCCAAGGAAGGACTTCGCACGATGGAGGATGCCCAGTCGGCGACTGGCTTTGGAGGCCAGCTTGGAAATGTGGTTTTCCCAGGAAAGATCATGGCAGATAGTGAGACCCAAAAGCTTGAGTGACAGAACTTCTTGGAGAGGATTATTCAGAAAGTGGATGGGAGGGTTGTCCAGTCGGTCTTTTCGGAGAGACATCGTAAGAGTGTGAGATTTGTCAGGATTGAAAGACATGTTCCACTTGTTTGCCCAGTCTGTGATTTTGTCCAGGTCTGCAGAGAGTGAGGAGGCTGCAGACTGCCGATCTGAGGGATGAGGAATGGAACGGCAGAGAGTGGAGTCATCAGCAAAGAGATAGAGAGGATTTTCAAGAGAGTCAGAGAGATCATTGATGAAGACCAGAAAAAGCACAGGGCCCAGAACACTGCCTTGGGGAACTCCAGCCTGAACAGGAAGAGGAGATGAGAGAAACCCATTCAGGGCCACACGTTGACTACGACTAGAGAGGAAGTCCGCCAGCCATGTGTGGAGATTTCCATGGATACCAAAGGAGGAGAGTTTGGTGAGCAGAGCGGGGTGCCAGACCGTATCGAAGGCACGTGATATGTCGAGGGAGACAGCTCTAATTTCCTGTTTGGCATTGAGGACCTCCATCCATTGTTGAGACAGCAGAAGCAGCATGTCCAGAGTAGAGTGACCTGGTCTGAAACCAAATTGATGATCAGAGATCAAGCCATTGGAGCAGAGGAAAGATTTCATATCCGAAGCAATGGTGGATTCCATGACTTTGCTGATAATTGGGAGAAGGCTGATTGGTCTGTTGTTGCTAGGATCTGTTTTTGCACCTTTTTTGTGCAAAGCGGTGATGTTTGCTGATTTCTAAGCAGATGGCAGTTGACCTTGAGCAAAAGAGAGGGTGAAGAGAACAGAGAGAGGGAGTGAAAGAGCGGAAGAACAGGATTTTAGGACCCGTGGGCTGATGCCGTCAGGTCCAGTTGCAGAATCAGAGTCGAGGGTTGACAGAAACTTTTCCACCTTGTCAGGAGGAAGGGACACGGAGTCCAGGAGCAGCTGGGTACGACTGGGTATGGTGGGTACAGAGAGGGATGGGTTTGGGACACAAGATTTAGAGGCAAACACAGTGTTGAGGCATTCAGCTTTTTCACGTGCGGAGTCAGCTGTGTAGCCGTTTGAGGTAAGGGAGGGGATGGAGGGGGAACAAACACCAGAAACAGATTTGACCAGACGCCACCAGGATTTGGAAGAGGGAGACAGATAAGAGAGTTCGGTCTTGAGAACGGAGAGATATTGTTTCCTGGCTCTCCTGAGGGTGGACACACACTTGTTTCGGGCTTTGTGAAAGGAAATGAGATTTCCTTCCGTTGGATTTGCTTTCCAGGAGACGAAGGCAAGTTGTTTCTGGGCAACAGCCTCACCACAAGATTCCGTGTACCATGGACGGGAGGAAGGGTATGACAACTGAAGACGAGATGGGATAAATCTGTGCATGAGAGAGAGCAATTTACTTTGGAAGAATTCCCAGGATGAGTTGATGTCAGAGGTGGTAGAGATGGGAGACCAGTCCAGATGATTGAAGGCTGCTTGAAGACCATGCCAGTTGGCCTGAGTGAAATGCCAGACTCGTCGACGCTGAGCAGACTCCCTGAGATAGGTCAGAGAGATGTCTACTTTAACAAGCACATGATCAGATGATCCGATTGGAGCAGAAGAAGAGCAGCAGACATTTTCAGGGAAGTTAGTCATAACCAAGTCCAGAAGAGAAGATGCTCCGTTGACTGAGATCTGGGTTGGGAAATTGACAGATTGTGTCAGTCCCAGTGAGTCGCAGAAGTCCTTTGCTGAGGAGCCATGGCTGGTGAGAGAGGTACCCACACCCAGCCAACTGGCATGGTGACAATTGAAATCACCACATATGAGGAAGAGAGAGTTGGGATGAGTAGATAGAAGTTGGTCCATATTATCAGACAGCGAGATGTAGATGGAGTCATCACTGTTTGGTGGACGGTAAGACACACATATGAACAAGAGGTGGGAGCGAAGGGGAAGCCGTAGCCAGAGGTATTCCTGGGGGTGAGGTGGAGAGAGTGCAGTGCAGGGCGAGTGAGGAAGAGAGTTTTTGATAAAGATAGCAACCCCACCTCCAGGACGAGGCTCAGGTCTATCATACCGGAGGAGGGAGTAACCCGGGAGAGTTACTAAGGAATCAGAGACATCATGAAGGAGGAAAGTTTCTGTTAAGCAGATCGCGTCTGGTTTGACAGAAGCAACCTGTATGGAGAGATCAGTTAAGTTTGAACGAAGGCCCCGGATGTTTGAGGTCCATACCGTTAATGAAGAGGAAGGGGGAGCATCGGATACAGAACAGGGGGGAGGAGGGGTAGGGTAAGATGTGGAAGAGGTGGAAGAGGTAGGGAGAGCTGTTGAAGGTGTGTCAGGGATTTCAGAATAGCTCGGAGAAAGGGAAGGATGGGGCGGACAAAAGGTTTGATGATGATTGGGTGAGGCACAATGAGGTGTTATTTGAGGAGGGGGAAGAGCGAGGCAGAAGTTTGGGGGAGATGGAGGTGAGAGTTGGAAGGGGGAAGAAGCGGGGAGGACGCTTTGAGGAGGGGCAGTGAGAGGGGGGAAATTGAGAAGAAATGAGGGTGGGGAGATTTGAAGGGGAGGCGCGAGGGGGGGAGTTTAGTTGGGAAGGGACCAGGGGAGGGATTTGAAAGGGATGGGATATGGGGGAGATTTGGAGGGGAGGGTGAGGGAGGAGTCTAGGAGGGGAGGGGCGAGGGGGAGTCTTGGAGGGGAGGGGTGAGGGGGTAGTGTAGGAGGGAGGGGGCAAGGGGGGAAATTTGAAAGGGATGGGTGATGGGGAGGATTAGGAGGGGAGGGGAAAGGGGGAAGATTTGAAAGGGATGGGTGATGGGGAAGAATTGGAGGGGAGGGGTTATGGGGAAGATTTGGAGGGGAGGGGTGAGATTGGATTTTAGAAAGTGTACGATTAATGGGAGACGAACATTTATTGCAAAATGTGTTTCTTGCGACCTTCGAGTCAAAAATACGTTTGAGGACGCTGGATGGAGGATGGAGTGCAGGAGAGTTTAGGGAATGTAGAAAAAAGGCACTATAGGAGATGAATTTTTTTTTTGGGATGAATAGATTTGGTGAGCAAGTCGAAAGCAGCCTTTTAAAGAAGAAGAAGAAAAAGGTGTTATAATATACAACGGAATACAGAACTTGAGGGGAAAGTGTAAACATTGAAGATTAATAACAGTGAAAACTATCTGGGGAAATGGGGGAGAAACACGTGGTCGAAGAACGAACGAACGAATAAGAACGAATAAACGAATGAGAACAAAGAATAAGAACAGAGAAGGAAATGTTTTTTTTGTTTTTTGTTTTTGTTGAGATTTACACAAGGAAGTAGGCTATGGGGTGAAAAGACTGGGAAAAGCAGAGAGCGAAAGTTATTGGAGCACAAACGATGGACCGGTGAGAGAAAAACAAAGCCTCAAGGTTGTACACTGTACAAGGCCTCAAAAGATACGAGATGAATTAACACAATTTTCTATACAGGTATGAGAGATTTGCACCGAAAATCTTCCTCGGGACACAATATACGTACACACACCATAAAATAAATACAGTTATAATGAAAATACAAATGGGAACAATTACTTAACTTCGATTTCGATGGAGAGCTGCGAATAAACGAAACCTCGCCGGCAAGACCGGAAGCGGAAGCGGAGGATTGTCCATCTTCCCCTGTTACGGATTCGTCACTTCCGTTGTGGTGGTTTTCATCCACTGTAAACATTTTTGATTCCATGTACTATTATTGTTTTCAAAAGGTTTATTGTTTATGAACTATTTTCAAAAGGTGAAAAAGTTAGAGTTAAAAGAAACCGGAAACCAGATCGGGAACCGGACGACGAAGAGGAAGAAGAGAAAAAAAGAAGGCGGAGCGAGTGGAGTCGGACAAAAAGCATAGTTGCTTTGCGGTCTGGAGCGAACGTTGGCGAGCAAAAGTCACGAGTGAACTTTGGGTTTCCCAGGAAAGGGATTCCTGCGACAGAGTTGTTATCGCTGTGACAGATCAACCTGCGTGTCAGGTTTTGCGGTCAATTCCGAAGAGAATCGTTGGACTGCCGTTACGTCTCGAGTACGGCCGTCGGCCATTTTGACTCGCACGCTTTGCGCGTCGAGCAAGGTTTCTTTGCTTCGCTTCAGCCTTTGCGCGTCGCGCAAGGTTTTTCTTTGCTTGACTTCAGCCGTTTTCACCGCATTCAGACGTATCTGGTGTGTGTGTGTGTGCAACACGGATTTTGAAGGTTAATCTGAGGTTCGCCGACACCCAAGGGTGTGACTTCCCAGTTGCCTGGAGGGTGCCTTTGGATTTCCCAGTCGCCTGGAGGGCGCCTTTGCACAGCTTTGGCAGCAGGACTGTAATTGCCAACCCAACGGGATTCTGGTCTCGATTGGACATTGATCTGTCGATCGCTGGAGCGGATCGACTTTGGCTTGAAGCCAGGGAATTGAGACATTGGGAATCTTCTGCTTTTCGCTCACTTGGAGCACAGTGAGTTATATTGTACGAACCTGATGGTACCATCATAGGAATGATATACTATTTGTTGTACAATTGATTACGATTGTTTTTGTACTGTTATTCTTGTGTGATCTTAATACAATACTTGTTGGTTTGTAACAATTGGTGTGGCTTCACCATTGATCGTTGACATACAGAATAACACATTTTTCTGCCGTGATTCCTCTCGGGGCTCGGAGGTACACCGTGACCAGGGGGTCAGGGAGGAGCACGTAACACCCCCTATCCGGTGATTGCATGTTCATATGTTGGCCTCATGTGGAGGCAATGGCAAAGCATGAACCACCAATGAATTTCATGCTAACAGCAGCTTTTCCCAACTCTTGTTATCATTCGTTCTCTTTGGTCCATCGAAATAATGGAGTAATACTGAGAGTGGTTCTGTGGATGCAACCACAGGATCACTTGGAATCCTTCACTGAGAGAGATTGAGTGAGTGAGTGAATGAATGAATGAATGAATGAATGAATGATCGTTTTAAGGCCATTTTCCCCGCTAGAGCGGGGGTTAGCTTTGCGGGCCCCATGACAATCATGGTTCCCTGTTTGAGGCAATGTTTTTATGGCCGCATGCCCTTCCTGGCGCCAACCCTTAGTCGCCTCTTACGATGCGCAGGGATACAGTGTATCGATTCTAAATCGGGGTACACACCGTGATCATTCATCCCAGCAAGCTGGTACTCAATTTGCCGACCTCGGAAGGATGGTCAGGCTGAGTCAACCCCCCTGGTGTTAATTCAGCGATCGACCGGGATTCGAACCCAGGATCCTAGGTATCCCAAGCCGGCACCCTAACCGCTAAGCCAACACCAGGCTACACCCTCAATCAACCATAATAGTAATACATGGAATCAAAAATGTTTACAGTGGATGAAAACCACAACAACGGAAGTGACGAATCCGTAACAAGTGGAATAAACTTCATGATTTGAGAGACTGACTGAGAGACTTGACATGACTTGTTTGTTGAGACTGATTTGACATGACTGAGAGAGATCGAGTGCCCTTCGTTTTCTATGGTGCTCACTTATCCTTTCAATGGAGATTCAATACATTCTCGTGGCTATCTCTTCACAAAGCTTTGATGTCTGTAATAAAAGGTAAAACCATGCTTATTCTGAAACCAGTCAGTCGGTATTCCCATACCCGGAGGATCAAGGCCTCCAATGTAAGCAGCAGTCTGAATGCCTCCCCCAATTCCTCCTTACAAACCAACGGAATACCAGAGCATCCCCTGAAATAAATAAAGGAAAAACAGAAAGTGTTTGATTCCCATAACAGGGTATTGGGAACGTTGAACATCTATCACGTGGCCCTGCAGATAGTTGATGCTCCGTGCTGACTTCACGTGGGCCAATCGATATATCCGGTGGTGCCACCCACCTCAGTGGACCAAGGTAGAGCATAAATTTGGGATATGGAGTTTGGTCCGGATGTCGACGTTATTCACCCACTCCTGCCTCGTCTGAACACAGAGGGATCTTTAACGTCCATCGGCAATCAATGGCGGCAGATGGGTCCCCGGACTAAGGTCTCGGTGAGATGATGACCTGCTTGCTCTTGTGAAGCATCGATCCACACCTTGTAATTGATCACCATCGAACCCAGATTAGACTCCTTAGAGGCAGGTGTGCCACCTCTGCCTTTTCCTATTGGACAGGTAGGTTGAAAATAATTCTATTTTCTAATTGATTTATAAAGACACCTTTTCTGAAAATATATGATTCATGAAACAAAACTTTGTTCATCAATAGATACTTTGACCTCACATACATTTTCTGTAAGCATTAAAACTGCACCAAATACAGTAAGAGTAAACATGTTTAAACATGTGAATTAATCAATAAATGATATAAATTTATCTCTAATCTCCCCAACTCCCTCCAAATACCCCCAAATACCCCCAAATACCCCCCACAGCTCCCTCTCACAATCAGCACTGACCTCCTCATGATGCCAATTGTGCTTTGAAGTACTTTTTGTTTAACAAGGACAAATATAAACATGGATTAAAATGTGATTTAGCAATGTAAGCCGCACCTGAAGCAGATGATATTTGTAAGCACTCTTCAACAAGAGTAACCGCACTGTGGTCACAACCTGCGACACTCTATATATATATATACATGTCGCCTCCTCTGTCCACTCGACTCCCTCATCCTTTTGCTGTTGAAGGAATTATCCATTTAATCTCCGAGGGTCTTCAAGGTTTGGTTCAATATCAATTGGTTCAAAATTATTTTCCCTCTCCCCCCCCCCCCCCCCCTCACTACCAGTGATTCACTCGCTCTCTTATGGTTTAGGGTACAGTCGGAGTTGAATCATTTCTAATTTATTTTCCCTCTTTTTCCCCCATTTTCCCCCTCACTACCAGTGATACGCTCGCTCTCTTATGGTTTAGGGTAAGTCGGAGTTGAATCATTTCTAATTTATTTTCCCTCTTTTTCCCCCATTTTGCCCCCTCACTACCAGTGATTCACTCGCTCTCTTATGGTTTAGGGTACAGTCGGAGTTGAATCATTTCTAATTTATTTTCCCTCTTTTTCCCCCATTTCCCCCCTCACTACCAGTGATACGCTCGCTCTCTTATGGTTTAGGGTACAGTCGGAGTTGAATCATTTCTAATTTATTTTCCCTCTTTTTCCCCCATTTTCCCCCTCACTACCAGTGATACACTCGCTCTCTTATGGTTTAGGGTACAGTAGGAGTTGAATCATTTCTAATTTATTTTCCCTCTTTTTCCCCCATTTTCCCCCTCACTACCAGTGATACGCTCGCTCTCTTATGGTCTGGGGTACAGTCGGAGTTGAATCATTTCTAATTTATTTTCCCTCTTTTTCCCCCATTTTCCCCCTCACTACCAGTGATACACTCGCTCTCTTATGGTTTAGGGTACAGTTGGAGTTGAATCATTTCTAATTTATTTTCCCTCTTTTTCCCCCATTTTCCCCCTCACTACCAGTGATACACTCGCTCTCTTATGGTTTAGGGTACAGTAGGAGTTGAATCATTTCTAATTTATTTTCCCTCTTTTTCCCCCATTTTCCCCCTCACTACCAGTGATACACTCGCTCTCTTATGGTTTAGGGTACAGTCGGAGTTGAATCATTTCTAATTTATTTTCCCTCTTTTTCCCCCATTTCCCCCTCACTACCAGTGATACACTCGCTCTCTTATGGTTTAGGGTACAGTTGGAGTTGAATCATTTCTAATTTATTTTCCCTCTTTTTCCCCCATTTTGCCCCCTCACTACCAGTGATACGCTCGCTCTCCTATGGTTTAGGGTACAGTCGGAGTTGAATCATTTCTAATTTATTTTCCCTCTTTTTCCCCCATTTCCCCCCTCACTACCAGTGATACGCTCGCTCTCTTATGGTTTAGGGTACAGTCGGAGTTGAATCATTTCTAATTTATTTTCCCTCTTTTTCCCCCATTTTCCCCCTCACTACCAGTGATACACTCGCTCTCTTATGGTTTAGGGTACAGTAGGAGTTGAATCATTTCTAATTTATTTTCCCTCTTTTTCCCCCATTTTCCCCCTCACTACCAGTGATACGCTCGCTCTCTTATGGTCTGGGGTACAGTCGGAGTTGAATCATTTCTAATTTATTTTCCCTCTTTTTCCCCCATTTTCCCCCTCACTACCAGTGATACACTCGCTCTCTTATGGTTTAGGGTACAGTTGGAGTTGAATCATTTCTAATTTATTTTCCCTCTTTTTCCCCCATTTTCCCCCTCACTACCAGTGATACACTCGCTCTCTTATGGTTTAGGGTACAGTAGGAGTTGAATCATTTCTAATTTATTTTCCCTCTTTTTCCCCCATTTTCCCCCTCACTACCAGTGATACACTCGCTCTCTTATGGTTTAGGGTACAGTCGGAGTTGAATCATTTCTAATTTATTTTCCCTCTTTTTCCCCCATTTCCCCCTCACTACCAGTGATACACTCGCTCTCTTATGGTTTAGGGTACAGTTGGAGTTGAATCATTTCTAATTTATTTTCCCTCTTTTTCCCCCATTTTCCCCCTCACTACCAGTGATACACTCGCTCTCTTATGGTTTAGGGTATAGTCGGAGTTGAATCATTTCTAATTTATTTTCCCTCTTTTTCCCCCATTTTCCCCTCACTACCAGTGATACACACGCCCTCTTATGGTTTAGGGTACAGTAGGAGTTGAATCATTTCTAATTTATTTTCCCTCTCTTTCCCCCATTTTCCCCCTCACTACCAGTGATACGCTCGCTCTCTTATGGTCTGGGGTACAGTCGGAGTTGAATCATTTCTAATTTATTTTCCCTCTTTTTCCCCCATTTTCCCCCTCACTACCAGTGATACACTCGCTCTCTTATGGTTTGGGGTACAGTAGGAGTTGAATCATTTCTAATTTATTTTCCCTCTTTTTCCCCCATTTTCCCCCTCACTACTAGTGATACACTCGCTCTCTTATGGTTTAGGCCTTAGGGTATAGTCGGAGTTGAATCATTTCTAATTTATTTTCCCTCTTTTTCCCCCATTTTCCCCCTCACTACCAGTGATACACTCGCTCTCTTATGGTTTAGGGTATAGTCGGAGTTGAATCATTTCGAATTTATTTTCCCTCTTTTTCCCCCATTTTCCCCCTCACTACCAGTGATACGCTCGCTCTCTTATGGTCTGGGGTACAGTCGGAGTTGAATCATTTATAATTTATTTTCCCTCTTTTCCCCCCATTTGCCCCCTCACTACCAGTGATACACTCGCTCTCTTATGGTTTAGGGTACAGTCGGAGTTGAATCATTTCTAATTTATTTTCCCTCTTTTTCCCCCATTTTCCCCCTCACTACCAGTGATACACTCGCTCTCTTATGGTTTAGGGTAAGTCGGAGTTGAATCATTTTAAATTTATTTTCCCTCTTTTTCCCCCATTTTCCCCCTCACTACCAGTGATACACTCGCTCTCTTATGGTTTAGGGTACAGTCGGAGTTGAATCATTTATAATTTATTTTCCCTCTTTTTCCCCCATTTTCCCCCTCACTGCCAGTGATACACTCGCTCTCTTATGGTTTAGGGTACAGTCGGAGTTGAATCATTTCTAATTTATTTTCCCTCTTTTTCCCCCATTTTCCCCCTCACTACCAGTGATACGCTCGCTCTCTTATGGTTTAGGGTACAGTCGGAGTTGAATCATTTCTAATTTATTTTCCCTCTTTTTCCCCCATTTTCCCCCTCACTACCAGTGATACACTCGCTCTCTTATGGTTTAGGGTACAGTAGGAGTTGAATCATTTCTAATATATTTTCCCTCTTTTTCCCCCATTTTCCCCCTCACTACCAGTGATACACTCGCTCTCTTATGGTTTAGGGTACAGTAGGAGTTGAATCATTTCTAATTTATTTTCCCTCTTTTTCCCCCATTTTCCCCCTCACTACCAGTGATACACTCGCTCTCTTATGGTTTAGGGTACAGTAGGAGTTGAATCATTTCTAATTTATTTTCCCTCTTTTTCCCCCATTTTCCCCCTCACTACCAGTGATACGCTCGCTCTCTTATGGTCTGGGGTACAGTCGGAGTTGAATCATTTCTAATTTATTTTCCCTCTTTTTCCCCCATTTTCCCCCTCACTCCCAGTGATACACTCGCTCTCTTATGGTTTAGGGTACAGTCGGAGTTGAATCATTTCTAATTTATTTTCCCTCTTTTTCCCCCATTTTCCCCCTCACTACCAATGATACACTCGCTCTCTTATGGTTTAGGGTACAGTAGGAGTTGAATCATTTCTAATTTATTTTCCCTCTTTTTCCCCCATTTTCCCCCTCACTACCAGTGATACACACGCCCTCTTATGGTTTAGGGTACAGTAGGAGTTGAATCATTTCTAATTTATTTTCCCTCTTTTTCCCCCATTTTCCCCCTCACTACCAGTGATACACACGCCCTCTTATGGTTTAGGGTATAGTCGGAGCTGAATCATTTCTAATTTATTTTCCCTCTTTTTCCCCCATTTTCCCCCTCACTACCAGTGATACACACGCCCTCTTATGGTTTAGGGTACAGTAGGAGTTGAATCATTTCTAATTTATTTTCCCTCTCTTTCCCCCATTTTCCCCCTCACTACCAGTGATACGCTCGCTCTCTTATGGTCTGGGGTACAGTCGGAGTTGAATCATTTCTAATTTATTTTCCCTCTTTTTCCCCCATTTTCCCCCTCACTACCAGTGATACACTCGCTCTCTTATGGTTTGGGGTACAGTAGGAGTTGAATCATTTCTAATTTATTTTCCCTCTCTTTCCCCCATTTTCCCCCTCACTACCAGTGATACAGTCGCTCTCTTATGGTCTGGGGTACAGTCGGAGTTGAATCATTTCTAATTTATTTTCCCTCTCTTTCCCCCATTTTCCCCCTCACTACCAGTGATACACTCGCTCTCATATGGTTTAGGGTGCAGTCGGAGTTGAATCATTTCTAATTTATTTTCCCTCTTTTTCCCCCATTTTCCCCCTCACTACTAGTGATACACTCGCTCTCTTATGGTTTAGGCCTTAGGGTATAGTTGGAGTTGAATCATTTCTAATTTATTTTCCCTCTTTTTCCCCCATTTTCCCCCTCACTACCAGTGATACACTCGCTCTCTTATGGTTTAGGGTATAGTCGGAGTTGAATCATTTCGACTTTATTTTCCGTCTTTTTCCCCCATTTTCCCCCTCACTACCAGTGATACGCTCGCTCTCTTATGGTCTGGGGTACAGTCGGAGTTGAATCATTTATAATTTATTTTCCCTCTTTTCCCCCCATTTGCCCCCTCACTACCAGTGATACACTCGCTCTCTTATGGTTTAGGGTACAGTCGGAGTTGAATCATTTCTAATTTATTTTCCCTCTTTTTCCCCCATTTTCCCCCTCACTACCAGTGATACACTCGCTCTCTTATGGTTTAGGGTAAGTCGGAGTTGAATCATTTTAAATTTATTTTCCCTCTTTTTCCCCCATTTTCCCCCTCACTACCAGTGATACACTCGCTCTCTTATGGTTTAGGGTACAGTCGGAGTTGAATCATTTCTAATTTATTTTCCCTCTTTTTCCCCCATTTTCCCCCTCACTACCAGTGATACGCTCGCTCTCTTATGGTTTAGGGTACAGTCGGAGTTGAATCATTTCTAATTTATTTTCCCTCTTTTTCCCCCATTTTCCCCCTCACTACCAGTGATACACTCGCTCTCTTATGGTTTAGGGTACAGTAGGAGTTGAATCATTTCGAATATATTTTCCCTCTTTTTCCCCCATTTTCCCCCTCACTACCAGTGATACACTCGCTCTCTTATGGTTTAGGGTACAGTAGGAGTTGAATCATTTCTAATTTATTTTCCCTCTTTTTCCCCCATTTTCCCCCTCACTACCAGTGATACACTCGCTCTCTTATGGTTTAGGGTACAGTAGGAGTTGAATCATTTCTAATTTATTTTCCCTCTTTTTCCCCCATTTTCCCCCTCACTACCAGTGATACGCTCGCTCTCTTATGGTCTGGGGTACAGTCGGAGTTGAATCATTTCTAATTTATTTTCCCTCTTTTTCCCCCATTTGCCCCCTCACTCCCAGTGATACACTCGCTCTCTTATGGTTTAGGGTACAGTCGGAGTTGAATCATTTCTAATTTATTTTCCCTCTTTTTCCCCCATTTTCCCCCTCACTACCAATGATACACTCGCTCTCTTATGGTTTAGGGTATAGTCGGAGTTGAATCATTTCTAATTTATTTTCCCTCTTTTTCGCCCATTTTCCCCCTCACTACCAGTGATACACACACGCTCTTATGGTTTAGGGTACAGTAGGAGTTGAATCATTTCTAATTTATTTTCCCTCTTTTTCCGCCATTTTCCCCCTCACTACCAGTGATACACTCGCTCTCTTATGGTTTAGGGTACAGTTGGAGTTGAATCATTTCTAATTTATTTTCCCTCTTTTTCCCCCATTTTGCCCCCTCACTACCAGTGATACGCTCGCTCTCCTATGGTTTAGGGTACAGTCGGAGTTGAATCATTTCTAATTTATTTTCCCTCTTTTTTCCCCCATTTCCCCCCTCACTACCAGTGATACGCTCGCTCTCTTATGGTTTAGGGTACAGTCGGAGTTGAATCATTTCTAATTTATTTTCCCTCTTTTTCCCCCATTTTCCCCCTCACTACCAGTGATACACTCGCTCTCTTATGGTTTAGGGTACAGTAGGAGTTGAATCATTTCTAATTTATTTTCCCTCTTTTTCCCCCATTTTCCCCCTCACTACCAGTGATACGCTCGCTCTCTTATGGTCTGGGGTACAGTCGGAGTTGAATCATTTCTAATTTATTTTCCCTCTTTTTCCCCCATTTTCCCCCTCACTACCAGTGATACACTCGCTCTCTTATGGTTTAGGGTACAGTTGGAGTTGAATCATTTCTAATTTATTTTCCCTCTTTTTCCCCCATTTTCCCCCTCACTACCAGTGATACACTCGCTCTCTTATGGTTTAGGGTACAGTAGGAGTTGAATCATTTCTAATTTATTTTCCCTCTTTTTCCCCCATTTTCCCCCTCACTACCAGTGATACACTCGCTCTCTTATGGTTTAGGGTACAGTCGGAGTTGAATCATTTCTAATTTATTTTCCCTCTTTTTCCCCCATTTCCCCCTCACTACCAGTGATACACTCGCTCTCTTATGGTTTAGGGTACAGTTGGAGTTGAATCATTTCTAATTTATTTTCCCTCTTTTTCCCCCATTTTCCCCCTCACTACCAGTGATACACTCGCTCTCTTATGGTTTAGGGTATAGTCGGAGTTGAATCATTTCTAATTTATTTTCCCTCTTTTTCCCCCATTTTCCCCCTCACTACCAGTGATACACACGCCCTCTTATGGTTTAGGGTACAGTAGGAGTTGAATCATTTCTAATTTATTTTCCCTCTCTTTCCCCCATTTTCCCCCTCACTACCAGTGATACGCTCGCTCTCTTATGGTCTGGGGTACAGTCGGAGTTGAATCATTTCTAATTTATTTTCCCTCTTTTTCCCCCATTTTCCCCCTCACTACCAGTGATACACTCGCTCTCTTATGGTTTGGGGTACAGTAGGAGTTGAATCATTTCTAATTTATTTTCCCTCTTTTTCCCCCATTTTCCCCCTCACTACTAGTGATACACTCGCTCTCTTATGGTTTAGGCCTTAGGGTATAGTCGGAGTTGAATCATTTCTAATTTATTTTCCCTCTTTTTCCCCCATTTTCCCCCTCACTACCAGTGATACACTCGCTCTCTTATGGTTTAGGGTATAGTCGGAGTTGAATCATTTCGAATTTATTTTCCCTCTTTTTCCCCCATTTTCCCCCTCACTACCAGTGATACGCTCGCTCTCTTATGGTCTGGGGTACAGTCGGAGTTGAATCATTTATAATTTATTTTCCCTCTTTTCCCCCCATTTGCCCCCTCACTACCAGTGATACACTCGCTCTCTTATGGTTTAGGGTACAGTCGGAGTTGAATCATTTCTAATTTATTTTCCCTCTTTTTCCCCCATTTTCCCCCTCACTACCAGTGATACACTCGCTCTCTTATGGTTTAGGGTAAGTCGGAGTTGAATCATTTTAAATTTATTTTCCCTCTTTTTCCCCCATTTTCCCCCTCACTACCAGTGATACACTCGCTCTCTTATGGTTTAGGGTACAGTCGGAGTTGAATCATTTATAATTTATTTTCCCTCTTTTTCCCCCATTTTCCCCCTCACTGCCAGTGATACACTCGCTCTCTTATGGTTTAGGGTACAGTCGGAGTTGAATCATTTCTAATTTATTTTCCCTCTTTTTCCCCCATTTTCCCCCTCACTACCAGTGATACGCTCGCTCTCTTATGGTTTAGGGTACAGTCGGAGTTGAATCATTTCTAATTTATTTTCCCTCTTTTTCCCCCATTTTCCCCCTCACTACCAGTGATACACTCGCTCTCTTATGGTTTAGGGTACAGTAGGAGTTGAATCATTTCTAATATATTTTCCCTCTTTTTCCCCCATTTTCCCCCTCACTACCAGTGATACACTCGCTCTCTTATGGTTTAGGGTACAGTAGGAGTTGAATCATTTCTAATTTATTTTCCCTCTTTTTCCCCCATTTTCCCCCTCACTACCAGTGATACACTCGCTCTCTTATGGTTTAGGGTACAGTAGGAGTTGAATCATTTCTAATTTATTTTCCCTCTTTTTCCCCCATTTTCCCCCTCACTACCAGTGATACGCTCGCTCTCTTATGGTCTGGGGTACAGTCGGAGTTGAATCATTTCTAATTTATTTTCCCTCTTTTTCCCCCATTTTCCCCCTCACTCCCAGTGATACACTCGCTCTCTTATGGTTTAGGGTACAGTCGGAGTTGAATCATTTCTAATTTATTTTCCCTCTTTTTCCCCCATTTTCCCCCTCACTACCAATGATACACTCGCTCTCTTATGGTTTAGGGTATAGTCGGAGTTGAATCATTTCTAATTTATTTTCCCTCTTTTTCCCCCATTTTCCCCCTCACTACCAGTGATACACACGCCCTCTTATGGTTTAGGGTACAGTAGGAGTTGAATCATTTCTAATTTATTTTCCCTCTCTTTCCCCCATTTTCCCCCTCACTACCAGTGATACGCTCGCTCTCTTATGGTCTGGGGTACAGTCGGAGTTGAATCATTTCTAATTTATTTTCCCTCTTTTTCCCCCATTTTCCCCCTCACTACCAGTGATACACTCGCTCTCTTATGGTTTGGGGTACAGTAGGAGTTGAATCATTTCTAATTTATTTTCCCTCTCTTTCCCCCATTTTCCCCCTCACTACCAGTGATACAGTCGCTCTCTTATGGTCTGGGGTACAGTCGGAGTTGAATCATTTCTAATTTATTTTCCCTCTCTTTCCCCCATTTTCCCCCTCACTACCAGTGATACACTCGCTCTCATATGGTTTAGGGTGCAGTCGGAGTTGAATCATTTCTAATTTATTTTCCCTCTTTTTCCCCCATTTTCCCCCTCACTACTAGTGATACACTCGCTCTCTTATGGTTTAGGCCTTAGGGTATAGTCGGAGTTGAATCATTTCTAATTTATTTTCCCTCTTTTTCCCCCATTTTCCCCCTCACTACCAGTGATACACTCGCTCTCTTATGGTTTAGGGTATAGTCGGAGTTGAATCATTTCGAATTTATTTTCCCTCTTTTTCCCCCATTTTCCCCCTCACTACCAGTGATACGCTCGCTCTCTTATGGTCTGGGGTACAGTCGGAGTTGAATCATTTATAATTTATTTTCCCTCTTTTCCCCCCATTTGCCCCCTCACTACCAGTGATACACTCGCTCTCTTATGGTTTAGGGTACAGTCGGAGTTGAATCATTTCTAATTTATTTTCCCTCTTTTTCCCCCATTTTCCCCCTCACTACCAGTGATACACTCGCTCTCTTATGGTTTAGGGTAAGTCGGAGTTGAATCATTTTAAATTTATTTTCCCTCTTTTTCCCCCATTTTCCCCCTCACTACCAGTGATACACTCGCTCTCTTATGGTTTAGGGTACAGTCGGAGTTGAATCATTTCTAATTTATTTTCCCTCTTTTTCCCCCATTTTCCCCCTCACTACCAGTGATACGCTCGCTCTCTTATGGTTTAGGGTACAGTCGGAGTTGAATCATTTCTAATTTATTTTCCCTCTTTTTCCCCCATTTTCCCCCTCACTACCAGTGATACACTCGCTCTCTTATGGTTTAGGGTACAGTAGGAGTTGAATCATTTCGAATATATTTTCCCTCTTTTTCCCCCATTTTCCCCCTCACTACCAGTGATACACTCGCTCTCTTATGGTTTAGGGTACAGTAGGAGTTGAATCATTTATAATTTATTTTCCCTCTTTTCCCCCCATTTGCCCCCTCACTACCAGTGATACACTCGCTCTCTTATGGTTTAGGGTACAGTCGGAGTTGAATCATTTCTAATTTATTTTCCCTCTTTTTCCCCCATTTTCCCCCTCACTACCAGTGATACACTCGCTCTCTTATGGTTTAGGGTAAGTCGGAGTTGAATCATTTTAAATTTATTTTCCCTCTTTTTCCCCCATTTTCCCCCTCACTACCAGTGATACACTCGCTCTCTTATGGTTTAGGGTACAGTCGGAGTTGAATCATTTATAATTTATTTTCCCTCTTTTTCCCCCATTTTCCCCCTCACTGCCAGTGATACACTCGCTCTCTTATGGTTTAGGGTACAGTCGGAGTTGAATCATTTCTAATTTATTTTCCCTCTTTTTCCCCCATTTTCCCCCTCACTACCAGTGATACGCTCGCTCTCTTATGGTTTAGGGTACAGTCGGAGTTGAATCATTTCTAATTTATTTTCCCTCTTTTTCTCCCATTTTCCCCCTCACTACCAGTGATACACTCGCTCTCTTATGGTTTAGGGTACAGTAGGAGTTGAATCATTTCTAATATATTTTCCCTCTTTTTCCCCCATTTTCCCCCTCACTACCAGTGATACACTCGCTCTCTTATGGTTTAGGGTACAGTAGGAGTTGAATCATTTCTAATTTATTTTCCCTCTTTTTCCCCCATTTTCCCCCTCACTACCAGTGATACACTCGCTCTCTTATGGTTTAGGGTACAGTAGGAGTTGAATCATTTCTAATTTATTTTCCCTCTTTTTCCCCCATTTTCCCCCTCACTACCAGTGATACGCTCGCTCTCTTATGGTCTGGGGTACAGTCGGAGTTGAATCATTTCTAATTTATTTTCCTTCTTTTTCCCCCATTTTCCCCCTCACTCCCAGTGATACACTCGCTCTCTTATGGTTTAGGGTACAGTCGGAGTTGAATCATTTCTAATTTATTTTCCCTCTTTTTCCCCCATTTTCCCCCTCACTACCAATGATACACTCGCTCTCTTATGGTTTAGGGTATAGTCGGAGTTGAATCATTTCTAATTTATTTTCCCTCTTTTTCCCCCATTTTCCCCCTCACTACCAGTGATACACACGCCCTCTTATGGTTTAGGGTACAGTAGGAGTTGAATCATTTCTAATTTATTTTCCCTCTCTTTCCCCCATTTTCCCCCTCACTACCAGTGATACGCTCGCTCTCTTATGGTCTGGGGTACAGTCGGAGTTGAATCATTTCTAATTTATTTTCCCTCTTTTTCCCCCATTTTCCCCCTCACTACCAGTGATACACTCGCTCTCTTATGGTTTGGGGTACAGTAGGAGTTGAATCATTTCTAATTTATTTTCCCTCTCTTTCCCCCATTTTCCCCCTCACTACCAGTGATACAGTCGCTCTCTTATGGTCTGGGGTACAGTCGGAGTTGAATCATTTCTAATTTATTTTCCCTCTCTTTCCCCCATTTTCCCCCTCACTACCAGTGATACACTCGCTCTCATATGGTTTAGGGTGCAGTCGGAGTTGAATCATTTCTAATTTATTTTCCCTCTTTTTCCCCCATTTTCCCCCTCACTACTAGTGATACACTCGCTCTCTTATGGTTTAGGCCTTAGGGTATAGTCGGAGTTGAATCATTTCTAATTTATTTTCCCTCTTTTTCCCCCATTTTCCCCCTCACTACCAGTGATACACTCGCTCTCTTATGGTTTAGGGTATAGTCGGAGTTGAATCATTTCGAATTTATTTTCCGTCTTTTTCCCCCATTTTCCCCCTCACTACCAGTGATACGCTCGCTCTCTTATGGTCTGGGGTACAGTCGGAGTTGAATCATTTATAATTTATTTTCCCTCTTTTCCCCCCATTTGCCCCCTCACTACCAGTGATACACTCGCTCTCTTATGGTTTAGGGTACAGTCGGAGTTGAATCATTTCTAATTTATTTTCCCTCTTTTTCCCCCATTTTCCCCCTCACTACCAGTGATACACTCGCTCTCCTATGGTTTAGGGTAAGTCGGAGTTGAATCATTTTAAATTTATTTTCCCTCTTTTTCCCCCATTTTCCCCCTCACTACCAGTGATACACTCGCTCTCTTATGGTTTAGGGTACAGTCGGAGTTGAATCATTTCTAATTTATTTTCCCTCTTTTTCCCCCATTTTCCCCCTCACTACCAGTGATACGCTCGCTCTCTTATGGTTTAGGGTACAGTCGGAGTTGAATCATTTCTAATTTATTTTCCCTCTTTTTCCCCCATTTTCCCCCTCACTACCAGTGATACACTCGCTCTCTTATGGTTTAGGGTACAGTAGGAGTTGAATCATTTCGAATATATTTTCCCTCTTTTTCCCCCATTTTCCCCCTCACTACCAGTGATACACTCGCTCTCTTATGGTTTAGGGTACAGTAGGAGTTGAATCATTTCTAATTTATTTTCCCTCTTTTTCCCCCATTTTCCCCCTCACTACCAGTGATACACTCGCTCTCTTATGGTTTAGGGTACAGTAGGAGTTGAATCATTTCTAATTTATTTTCCCTCTTTTTCCCCCATTTTCCCCCTCACTACCAGTGATACGCTCGCTCTCTTATGGTCTGGGGTACAGTCGGAGTTGAATCATTTCTAATTTATTTTCCCTCTTTTTCCCCCATTTGCCCCCTCACTCCCAGTGATACACTCGCTCTCTTATGGTTTAGGGTACAGTCGGAGTTGAATCATTTCTAATTTATTTTCCCTCTTTTTCCCCCATTTTCCCCCTCACTACCAATGATACACTCGCTCTCTTATGGTTTAGGGTATAGTCGGAGTTGAATCATTTCTAATTTATTTTCCCTCTTTTTCGCCCATTTTCCCCCTCACTACCAGTGATACACACACGCTCTTATGGTTTAGGGTAAAGTAGGAGTTGAATCATTTCTAATTTATTTTCCCTCTTTTTCCGCCATTTTCCCCCTCACTACCAGTGATACACTCGCTCTCTTATGGTTTAGGGTACAGTTGGAGTTGAATCATTTCTAATTTATTTTCCCTCTTTTTCCCCCATTTTGCCCCCTCACTACCAGTGATACGCTCGCTCTCCTATGGTTTAGGGTACAGTCGGAGTTGAATCATTTCTAATTTATTTTCCCTCTTTTTCCCCCATTTCCCCCCTCACTACCAGTGATACGCTCGCTCTCTTATGGTTTAGGGTACAGTCGGAGTTGAATCATTTCTAATTTATTTTCCCTCTTTTTCCCCCATTTTCCCCCTCACTACCAGTGATACACTCGCTCTCTTATGGTTTAGGGTACAGTAGGAGTTGAATCATTTCTAATTTATTTTCCCTCTTTTTCCCCCATTTTCCCCCTCACTACCAGTGATACGCTCGCTCTCTTATGGTCTGGGGTACAGTCGGAGTTGAATCATTTCTAATTTATTTTCCCTCTTTTTCCCCCATTTTCCCCCTCACTACCAGTGATACACTCGCTCTCTTATGGTTTAGGGTACAGTTGGAGTTGAATCATTTCTAATTTATTTTCCCTCTTTTTCCCCCATTTTCCCCCTCACTACCAGTGATACACTCGCTCTCTTATGGTTTAGGGTACAGTAGGAGTTGAATCATTTCTAATTTATTTTCCCTCTTTTTCCCCCATTTTCCCCCTCACTACCAGTGATACACTCGCTCTCTTATGGTTTAGGGTACAGTCGGAGTTGAATCATTTCTAATTTATTTTCCCTCTTTTTCCCCCATTTCCCCCTCACTACCAGTGATACACTCGCTCTCTTATGGTTTAGGGTACAGTTGGAGTTGAATCATTTCTAATTTATTTTCCCTCTTTTTCCCCCATTTTCCCCCTCACTACCAGTGATACACTCGCTCTCTTATGGTTTAGGGTATAGTCGGAGTTGAATCATTTCTAATTTATTTTCCCTCTTTTTCCCCCATTTTCCCCCTCACTACCAGTGATACACACGCCCTCTTATGGTTTAGGGTACAGTAGGAGTTGAATCATTTCTAATTTATTTTCCCTCTCTTTCCCCCATTTTCCCCCTCACTACCAGTGATACGCTCGCTCTCTTATGGTCTGGGGTACAGTCGGAGTTGAATCATTTCTAATTTATTTTCCCTCTTTTTCCCCCATTTTCCCCCTCACTACCAGTGATACACTCGCTCTCTTATGGTTTGGGGTACAGTAGGAGTTGAATCATTTCTAATTTATTTTCCCTCTTTTTCCCCCATTTTCCCCCTCACTACTAGTGATACACTCGCTCTCTTATGGTTTAGGCCTTAGGGTATAGTCGGAGTTGAATCATTTCTAATTTATTTTCCCTCTTTTTCCCCCATTTTCCCCCTCACTACCAGTGATACACTCGCTCTCTTATGGTTTAGGGTATTGTCGGAGTTGAATCATTTCGAATTTATTTTCCCTCTTTTTCCCCCATTTTCCCCTCACTACCAGTGATACGCTCGCTCTCTTATGGTCTGGGGTACAGTCGGAGTTGAATCATTTATAATTTATTTTCCCTCTTTTCCCCCCATTTGCCCCCTCACTACCAGTGATACACTCGCTCTCTTATGGTTTAGGGTAAGTCGGAGTTGAATCATTTCTAATTTATTTTCCCTCTTTTTCCCCCATTTTCCCCCTCACTACCAGTGATACACTCGCTCTCTTATGGTTTAGGGTAAGTCGGAGTTGAATCATTTTAAATTTATTTTCCCTCTTTTTCCCCCATTTTCCCCCTCACTACCAGTGATACACTCGCTCTCTTATGGTTTAGGGTACAGTCGGAGTTGAATCATTTATAATTTATTTTCCCTCTTTTTCCCCCATTTTCCCCCTCACTGCCAGTGATACACTCGCTCTCTTATGGTTTAGGGTACAGTCGGAGTTGAATCATTTCTAATTTATTTTCCCTCTTTTTCCCCCATTTTCCCCCTCACTACCAGTGATACGCTCGCTCTCTTATGGTTTAGGGTACAGTCGGAGTTGAATCATTTCTAATTTATTTTCCCTCTTTTTCCCCCATTTTCCCCCTCACTACCAGTGATACACTCGCTCTCTTATGGTTTAGGGTACAGTAGGAGTTGAATCATTTCTAATATATTTTCCCTCTTTTTCCCCCATTTTCCCCCTCACTACCAGTGATACACTCGCTCTCTTATGGTTTAGGGTACAGTAGGAGTTGAATCATTTCTAATTTATTTTCCCTCTTTTTCCCCCATTTTCCCCCTCACTACCAGTGATACACTCGCTCTCTTATAGTTTAGGGTACAGTAGGAGTTGAATCATTTCTAATTTATTTTCCCTCTTTTTCCCCCATTTTCCCCCTCACTACCAGTGATACGCTCGCTCTCTTATGGTCTGGGGTACAGTCGGAGTTGAATCATTTCTAATTTATTTTCCCTCTTTTTCCCCC
Source organism: Myxine glutinosa (assembly GCF_964187855.1). Taxonomy (NCBI): domain Eukaryota; kingdom Metazoa; phylum Chordata; class Myxini; order Myxiniformes; family Myxinidae; genus Myxine; species Myxine glutinosa. The sequence goes on along the minus strand of NC_136264.1, from coordinate 8,641,242 downwards.
ATTTTCCCCCTCACTCCCAGTGATACACTCGCTCTCTTATGGTTTAGGGTACAGTCGGAGTTGAATCATTTCTAATTTATTTTCCCTCTTTTTCCCCCATTTTCCCCCTCACTACCAATGATACACTCGCTCTCTTATGGTTTAGGGTATAGTCGGAGTTGAATCATTTCTAATTTATTTTCCCTCTTTTTCCCCCATTTTCCCCCTCACTACCAGTGATACACACGCCCTCTTATGGTTTAGGGTACAGTAGGAGTTGAATCATTTCTAATTTATTTTCCCTCTCTTTCCCCCATTTTCCCCCTCACTACCAGTGATACGCTCGCTCTCTTATGGTCTGGGGTACAGTCGGAGTTGAATCATTTCTAATTTATTTTCCCTCTTTTTCCCCCATTTTCCCCCTCACTACCAGTGATACACTCGCTCTCTTATGGTTTGGGGTACAGTAGGAGTTGAATCATTTCTAATTTATTTTCCCTCTCTTTCCCCCATTTTCCCCCTCACTACCAGTGATACAGTCGCTCTCTTATGGTCTGGGGTACAGTCGGAGTTGAATCATTTCTAATTTATTTTCCCTCTCTTTCCCCCATTTTCCCCCTCACTACCAGTGATACACTCGCTCTCATATGGTTTAGGGTGCAGTCGGAGTTGAATCATTTCTAATTTATTTTCCCTCTTTTTCCCCCATTTTCCCCCTCACTACTAGTGATACACTCGCTCTCTTATGGTTTAGGCCTTAGGGTATAGTCGGAGTTGAATCATTTCTAATTTATTTTCCCTCTTTTTCCCCCATTTTCCCCCTCACTACCAGTGATACACTCGCTCTCTTATGGTTTAGGGTATAGTCGGAGTTGAATCATTTCGAATTTATTTTCCCTCTTTTTCCCCCATTTTCCCCCTCACTACCAGTGATACGCTCGCTCTCTTATGGTCTGGGGTACAGTTCTAATTTATTTTCCCTCTTTTTCCCCCATTTTCCCCCTCACTACCAGTGATACGCTCGCTCTCTTATGGTTTAGGGTACAGTCGGAGTTGAATCATTTATAATTTATTTTCCCTCTTTTCCCCCCATTTGCCCCCTCACTACCAGTGATACACTCGCTCTCTTATGGTTTAGGGTACAGTCGGAGTTGAATCATTTCTAATTTATTTTCTCTCTTTTTCCCCCATTTTCCCCCTCACTACCAGTGATACACTCGCTCTCTTATGGTTTAGGGTAAGTCGGAGTTGAATCATTTTAAATTTATTTTCCCTCTTTTTCCCCCATTTTCCCCCTCACTACCAGTGATACACTCGCTCTCTTATGGTTTAGGGTACAGTCGGAGTTGAATCATTTCTAATTTATTTTCCCTCTTTTTCCCCCATTTTCCCCCTCACTACCAGTGATACGCTCGCTCTCTTATGGTTTAGGGTACAGTCGGAGTTGAATCATTTCTAATTTATTTTCCCTCTTTTTCCCCCATTTTCCCCCTCACTACCAGTGATACACTCGCTCTCTTATGGTTTAGGGTACAGTAGGAGTTGAATCATTTCGAATATATTTTCCCTCTTTTTCCCCCATTTTCCCCCTCACTACCAGTGATACACTCGCTCTCTTATGGTTTAGGGTACAGTAGGAGTTGAATCATTTCTAATTTATTTTCCCTCCTTTTCCCCCATTTTCCCCCTCACTACCAGTGATACACTCGCTCTCTTATGGTTTAGGGTACAGTAGGAGTTGAATCATTTCTAATTTATTTTCCCTCTTTTTCCCCCATTTTCCCCCTCACTACCAGTGATACGCTCGCTCTCTTATGGTCTGGGGTACAGTCGGAGTTGAATCATTTCTAATTTATTTTCCCTCTTTTTCCCCCATTTGCCCCCTCACTCCCAGTGATACACTCGCTCTCTTATGGTTTAGGGTACAGTCGGAGTTGAATCATTTCTAATTTATTTTCCCTCTTTTTCCCCCATTTTCCCCCTCACTACCAATGATACACTCGCTCTCTTATGGTTTAGGGTATAGTCGGAGTTGAATCATTTCTAATTTATTTTCCCTCTTTTTCGCCCATTTTCCCCCTCACTACCAGTGATACACACACGCTCTTATGGTTTAGGGTACAGTAGGAGTTGAATCATTTCTAATTTATTTTCCCTCTTTTTCCGCCATTTTCCCCCTCACTACCAGTGATACACTCGCTCTCTTATGGTTTGGGGTACAGTCGGAGTTGAATCATTTCTAATTTATTTCCCTCTCTTTCCCCCATTTTCCCCCTCACTACCAGTGATACACTCGCTCTCTTATGGTTTGGGGTACAGTCGGAGTTGAATCATTTCTAATTTATTTTCCCTCTCTTTCCCCCATGTTCCCCCTCACTACCAGTGATACGCTCGCTCTCTTATGGTTTAGGGTACAGTCGGAGTTGAATCATTTCTAATTTATTTTCCTTCTTTTTCCCCCATTTTCCCCCTCACTACCAGTGATACACTCGCTCTCTTATGGTTTGGGGTACAGTAGGAGTTGAATCATTTCTAATTTATTTTCCCTCTCTTTCCCCCATTTTCCCCCTCACTACCAGTGATACAGTCGCTCTCTTATGGTCTGGGGTACAGTCGGAGTTGAATCATTTCTAATTTATTTTCCCTCTTTTTCCCCCATTTTCCCCCTCACTACCAGTGATACACTCGCTCTCTTATGGTTTAGGGTACAGTCGGAGTTGAATCATTTATAAATTATTTTCCCTCTTCCCCCCCCCCCCTCACTACCAGTGATACACTCGCTCTCTTATGGTTTAGGGTACAGTCGGAGTTGAATCATTTATAATTTATTTTCCCTCTTTTTCCCCCATTTTCCCCCTCACTACCAGTGATACACTCGCTCTCTTATGGTTTAGGGTGCAGTCGGAGTTGAATCATTTCTAATTTATTTTCCCTCTTTTTCCCCCATTTTCCCCCTCACTACCAGTGATACACTCGCTCTCTTATGGTTTAGGCCTTAGGGTATAGTCGGAGTTGAATCATTTCTAATTTATTTTCCCTCTTTTTCCCCCATTTTCCCCCTCACTACCAGTGATACACTCGCTCTCTTATGGTTTAGGGTATAGTCGGAGTTGAATCATTTCGAATTTATTTTCCCTCTTTTTCCCTCATTTTCCCCCTCACTACCAGTGATACGCTCGCTCTCTTATGGTTTGGGGTACAGTCGGAGTTGAATCATTTATAATTTATTTTCCCTCTTTTCCCCCCATTTGCCCCCTCACTACTAGTGATACACTCGCTCTCATATGGTTTAGGGTAAGTCGGAGTTGAATCATTTCTAATTTATTTTCCCTCTTTTTCCCCCATTTTCCCCCTCACTGCCAGTGATACACTCGCTCTCTTATGGTTTAGGGTAAGTCGGAGTTGAATCATTTCGAATTTATTTTCCCTCTTTTTCCCCCATTTTCCCCCTCACTACCAGTGATACACTCGCTCTCTTATGGTTTAGGGTACAGTCGGAGTTGAATCATTTCTAATTTATTTTCCCTCTCTTTCCCCCATTTTCCCCCTCACTACCAGTGATACACTCGCTCTCTTATGGTTTGGGGTACAGTCGGAGTTGAATCATTTCTAATTTATTTTCCCTCTTTTTCCCCCATTTCCCCCTCACTACCAGTGATACACTCGCTCTCTTATGGTTTAGGGTACAGTTGGAGTTGAATCATTTCTAATTTATTTTCCCTCTTTTTCCCCCATTTTCCCCCTCACTACCAGTGATACACTCGCTCTCTTATGGTTTAGGGTATAGTCGGAGTTGAATCATTTCTAATTTATTTTCCCTCTTTTCCCCCATTTTCCCCCTCACTACCAGTGATACACTCGCTCTCTTATGGCTTAGGGTACAGTCGGAGTTGAATCATTTCTAATTTATTTTCCCTCTCTTTCCCCCATTTTCCCCCTCACTACCAGTGATACGCTCGCTCTCTTATGGTCTGGGGTACAGTCGGAGTTGAATCATTTCTAATTTATTTTCCCTCTTTTTCCCCCATTTTCCCCCTCACTACCAGTGATACACTCGCTCTCTTATGGTTTGGGGTACAGTAGGAGTTGAATCATTTCTAATTTATTTTCCCTCTTTTTCCCCCATTTTCCCCCTCACTACCAGTGATACACTCGCTCTCTTATGGTCTGGGGTACAGTCGGAGTTGAATCATTTCTAATTTATTTTCCCTCTCTTTCCCCCATTTTCCCCCTCACTACCAGTGATACGCTCGCTCTCTTATGGTCTGGGGTACAGTCGGAGTTGAATCATTTCTAATTTATTTTCCCTCTTTTTCCCCCATTTTCCCCCTCACTACCAGTGATACACTCGCTCTCTTATGGTTTGGGGTACAGTAGGAGTTGAATCATTTCTAATTTATTTTCCCTCTCTTTCCCCCATTTTCCCCCTCACTACCAGTGATACAGTCGCTCTCTTATGGTCTGGGGTACAGTCGGAGTTGAATCATTTCTAATTTATTTTCCCTCTTTTTCCCCCATTTCCCCCCTCACTACCAGTGATACACTCGCTCTCTTATGGTTTAGGGTACAGTCGGAGTTGAATCATTTATAAATTATTTTCCCTCTTCCCCCCCCCCCCCCTCACTACCAGTGATACACTTGCTCTCTTATGGTTTAGGGTACAGTCGGAGTTGAATCATTTATAATTTATTTTCCCTCTTTTTCCCCCATTTTCCCCCTCACTACCAGTGATACACTCGCTCTCTTATGGTTTAGGGTGCAGTCGGAGTTGAATCATTTCTAATTTATTTTCCCTCTTTTTCCCCCATTTTCCCCCTCACTACTAGTGATACACTCGCTCTCTTATGGTTTAGGCCTTAGGGTATAGTCGGAGTTGAATCATTTCTAATTTATTTTCCCTCTTTTTCCCCCATTTTCCCCCTCACTACCAGTGATACACTCGCTCCCTTATGGTTTAGGGTATAGTCGGAGTTGAATCATTTCGAATTTATTTTCCCTCTTTTTCCCCCATTTTCCCCCTCACTACCAGTGATACGCTCGCTCTCTTATGGTCTGGGGTACAGTCGGAGTTGAATCATTTATAATTTATTTTCCCTCTTTTCCCCCCATTTTCCCCCTCACTACCAGTGATACACTCGCTCTCTTATGGTTTAGGGTACAGTCGGAGTTGAATCATTTCTAATTTATTTTCCCTCTTTTTCCCCCATTTTCCCCCTCACTACCAGTGATACACTCGCTCTCTTATGGTTTAGGGTAAGTCGGAGTTGAATCATTTTAAATTTATTTTCCCTCTTTTTCCCCCATTTTCCCCCTCACTACCAGTGATACGCTCGCTCTCTTATGGTCTGGGGTACAGTCGGAGTTGAATCATTTATAATTTATTTTCCCTCTTTTCCCCCCATTTGCCCCCTCACTACCAGTGATACACTCGCTCTCTTATGGTTTAGGGTACAGTCGGAGTTGAATCATTTCTAATTTATTTTCCCTCTTTTTCCCCCATTTTCCCCCTCACTACCAGTGATACACTCGCTCTCTTATGGTTTAGGGTAAGTCGGAGTTGAATCATTTTAAATTTATTTTCCCTCTTTTTCCCCCATTTTCCCCCTCACTACCAGTGATACACTCGCTCTCTTATGGTTTAGGGTACAGTCGGAGTTGAATCATTTCTAATTTATTTTCCCTCTTTTTCCCCCATTTTCCCCCTCACTACCAGTGATACGCTCGCTCTCTTATGGTTTAGGGTACAGTCGGAGTTGAATCATTTCTAATTTATTTTCCCTCTTTTTCCCCCATTTTCCCCCTCACTACCAGTGATACACTCGCTCTCTTATGGTTTAGGGTACAGTAGGAGTTGAATCATTTCTAATTTATTTTCCCTCCTTTTCCCCCATTTTCCCCCTCACTACCAGTGATACACTCGCTCTCTTATGGTTTAGGGTACAGTAGGAGTTGAATCATTTCTAATTTATTTTCCCTCTTTTTCCCCCATTTTCCCCCTCACTACCAGTGATACGCTCGCTCTCTTATGGTCTGGGGTACAGTCGGAGTTGAATCATTTCTAATTTATTTTCCCTCTTTTTCCCCCATTTGCCCCCTCACTCCCAGTGATACACTCGCTCTCTTATGGTTTAGGGTACAGTCGGAGTTGAATCATTTCTAATTTATTTTCCCTCTTTTTCCCCCATTTTCCCCCTCACTACCAATGATACACTCGCTCTCTTATGGTTTAGGGTATAGTCGGAGTTGAATCATTTCTAATTTATTTTCCCTCTTTTTCGCCCATTTTCCCCCTCACTACCAGTGATACACTCGCTCTCTTATGGTTTGGGGTACAGTCGGAGTTGAATCATTTCTAATTTATTTCCCTCTCTTTCCCCCATTTTCCCCCTCACTACCAGTGATACACTCGCTCTCTTATGGTTTGGGGTACAGTCGGAGTTGAATCATTTCTAATTTATTTCCCTCTCTTTCCCCCATTTTCCCCCTCACTACCAGTGATACACTCGCTCTCTTATGGTTTGGGGTACAGTCGGAGTTGAATCATTTCTAATTTATTTTCCCTCTCTTTCCCCCATGTTCCCCCTCACTACCAGTGATACGCTCGCTCTCTTATGGTTTAGGGTACAGTCGGAGTTGAATCATTTCTAATTTATTTTCCTTCTTTTTCCCCCATTTTCCCCCTCACTACCAGTGATACACTCGCTCTCTTATGGTTTGGGGTACAGTAGGAGTTGAATCATTTCTAATTTATTTTCCCTCTCTTTCCCCCATTTTCCCCCTCACTACCAGTGATACAGTCGCTCTCTTATGGTCTGGGGTACAGTCGGAGTTGAATCATTTCTAATTTATTTTCCCTCTTTTTCCCCCATTTTCCCCCTCACTACCAGTGATACACTCGCTCTCTTATGGTTTAGGGTACAGTCGGAGTTGAATCATTTATAAATTATTTTCCCTCTTCCCCCCCCCCCCTCACTACCAGTGATACACTCGCTCTCTTATGGTTTAGGGTACAGTCGGAGTTGAATCATTTATAATTTATTTTCCCTCTTTTTCCCCCATTTTCCCCCTCACTACCAGTGATACACTCGCTCTCTTATGGTTTAGGGTGCAGTCGGAGTTGAATCATTTCTAATTTATTTTCCCTCTTTTTCCCCCATTTTCCCCCTCACTACCAGTGATACACTCGCTCTCTTATGGTTTAGGCCTTAGGGTATAGTCGGAGTTGAATCATTTCTAATTTATTTTCCCTCTTTTTCCCCCATTTTCCCCCTCACTACCAGTGATACACTCGCTCTCTTATGGTTTAGGGTATAGTCGGAGTTGAATCATTTCGAATTTATTTTCCCTCTTTTTCCCTCATTTTCCCCCTCACTACCAGTGATACGCTCGCTCTCTTATGGTTTGGGGTACAGTCGGAGTTGAATCATTTCTAATTTATTTTCCCTCTTTTCCCCCCATTTTCCCCCTCACTACTAGTGATACACTCGCTCTCATATGGTTTAGGGTAAGTCGGAGTTGAATCATTTCTAATTTATTTTCCCTCTTTTTCCCCCATTTTCCCCCTCACTGCCAGTGATACACTCGCTCTCTTATGGTTTAGGGTAAGTCGGAGTTGAATCATTTCGAATTTATTTTCCCTCTTTTTCCCCCATTTTCCCCCTCACTACCAGTGATACACTCGCTCTCTTATGGTTTAGGGTACAGTCGGAGTTGAATCATTTCTAATTTATTTTCCCTCTCTTTCCCCCATTTTCCCCCTCACTACCAGTGATACACTCGCTCTCTTATGGTTTGGGGTACAGTCGGAGTTGAATCATTTCTAATTTATTTTCCCTCTTTTTCCCCCATTTCCCCCTCACTACCAGTGATACACTCGCTCTCTTATGGTTTAGGGTACAGTTGGAGTTGAATCATTTCTAATTTATTTTCCCTCTTTTTCCCCCATTTTCCCCCTCACTACCAGTGATACACTCGCTCTCTTATGGTTTAGGGTATAGTCGGAGTTGAATCATTTCTAATTTATTTTCCCTCTTTTCCCCCATTTTCCCCCTCACTACCAGTGATACACTCGCTCTCTTATGGCTTAGGGTACAGTCGGAGTTGAATCATTTCTAATTTATTTTCCCTCTCTTTCCCCCATTTTCCCCCTCACTACCAGTGATACGCTCGCTCTCTTATGGTCTGGGGTACAGTCGGAGTTGAATCATTTCTAATTTATTTTCCCTCTTTTTCCCCCATTTTCCCCCTCACTACCAGTGATACACTCGCTCTCTTATGGTTTGGGGTACAGTAGGAGTTGAATCATTTCTAATTTATTTTCCCTCTTTTTCCCCCATTTTCCCCCTCACTACCAGTGATACACTCGCTCTCTTATGGTCTGGGGTACAGTCGGAGTTGAATCATTTCTAATTTATTTTCCCTCTCTTTCCCCCATTTTCCCCCTCACTACCAGTGATACGCTCGCTCTCTTATGGTCTGGGGTACAGTCGGAGTTGAATCATTTCTAATTTATTTTCCCTCTTTTCCCCCCATTTTCCCCCTCACTACTAGTGATACACTCGCTCTCATATGGTTTAGGGTAAGTCGGAGTTGAATCATTTCTAATTTATTTTCCCTCTTTTTCCCCCATTTTCCCCCTCACTGCCAGTGATACACTCGCTCTCTTATGGTTTAGGGTAAGTCGGAGTTGAATCATTTCGAATTTATTTTCCCTCTTTTTCCCCCATTTTCCCCCTCACTACCAGTGATACACTCGCTCTCTTATGGTTTAGGGTACAGTCGGAGTTGAATCATTTCTAATTTATTTTCCCTCTCTTTCCCCATTTTCCCCCTCACTACCAGTGATACACTCGCTCTCTTATGGTTTGGGGTACAGTCGGAGTTGAATCATTTCTAATTTATTTTCCCTCTTTTTCCCCCATTTCCCCCTCACTACCAGTGATACACTCGCTCTCTTATGGTTTAGGGTACAGTTGGAGTTGAATCATTTCTAATTTATTTTCCCTCTTTTTCCCCCATTTTCCCCCTCACTACCAGTGATACACTCGCTCTCTTATGGTTTAGGGTATAGTCGGAGTTGAATCATTTCTAATTTATTTTCCCTCTTTTCCCCCATTTTCCCCCTCACTACCAGTGATACACTCGCTCTCTTATGGCTTAGGGTACAGTCGGAGTTGAATCATTTCTAATTTATTTTCCCTCTCTTTCCCCATTTTCCCCCTCACTACCAGTGATACGCTCGCTCTCTTATGGTCTGGGGTACAGTCGGAGTTGAATCATTTCTAATTTATTTTCCCTCTTTTTCCCCCATTTTCCCCCTCACTACCAGTGATACACTCGCTCTCTTATGGTTTGGGGTACAGTAGGAGTTGAATCATTTCTAATTTATTTTCCCTCTTTTTCCCCCATTTTCCCCCTCACTACCAGTGATACACTCGCTCTCTTATGGTCTGGGGTACAGTCGGAGTTGAATCATTTCTAATTTATTTTCCCTCTCTTTCCCCCATTTTCCCCCTCACTACCAGTGATACGCTCGCTCTCTTATGGTCTGGGGTACAGTCGGAGTTGAATCATTTCTAATTTATTTTCCCTCTTTTTCCCCCATTTTCCCCCTCACTACCAGTGATACACTCGCTCTCTTATGGTTTGGGGTACAGTAGGAGTTGAATCATTTCTAATTTATTTTCCCTCTCTTTCCCCCATTTTCCCCCTCACTACCAGTGATACAGTCGCTCTCTTATGGTCTGGGGTACAGTCGGAGTTGAATCATTTCTAATTTATTTTCCCTCTTTTTCCCCCATTTCCCCCCTCACTACCAGTGATACACTCGCTCTCTTATGGTTTAGGGTACAGTCGGAGTTGAATCATTTATAAATTATTTTCCCTCTTCCCCCCCCCCCCTCACTACCAGTGATACACTTGCTCTCTTATGGTTTAGGGTACAGTCGGAGTTGAATCATTTATAATTTATTTTCCCTCTTTTTCCCCCATTTTCCCCCTCACTACCAGTGATACACTCGCTCTCTTATGGTTTAGGGTGCAGTCGGAGTTGAATCATTTCTAATTTATTTTCCCTCTTTTTCCCCCATTTTCCCCCTCACTACTAGTGATACACTCGCTCTCTTATGGTTTAGGCCTTAGGGTATAGTCGGAGTTGAATCATTTCTAATTTATTTTCCCTCTTTTTCCCCCATTTTCCCCCTCACTACCAGTGATACACTCGCTCCCTTATGGTTTAGGGTATAGTCGGAGTTGAATCATTTCGAATTTATTTTCCCTCTTTTTCCCCCATTTTCCCCCTCACTACCAGTGATACGCTCGCTCTCTTATGGTCTGGGGTACAGTCGGAGTTGAATCATTTATAATTTATTTTCCCTCTTTTCCCCCCATTTTCCCCCTCACTACCAGTGATACACTCGCTCTCTTATGGTTTAGGGTACAGTCGGAGTTGAATCATTTCTAATTTATTTTCCCTCTTTTTCCCCCATTTTCCCCCTCACTACCAGTGATACACTCGCTCTCTTATGGTTTAGGGTAAGTCGGAGTTGAATCATTTTAAATTTATTTTCCCTCTTTTTCCCCCATTTTCCCCCTCACTACCAGTGATACGCTCGCTCTCTTATGGTCTGGGGTACAGTCGGAGTTGAATCATTTATAATTTATTTTCCCTCTTTTCCCCCCATTTGCCCCCTCACTACCAGTGATACACTCGCTCTCTTATGGTTTAGGGTACAGTCGGAGTTGAATCATTTCTAATTTATTTTCCCTCTTTTTCCCCCATTTTCCCCCTCACTACCAGTGATACACTCGCTCTCTTATGGTTTAGGGTAAGTCAGAGTTGAATCATTTTAAATTTATTTTCCCTCTTTTTCCCCCATTTTCCCCCTCACTACCAGTGATACACTCGCTCTCTTATGGTTTAGGGTACAGTCGGAGTTGAATCATTTCTAATTTATTTTCCCTCTTTTTCCCCCATTTTCCCCCTCACTACCAGTGATACGCTCGCTCTCTTATGGTTTAGGGTACAGTCGGAGTTGAATCATTTCTAATTTATTTTCCCTCTTTTTCCCCCATTTTCCCCCTCACTACCAGTGATACACTCGCTCTCTTATGGTTTAGGGTACAGTAGGAGTTGAATCATTTCGAATATATTTTCCCTCTTTTTCCCCCATTTTCCCCCTCACTACCAGTGATACACTCGCTCTCTTATGGTTTAGGGTACAGTCGGAGTTGAATCATTTATAAATTATTTTCCCTCTTCCCCCCCCCCCCTCACTACCAGTGATACACTTGCTCTCTTATGGTTTAGGGTACAGTCGGAGTTGAATCATTTATAATTTATTTTCCCTCTTTTTCCCCCATTTTCCCCCTCACTACCAGTGATACACTCGCTCTCTTATGGTTTAGGGTGCAGTCGGAGTTGAATCATTTCTAATTTATTTTCCCTCTTTTTCCCCCATTTTCCCCCTCACTACTAGTGATACACTCGCTCTCTTATGGTTTAGGCCTTAGGGTATAGTCGGAGTTGAATCATTTCTAATTTATTTTCCCTCTTTTTCCCCCATTTTCCCCCTCACTACCAGTGATACACTCGCTCCCTTATGGTTTAGGGTATAGTCGGAGTTGAATCATTTCGAATTTATTTTCCCTCTTTTTCCCCCATTTTCCCCCTCACTACCAGTGATACGCTCGCTCTCTTATGGTCTGGGGTACAGTCGGAGTTGAATCATTTATAATTTATTTTCCCTCTTTTCCCCCCATTTTCCCCCCTCACTACCAGTGATACACTCGCTCTCTTATGGTTTAGGGTACAGTCGGAGTTGAATCATTTCTAATTTATTTTCCCTCTTTTTCCCCCATTTTCCCCCTCACTACCAGTGATACACTCGCTCTCTTATGGTTTAGGGTAAGTCGGAGTTGAATCATTTTAAATTTATTTTCCCTCTTTTTCCCCCATTTTCCCCCTCACTACCAGTGATACGCTCGCTCTCTTATGGTCTGGGGTACAGTCGGAGTTGAATCATTTATAATTTATTTTCCCTCTTTTCCCCCCATTTGCCCCCTCACTACCAGTGATACACTCGCTCTCTTATGGTTTAGGGTACAGTCGGAGTTGAATCATTTCTAATTTATTTTCCCTCTTTTTCCCCCATTTTCCCCCTCACTACCAGTGATACACTCGCTCTCTTATGGTTTAGGGTAAGTCGGAGTTGAATCATTTTAAATTTATTTTCCCTCTTTTTCCCCCATTTTCCCCCTCACTACCAGTGATACACTCGCTCTCTTATGGTTTAGGGTACAGTCGGAGTTGAATCATTTCGAATATATTTTCCCTCTTTTTCCCCCATTTTCCCCCTCACTACCAGTGATACACTCGCTCTCTTATGGTTTAGGGTACAGTAGGAGTTGAATCATTTCTAATTTATTTTCCCTCTTTTTCCCCCATTTTCCCCCTCACTACCAGTGATACACTCGCTCTCTTATGGTTTAGGGTACAGTAGGAGTTGAATCATTTCTAATTTATTTTCCCTCTTTTTCCCCCATTTTCCCCCTCACTACCAGTGATACGCTCGCTCTCTTATGGTCTGGGGTACAGTCGGAGTTGAATCATTTCTAATTTATTTTCCCTCTTTTTCCCCCATTTGCCCCCTCACTCCCAGTGATACACTCGCTCTCTTATGGTTTAGGGTACAGTCGGAGTTGAATCATTTCTAATTTATTTTCCCTCTTTTTCCCCCATTTTCCCCCTCACTACCAATGATACACTCGCTCTCTTATGGTTTAGGGTATAGTCGGAGTTGAATCATTTCTAATTTATTTTCCCTCTTTTTCGCCCATTTTCCCCCTCACTACCAGTGATACACACACGCTCTTATGGTTTAGGGTACAGTAGGAGTTGAATCATTTCTAATTTATTTTCCCTCTTTTTCCGCCATTTTCCCCCTCACTACCAGTGATACACTCGCTCTCTTATGGTTTGGGGTACAGTCGGAGTTGAATCATTTCTAATTTATTTCCCTCTCTTTCCCCCATTTTCCCCCTCACTACCAGTGATACACTCGCTCTCTTATGGTTTGGGGTACAGTCGGAGTTGAATCATTTCTAATTTATTTTCCCTCTCTTTCCCCCATGTTCCCCCTCACTACCAGTGATACGCTCGCTCTCTTATGGTTTAGGGTACAGTCGGAGTTGAATCATTTCTAATTTATTTTCCTTCTTTTTCCCCCATTTTCCCCCTCACTACCAGTGATACACTCGCTCTCTTATGGTTTGGGGTACAGTAGGAGTTGAATCATTTCTAATTTATTTTCCCTCTCTTTCCCCCATTTTCCCCCTCACTACCAGTGATACAGTCGCTCTCTTATGGTCTGGGGTACAGTCGGAGTTGAATCATTTCTAATTTATTTTCCCTCTTTTTCCCCCATTTTCCCCCTCACTACCAGTGATACACTCGCTCTCTTATGGTTTAGGGTACAGTCGGAGTTGAATCATTTATAAATTATTTTCCCTCTTCCCCCCCCCCCCTCACTACCAGTGATACACTCGCTCTCTTATGGTTTAGGGTACAGTCGGAGTTGAATCATTTATAATTTATTTTCCCTCTTTTTCCCCCATTTTCCCCCTCACTACCAGTGATACACTCGCTCTCTTATGGTTTAGGGTGCAGTCGGAGTTGAATCATTTCTAATTTATTTTCCCTCTTTTTCCCCCATTTTCCCCCTCACTACCAGTGATACACTCGCTCTCTTATGGTTTAGGCCTTAGGGTATAGTCGGAGTTGAATCATTTCTAATTTATTTTCCCTCTTTTTCCCCCATTTTCCCCCTCACTACCAGTGATACACTCGCTCTCTTATGGTTTAGGGTATAGTCGGAGTTGAATCATTTCGAATTTATTTTCCCTCTTTTTCCCTCATTTTCCCCCTCACTACCAGTGATACGATCGCTCTCTTATGGTTTGGGGTACAGTCGGAGTTGAATCATTTATAATTTATTTTCCCTCTTTTCCCCCCATTTGCCCCCTCACTACTAGTGATACACTCGCTCTCATATGGTTTAGGGTAAGTCGGAGTTGAATCATTTCTAATTTATTTTCCCTCTTTTTCCCCCATTTTCCCCCTCACTACCAGTGATACACTCGCTCTCTTATGGTTTAGGGTAAGTCGGAGTTGAATCATTTCGAATTTATTTTCCCTCTTTTTCCCCCATTTTCCCCCTCACTACCAGTGATACACTCGCTCTCTTATGGTTTAGGGTACAGTCGGAGTTGAATCATTTCTAATTTATTTTCCCTCTCTTTCCCCCATTTTCCCCCTCACTACCAGTGATACACTCGCTCTCTTATGGTTTGGGGTACAGTCGGAGTTGAATCATTTCTAATTTATTTTCCCTCTCTTCCCCCATTTTCCCCCTCACTACGAGTGATACGCTCGCTCTCTTATGGTTTGGGGTACAGTCGGAGTTGAATCATTTCTAATTTATTTTCCCTCTTTTTCCCCCATTTCCCCCTCACTACCAGTGATACACTCGCTCTCTTATGGTTTAGGGTACAGTTGGAGTTGAATCATTTCTAATTTATTTTCCCTCTTTTTCCCCCATTTTCCCCCTCACTACCAGTGATACACTCGCTCTCTTATGGTTTAGGGTATAGTCGGAGTTGAATCATTTCTAATTTATTTTCCCTCTTTTCCCCCATTTTCCCCCTCACTACCAGTGATACACTCGCTCTCTTATGGCTTAGGGTACAGTCGGAGTTGAATCATTTCTAATTTATTTTCCCTCTCTTTCCCCCATTTTCCCCCTCACTACCAGTGATACGCTCGCTCTCTTATGGTCTGGGGTACAGTCGGAGTTGAATCATTTCTAATTTATTTTCCCTCTTTTTCCCCCATTTTCCCCCTCACTACCAGTGATACACTCGCTCTCTTATGGTTTGGGGTACAGTAGGAGTTGAATCATTTCTAATTTATTTTCCCTCTTTTTCCCCCATTTTCCCCCTCACTACCAGTGATACACTCGCTCTCTTATGGTCTGGGGTACAGTCGGAGTTGAATCATTTCTAATTTATTTTCCCTCTCTTTCCCCCATTTTCCCCCTCACTACCAGTGATACGCTCGCTCTCTTATGGTCTGGGGTACAGTCGGAGTTGAATCATTTCTAATTTATTTTCCCTCTTTTTCCCCCATTTTCCCCCTCACTACCAGTGATACACTCGCTCTCTTATGGTTTGGGGTACAGTAGGAGTTGAATCATTTCTAATTTATTTTCCCTCTCTTTCCCCCATTTTCCCCCTCACTACCAGTGATACAGTCGCTCTCTTATGGTCTGGGGTACAGTCGGAGTTGAATCATTTCTAATTTATTTTCCCTCTTTTTCCCCCATTTCCCCCCTCACTACCAGTGATACACTCGCTCTCTTATGGTTTAGGGTACAGTCGGAGTTGAATCATTTATAAATTATTTTCCCTCTTCCCCCCCCCCCCCCCTCACTACCAGTGATACACTTGCTCTCTTATGGTTTAGGGTACAGTCGGAGTTGAATCATTTATAATTTATTTTCCCTCTTTTTCCCCCATTTTCCCCCTCACTACCAGTGATACACTCGCTCTCTTATGGTTTAGGGTGCAGTCGGAGTTGAATCATTTCTAATTTATTTTCCCTCTTTTTCCCCCATTTTCCCCCTCACTACTAGTGATACACTCGCTCTCTTATGGTTTAGGCCTTAGGGTATAGTCGGAGTTGAATCATTTCTAATTTATTTTCCCTCTTTTTCCCCCATTTTCCCCCTCACTACCAGTGATACACTCGCTCCCTTATGGTTTAGGGTATAGTCGGAGTTGAATCATTTCGAATTTATTTTCCCTCTTTTTCCCCCATTTTCCCCCTCACTACCAGTGATACGCTCGCTCTCTTATGGTCTGGGGTACAGTCGGAGTTGAATCATTTATAATTTATTTTCCCTCTTTTCCCCCCATTTTCCCCCTCACTACCAGTGATACACTCGCTCTCTTATGGTTTAGGGTACAGTCGGAGTTGAATCATTTCTAATTTATTTTCCCTCTTTTTCCCCCATTTTCCCCCTCACTACCAGTGATACACTCGCTCTCTTATGGTTTAGGGTAAGTCGGAGTTGAATCATTTTAAATTTATTTTCCCTCTTTTTCCCCCATTTTCCCCCTCACTACCAGTGATACACTCGCTCTCTTATGGTTTAGGGTACAGTCGGAGTTGAATCATTTCTAATTTATTTTCCCTCTTTTTCCCCCATTTTCCCCCTCACTACCAGTGATACGCTCGCTCTCTTATGGTTTAGGGTACAGTCGGAGTTGAATCATTTCTAATTTATTTTCCCTCTTTTTCCCCCATTTTCCCCCTCACTACCAGTGATACACTCGCTCTCTTATGGTTTAGGGTACAGTAGGAGTTGAATCATTTCTAATATATTTTCCCTCTTTTTCCCCCATTTTCCCCCTCACTACCAGTGATACACTCGCTCTCTTATGGTTTAGGGTACAGTAGGAGTTGAATCATTTCTAATTTATTTTCCCTCTTTTTCCCCCATTTTCCCCCTAACTACCAGTGATACACTCGCTCTCTTATGGTTTAGGGTACAGTAGGAGTTGAATCATTTCTAATTTATTTTCCCTCTTTTTCCCCCATTTTCCCCCTCACTACCAGTGATACGCTCGCTCTCTTATGGTCTGGGGTACAGTCGGAGTTGAATCATTTCTAATTTATTTTCCCTCTTTTTCCCCCATTTTCCCCCTCACTACCAGTGATACACTCGCTCTCTTATGGTTTAGGGTACAGTCGGAGTTGAATCATTTCTAATTTATTTTCCCTCTTTTTCCCCCATTTTCCCCCTCACTACCAGTGATACACTCGCTCTCTTATGGTTTAGGGTATAGTCGGAGTTGAATCATTTCTAATTTATTTTCCCTCTTTTTCCCCCATTTTCCCCCTCACTACCAGTGATACACACGCTCTCTTATGGTTTAGGGTACAGTAGGAGTTGAATCATTTCTAATTTATTTTCCCTCTTTTTCCCCCATTTTCCCCCTCACTACCAGTGATACACTCGCTCTCTTATGGTTTGGGGTACAGTCGGAGTTGAATCATTTCTAATTTATTTCCCTCTCTTTCGCCCATTTTCCCCCTCACTACCAGTGATACACTCGCTCTCTTATGGTTTGGGGTACAGTCGGAGTTGAATCATTTCTAATTTATTTTCCCTCTCTTTCCCCCATTTTCCCCCTCACTACCAGTGATACACTCGCTCTCTTATGGTTTGGGGTACAGTCGGAGTTGAATCATTTCTAATTTATTTTCCCTCTCTTTCCCCCATGTTCCCCCTCACTACCAGTGATACGCTCGCTCTCTTATGGTTTAGGGTACAGTCGGAGTTGAATCATTTCTAATTTATTTTCCTTCTTTTTCCCCCATTTTCCCCCTCACTACCAGTGATACACTCGCCCTCTTATGGTTTAGGGTACAGTCGGAGTTGAATCATTTATAAATTATTTTCCCACTTCCCCCCCCCCCCTCACTACCAGTGATACACTTGCTCTCTTATGGTTTAGGGTACAGTCGGAGTTGAATCACTTATAATTTATTTTCCCTCTTTTTCCCCCATTTTCCCCCTACCAGTGATACACTCGCTCTCTTATGGTTTAGGGTACAGTCGGAGTTGAATCATTTCTAATTTATTTTCCCTCTTTTTCCCCCATTTTCCCCCTCACTACCAGTGATACACTCGCTCTCTTATGGTTTAGGGTATAGTCGGAGTTGAATCATTTCTAATTTATTTTCCCTCTTTTTCCCCCATTTTCCCCCTCACTACCAGTGATACACACGCTCTCTTATGGTTTAGGGTACAGTAGGAGTTGAATCATTTCTAATTTATTTTCCCTCTTTTTCCCCCATTTTCCCCCTCACTACCAGTGATACACTCGCTCTCTTATGGTTTGGGGTACAGTCGGAGTTGAATCATTTCTAATTTATTTCCCTCTCTTTCGCCCATTTTCCCCCTCACTACCAGTGATACACTCGCTCTCTTATGGTTTGGGGTACAGTCGGAGTTGAATCATTTCTAATTTATTTTCCCTCTCTTTCCCCCATTTTCCCCCTCACTACCAGTGATACACTCGCTCTCTTATGGTTTGGGGTACAGTCGGAGTTGAATCATTTCTAATTTATTTTCCCTCTCTTTCCCCCATGTTCCCCCTCACTACCAGTGATACGCTCGCTCTCTTATGGTTTAGGGTACAGTCGGAGTTGAATCATTTCTAATTTATTTTCCTTCTTTTTCCCCCATTTTCCCCCTCACTACCAGTGATACACTCGCCCTCTTATGGTTTAGGGTACAGTCGGAGTTGAATCATTTATAAATTATTTTCCCACTTCCCCCCCCCCCCCCCTCACTACCAGTGATACACTTGCTCTCTTATGGTTTAGGGTACAGTCGGAGTTGAATCACTTATAATTTATTTTCCCTCTTTTTCCCCCATTTTCCCCCTCACTACCAGTGATACACTCGCTCTCTTATGGTTTAGGGTGCAGTCGGAGTTGAATCATTTCTAATTTATTTTCCCTCTTTTTTCCCCCATTTCCCCCCTCACTACCAGTGATACACTCGCTCTCTTATGGTTTAGGCCTTAGGGTATAGTCGGAGTTGAATCATTTCTAATTTATTTTCCCTCTTTTTCCCGCATTTTCCCCCTCACTACCATTGATACACTCGCTCTCTTATGGTTTAGGGTATAGTCGGAGTTGAATCATTTCGAATTTATTTTCCCTCTTTTTCCCTCATTTTCCCCCTCACTACCAGTGATACGCTCGCTCTCTTATGGTTTGGGGTACAGTCGGAGTTGAATCATTTATAATTTATTTTCCCTCTTTTCCCCCCATTTGCCCCCTCACTACCAGTGATACACTCGCTCTCATATGGTTTAGGGTACAGTCGGAGTTGAATCATTTCTAATTTATTTTCCCTCTTTTTCCCCCATTTTCCCCCTCACTACCAGTGATACACTCGCTCTCTTATGGTTTAGGGTAAGTCGGAGTTGAATCATTTCGAATTTATTTTCCCTCTTTTTCCCCCATTTTCCCCCTCACCACCAGTGATACACTCGCTCTCTTATGGTTTAGGGTACAGTCGGAGTTGAATCATTTCTAATTTATTTTCCCTCTCTTTCCCCCATTTTCCCCCTCACTACCAGTGATACACTCGCTCTCTTATGGTTTGGGGTACAGTCGGAGTTGAATCATTTCTAATTTATTTTCCCTCTCTTCCCCCATTTCCCCCCTCACTACGAGTGATACGCTCGCTCTCTTATGGTTTGGGGTACAGTCGGAGTTGAATCATTTCTAATTTATTTTCCCTTTTTCCCCCATTTTCCCCCTCACTACCAGTGATACACTCGCTCTCTTATGGTTTAGGGTACAGTTGGAGTTGAATCATTTCTAATTTATTTTCCCTCTTTTTCCCCCATTTTCCCCGTGATACACTCGCTCTCTTATGGTTTAGGGTACAGTAGGAGTTGAATCATTTCTAATTTATTTTCCCTCTTTTTCCCCCATTTTCCCCCTCACTACCAGTGATACACTCGCTCTCTTATGGTTTAGGGTACAGTAGGAGTTGAATCATTTCTAATTTATTTTTCCCTCTTTTTCCCCCATTTTCCCCCTCACTACCAGTGATACGCTCGCTGCTCTCTTATGGTCTGGGGTACAGTCGGAGTTGAATCATTTCTAATTTATTTTCCCTCTTTTTCCCCCATTTTCCCCCTCACTCCCAGTGATACACTCGCTCTCTTATGGTTTAGGGTACAGTCGGAGTTGAATCATTTCTAATTTATTTTCCCTCTTTTTCCCCCATGTTCCCCCTCACTACCAATGATACACTCGCTCTCTTATGGTTTAGGGTATAGTCGGAGTTGAATCATTTCTAATTTATTTTCCCTCTTTTCCCCCCATTTTCCCCCTCACTACCAGTGATACACACGCTCTCTTATGGTTTAGGGTACAGTAGGAGTTGAATCATTTCTAATTTATTTTCCCTCTTTTTCCCCCATTTTCCCCCTCACTACCAGTGATACACTCGCTCTCTTATGGTTTGGGGTACAGTCGGAGTTGAATCATTTCTAATTTATTTCCCTCTCTTTCCCCCATTTTCCCCCTCACTACCAGTGATACACTCGCTCTCTTATGGTTTGGGGTACAGTCGGAGTTGAATCATTTCTAATTTATTTTCCCTCTTTTTCCCCCATTTTCCCCCTCACTCCCAGTGATACACTCGCTCTCTTATGGTTTAGGGTACAGTCGGAGTTGAATCATTTCTAATTTATTTTCCCTCTTTTTCCCCCATTTTCCCCCTCACTACCAATGATACACTCGCTCTCTTATGGTTTAGGGTATAGTCGGAGTTGAATCATTTCTAATTTATTTTCCCTCTTTTTCCCCCATTTTCCCCCTCACTACCAGTGATACACACGCCCTCTTATGGTTTAGGGTACAGTAGGAGATGATTCATTTCTAATTTATTTTCCCTCTCTTTCCCCCATTTATCCCCCTCACTACCAGTGATACGCTCGCTCTCTTATGGTCTGGGGTACAGTCGGAGTTGAATCATTTCTAATTTATTTTCCCTCTTTTTCCCCCCATTTTCCCCCTCACTACCAGTGATACACTCGCTCTCTTATGGTTTGGGGTACAGTAGGAGTTGAATCATTTCTAATTTATTTTCCCTCTCTTTCCCCCATTTTCCCCCTCACTACCAGTGATACAGTCGCTCTCTTATGGTCTGGGGTACAGTCGGAGTTGAATCATTTCTAATTTATTTTCCCTCTCTTTCCCCCATTTTCCCCCTCACTACCAGTGATACACTCGCTCTCATATGGTTTAGGGTGCAGTCGGAGTTGAATCATTTCTAATTTATTTTCCCTCTTTTTCCCCCATTTTTCCCCCTCACTACCAGTGATACACTCGCTCTCTTATGGTTTAGGGTATAGTCGGAGTTGAATCATTTCGAATTTATTTTCCGTCTTTTTCCCCCATTTTCCCCCTCACTACCAGTGATACGCTCGCTCTCTTATGGTCTGGGGTACAGTCGGAGTTGAATCATTTATAATTTATTTTCCCTCTTTTCCCCCCATTTGCCCCCTCACTACCAGTGATACACTCGCTCTCTTATGGTTTAGGGTACAGTCGGAGTTGAATCATTTCTAATTTATTTTCCCTCTTTTTCCCCCATTTTCCCCCTCACTACCAGTGATACACTCGCTCTCTTATGGTTTAGGGTAAGTCGGAGTTGAATCATTTTAAATTTATTTTCCCTCTTTTTCCCCCATTTTCCCCCTCACTACCAGTGATACACTCGCTCTCTTATGGTTTAGGGTACAGTCGGAGTTGAATCATTTCTAATTTATTTTCCCTCTTTTTCCCCCATTTTCCCCCTCACTACCAGTGATACGCTCGCTCTCTTATGGTTTAGGGTACAGTCGGAGTTGAATCATTTCTAATTTATTTTCCCTCTTTTTCCCCCATTTTCCCCCTCACTACCAGTGATACACTCGCTCTCTTATGGTTTAGGGTACAGTAGGAGTTGAATCATTTCGAATATATTTTCCCTCTTTTTCCCCCATTTTCCCCCTCACTACCAGTGATACACTCGCTCTCTTATGGTTTAGGGTACAGTAGGAGTTGAATCATTTCTAATTTATTTTCCCTCTTTTTCCCCCATTTTCCCCCTCACTACCAGTGATACACTCGCTCTCTTATGGTTTAGGGTACAGTAGGAGTTGAATCATTTCTAATTTATTTTCCCTCTTTTTCCCCCATTTTCCCCCTCACTACCAGTGATACGCTCGCTCTCTTATGGTCTGGGGTACAGTCGGAGTTGAATCATTTCTAATTTATTTTCCCTCTTTTTCCCCCATTTGCCCCCTCACTCCCAGTGATACACTCGCTCTCTTATGGTTTAGGGTACAGTCGGAGTTGAATCATTTCTAATTTATTTTCCCTCTTTTTCCCCCATTTTCCCCCTCACTACCAATGATACACTCGCTCTCTTATGGTTTAGGGTATAGTCGGAGTTGAATCATTTCTAATTTATTTTCCCTCTTTTTCGCCCATTTTCCCCCTCACTACCAGTGATACACACACGCTCTTATGGTTTAGGGTACAGTAGGAGTTGAATCATTTCTAATTTATTTTCCCTCTTTTTCCGCCATTTTCCCCCTCACTACCAGTGATACACTCGCTCTCTTATGGTTTAGGGTACAGTTGGAGTTGAATCATTTCTAATTTATTTTCCCTCTTTTTCCCCCATTTTGCCCCCTCACTACCAGTGATACGCTCGCTCTCCTATGGTTTAGGGTACAGTCGGAGTTGAATCATTTCTAATTTATTTTCCCTCTTTTTCCCCCATTTCCCCCCTCACTACCAGTGATACGCTCGCTCTCTTATGGTTTAGGGTACAGTCGGAGTTGAATCATTTCTAATTTATTTTCCCTCTTTTTCCCCCATTTTCCCCCTCACTACCAGTGATACACTCGCTCTCTTATGGTTTAGGGTACAGTAGGAGTTGAATCATTTCTAATTTATTTTCCCTCTTTTTCCCCCATTTTCCCCCTCACTACCAGTGATACGCTCGCTCTCTTATGGTCTGGGGTACAGTCGGAGTTGAATCATTTCTAATTTATTTTCCCTCTTTTTCCCCCATTTTCCCCCTCACTACCAGTGATACACTCGCTCTCTTATGGTTTAGGGTACAGTTGGAGTTGAATCATTTCTAATTTATTTTCCCTCTTTTTCCCCCATTTTCCCCCTCACTACCAGTGATACACTCGCTCTCTTATGGTTTAGGGTACAGTTGGAGTTGAATCATTTCTAATTTATTTTCCCTCTTTTTCCCCCATTTTCCCCCTCACTACCAGTGATACACTCGCTCTCTTATGGTTTAGGGTATAGTCGGAGTTGAATCATTTCTAATTTATTTTCCCTCTTTTTCCCCCATTTTCCCCCTCACTACCAGTGATACACACGCCCTCTTATGGTTTAGGGTACAGTAGGAGTTGAATCATTTCTAATTTATTTTCCCTCTCTTTCCCCCATTTTCCCCCTCACTACCAGTGATACGCTCGCTCTCTTATGGTCTGGGGTACAGTCGGAGTTGAATCATTTCTAATTTATTTTCCCTCTTTTTCCCCCATTTTCCCCCTCACTACCAGTGATACACTCGCTCTCTTATGGTTTGGGGTACAGTAGGAGTTGAATCATTTCTAATTTATTTTCCCTCTTTTTCCCCCATTTTCCCCCTCACTACTAGTGATACACTCGCTCTCTTATGGTTTAGGCCTTAGGGTATAGTCGGAGTTGAATCATTTCTAATTTATTTTCCCTCTTTTTCCCCCATTTTCCCCCTCACTACCAGTGATACACTCGCTCTCTTATGGTTTAGGGTATAGTCGGAGTTGAATCATTTCGAATTTATTTTCCCTCTTTTTCCCCCATTTTCCCCCTCACTACCAGTGATACGCTCGCTCTCTTATGGTCTGGGGTACAGTCGGAGTTGAATCATTTATAATTTATTTTCCCTCTTTTCCCCCCATTTGCCCCCTCACTACCAGTGATACACTCGCTCTCTTATGGTTTAGGGTACAGTCGGAGTTGAATCATTTCTAATTTATTTTCCCTCTTTTTCCCCCATTTTCCCCCTCACTACCAGTGATACACTCGCTCTCTTATGGTTTAGGGTAAGTCGGAGTTGAATCATTTTAAATTTATTTTCCCTCTTTTTCCCCCATTTTCCCCCTCACTACCAGTGATACACTCGCTCTCTTATGGTTTAGGGTACAGTCGGAGTTGAATCATTTATAATTTATTTTCCCTCTTTTTCCCCCATTTTCCCCCTCACTGCCAGTGATACACTCGCTCTCTTATGGTTTAGGGTACAGTAGGAGTTGAATCATTTCTAATATATTTTCCCTCTTTTTCCCCCATTTTCCCCCTCACTACCAGTGATACACTCGCTCTCTTATGGTTTAGGGTACAGTAGGAGTTGAATCATTTCTAATTTATTTTCCCTCTTTTTCCCCCATTTTCCCCCTCACTACCAGTGATACACTCGCTCTCTTATGGTTTAGGGTACAGTAGGAGTTGAATCATTTCTAATTTATTTTCCCTCTTTTTCCCCCATTTTCCCCCTCACTACCAGTGATACGCTCGCTCTCTTATGGTCTGGGGTACAGTCGGAGTTGAATCATTTCTAATTTATTTTCCCTCTTTTTCCCCCATTTTCCCCCTCACTCCCAGTGATACACTCGCTCTCTTATGGTTTAGGGTACAGTCGGAGTTGAATCATTTCTAATTTATTTTCCCTCTTTTTCCCCCATTTTCCCCCTCACTACCAATGATACACTCGCTCTCTTATGGTTTAGGGTATAGTCGGAGTTGAATCATTTCTAATTTATTTTCCCTCTTTTTCCCCCATTTTCCCCCTCACTACCAGTGATACACACGCCCTCTTATGGTTTAGGGTACAGTAGGAGTTGAATCATTTCTAATTTATTTTCCCTCTCTTTCCCCCATTTTCCCCCTCACTACCAGTGATACGCTCGCTCTCTTATGGTCTGGGGTACAGTCGGAGTTGAATCATTTCTAATTTATTTTCCCTCTTTTTCCCCCATTTTCCCCCTCACTACCAGTGATACACTCGCTCTCTTATGGTTTGGGGTACAGTAGGAGTTGAATCATTTCTAATTTATTTTCCCTCTCTTTCCCCCATTTTCCCCCTCACTACCAGTGATACAGTCGCTCTCTTATGGTCTGGGGTACAGTCGGAGTTGAATCATTTCTAATTTATTTTCCCTCTCTTTCCCCCATTTTCCCCCTCACTACCAGTGATACACTCGCTCTCATATGGTTTAGGGTGCAGTCGGAGTTGAATCATTTCTAATTTATTTTCCCTCTTTTTCCCCCATTTTCCCCCTCACTACTAGTGATACACTCGCTCTCTTATGGTTTAGGCCTTAGGGTATAGTCGGAGTTGAATCATTTCTAATTTATTTTCCCTCTTTTTCCCCCATTTTCCCCCTCACTACCAGTGATACACTCGCTCTCTTATGGTTTAGGGTATAGTCGGAGTTGAATCATTTCGAATTTATTTTCCCTCTTTTTCCCCCATTTTCCCCCTCACTACCAGTGATACGCTCGCTCTCTTATGGTCTGGGGTACAGTCGGAGTTGAATCATTTATAATTTATTTTCCCTCTTTTCCCCCCATTTGCCCCCTCACTACCAGTGATACACTCGCTCTCTTATGGTTTAGGGTACAGTCGGAGTTGAATCATTTCTAATTTATTTTCCCTCTTTTTCCCCCATTTTCCCCCTCACTACCAGTGATACACTCGCTCTCTTATGGTTTAGGGTAAGTCGGAGTTGAATCATTTTAAATTTATTTTCCCTCTTTTTCCCCCATTTTCCCCCTCACTACCAGTGATACACTCGCTCTCTTATGGTTTAGGGTACAGTCGGAGTTGAATCATTTCTAATTTATTTTCCCTCTTTTTCCCCCATTTTCCCCCTCACTACCAGTGATACGCTCGCTCTCTTATGGTTTAGGGTACAGTCGGAGTTGAATCATTTCTAATTTATTTTCCCTCTTTTTCCCCCATTTTCCCCCTCACTACCAGTGATACACTCGCTCTCTTATGGTTTAGGGTACAGTAGGAGTTGAATCATTTCGAATATATTTTCCCTCTTTTTCCCCCATTTTCCCCCTCACTACCAGTGATACACTCGCTCTCTTATGGTTTAGGGTACAGTAGGAGTTGAATCATTTATAATTTATTTTCCCTCTTTTCCCCCCATTTGCCCCCTCACTACCAGTGATACACTCGCTCTCTTATGGTTTAGGGTACAGTCGGAGTTGAATCATTTCTAATTTATTTTCCCTCTTTTTCCCCCATTTTCCCCCTCACTACCAGTGATACACTCGCTCTCTTATGGTTTAGGGTAAGTCGGAGTTGAATCATTTTAAATTTATTTTCCCTCTTTTTCCCCCATTTTCCCCCTCACTACCAGTGATACACTCGCTCTCTTATGGTTTAGGGTACAGTCGGAGTTGAATCATTTATAATTTATTTTCCCTCTTTTTCCCCCATTTTCCCCCTCACTGCCAGTGATACACTCGCTCTCTTATGGTTTAGGGTACAGTCGGAGTTGAATCATTTCTAATTTATTTTCCCTCTTTTTCCCCCATTTTCCCCCTCACTACCAGTGATACGCTCGCTCTCTTATGGTTTAGGGTACAGTCGGAGTTGAATCATTTCTAATTTATTTTCCCTCTTTTTCCCCCATTTTCCCCCTCACTACCAGTGATACACTCGCTCTCTTATGGTTTAGGGTACAGTAGGAGTTGAATCATTTCTAATATATTTTCCCTCTTTTTCCCCCATTTTCCCCCTCACTACCAGTGATACACTCGCTCTCTTATGGTTTAGGGTACAGTAGGAGTTGAATCATTTCTAATTTATTTTCCCTCTTTTTCCCCCATTTTCCCCCTCACTACCAGTGATACACTCGCTCTCTTATGGTTTAGGGTACAGTAGGAGTTGAATCATTTCTAATTTATTTTCCCTCTTTTTCCCCCATTTTCCCCCTCACTACCAGTGATACGCTCGCTCTCTTATGGTCTGGGGTACAGTCGGAGTTGAATCATTTCTAATTTATTTTCCCTCTTTTTCCCCCATTTTCCCCCTCACTCCCAGTGATACACTCGCTCTCTTATGGTTTAGGGTACAGTCGGAGTTGAATCATTTCTAATTTATTTTCCCTCTTTTTCCCCCATTTTCCCCCTCACTACCAATGATACACTCGCTCTCTTATGGTTTAGGGTATAGTCGGAGTTGAATCATTTCTAATTTATTTTCCCTCTTTTTCCCCCATTTTCCCCCTCACTACCAGTGATACACACGCCCTCTTATGGTTTAGGGTACAGTAGGAGTTGAATCATTTCTAATTTATTTTCCCTCTCTTTCCCCCATTTTCCCCCTCACTACCAGTGATACGCTCGCTCTCTTATGGTCTGGGGTACAGTCGGAGTTGAATCATTTCTAATTTATTTTCCCTCTTTTTCCCCCATTTTCCCCCTCACTACCAGTGATACACTCGCTCTCTTATGGTTTGGGGTACAGTAGGAGTTGAA
The DNA here is from genome assembly GCF_964187855.1 of Myxine glutinosa. NCBI lineage: Eukaryota > Metazoa > Chordata > Myxini > Myxiniformes > Myxinidae > Myxine > Myxine glutinosa. The sequence goes on along the minus strand of NC_136264.1, from coordinate 8,614,061 downwards.
TCATTTCTAATTTATTTTCCCTCTCTTTCCCCCATTTTCCCCCTCACTACCAGTGATACAGTCGCTCTCTTATGGTCTGGGGTACAGTCGGAGTTGAATCATTTCTAATTTATTTTCCCTCTCTTTCCCCCATTTTCCCCCTCACTACTAGTGATACACTCGCTCTCATATGGTTTAGGGTGCAGTCGGAGTTGAATCATTTCTAATTTATTTTCCCTCTTTTTCCCCCATTTTCCCCCTCACTACTAGTGATACACTCGCTCTCTTATGGTTTAGGCCTTAGGGTATAGTCGGAGTTGAATCATTTCTAATTTATTTTCCCTCTTTTTCCCCCATTTTCCCCCTCACTACCAGTGATACACTCGCTCTCTTATGGTTTAGGGTATAGTCGGAGTTGAATCATTTCGAATTTATTTTCCGTCTTTTTCCCCCATTTTCCCCCTCACTACCAGTGATACGCTCGCTCTCTTATGGTCTGGGGTACAGTCGGAGTTGAATCATTTATAATTTATTTTCCCTCTTTTCCCCCCATTTGCCCCCTCACTACCAGTGATACACTCGCTCTCTTATGGTTTAGGGTACAGTCGGAGTTGAATCATTTCTAATTTATTTTCCCTCTTTTTCCCCCATTTTCCCCCTCACTACCAGTGATACACTCGCTCTCTTATGGTTTAGGGTAAGTCGGAGTTGAATCATTTTAAATTTATTTTCCCTCTTTTTCCCCCATTTTCCCCCTCACTACCAGTGATACACTCGCTCTCTTATGGTTTAGGGTACAGTCGGAGTTGAATCATTTCTAATTTATTTTCCCTCTTTTTCCCCCATTTTCCCCCTCACTACCAGTGATACGCTCGCTCTCTTATGGTTTAGGGTACAGTCGGAGTTGAATCATTTCTAATTTATTTTCCCTCTTTTTCCCCCATTTTCCCCCTCACTACCAGTGATACACTCGCTCTCTTATGGTTTAGGGTACAGTAGGAGTTGAATCATTTCGAATATATTTTCCCTCTTTTTCCCCCATTTTCCCCCTCACTACCAGTGATACACTCGCTCTCTTATGGTTTAGGGTACAGTAGGAGTTGAATCATTTCTAATTTATTTTCCCTCTTTTTCCCCCATTTTCCCCCTCACTACCAGTGATACACTCGCTCTCTTATGGTTTAGGGTACAGTAGGAGTTGAATCATTTCTAATTTATTTTCCCTCTTTTTCCCCCATTTTCCCCCTCACTACCAGTGATACGCTCGCTCTCTTATGGTCTGGGGTACAGTCGGAGTTGAATCATTTCTAATTTATTTTCCCTCTTTTTCCCCCATTTGCCCCCTCACTCCCAGTGATACACTCGCTCTCTTATGGTTTAGGGTACAGTCGGAGTTGAATCATTTCTAATTTATTTTCCCTCTTTTTCCCCCATTTTCCCCCTCACTACCAATGATACACTCGCTCTCTTATGGTTTAGGGTATAGTCGGAGTTGAATCATTTCTAATTTATTTTCCCTCTTTTTCGCCCATTTTCCCCCTCACTACCAGTGATACACACACGCTCTTATGGTTTAGGGTACAGTAGGAGTTGAATCATTTCTAATTTATTTTCCCTCTTTTTCCGCCATTTTCCCCCTCACTACCAGTGATACACTCGCTCTCTTATGGTTTAGGGTACAGTTGGAGTTGAATCATTTCTAATTTATTTTCCCTCTTTTTCCCCCATTTTGCCCCCTCACTACCAGTGATACGCTCGCTCTCCTATGGTTTAGGGTACAGTCGGAGTTGAATCATTTCTAATTTATTTTCCCTCTTTTTCCCCCATTTCCCCCCTCACTACCAGTGATATGCTCGCTCTCTTATGGTTTAGGGTACAGTCGGAGTTGAATCATTTCTAATTTATTTTCCCTCTTTTTCCCCCATTTTCCCCCTCACTACCAGTGATACACTCGCTCTCTTATGGTTTAGGGTACAGTAGGAGTTGAATCATTTCTAATTTATTTTCCCTCTTTTTCCCCCATTTTCCCCCTCACTACCAGTGATACGCTCGCTCTCTTATGGTCTGGGGTACAGTCGGAGTTGAATCATTTCTAATTTATTTTCCCTCTTTTTCCCCCATTTTCCCCCTCACTACCAGTGATACACTCGCTCTCTTATGGTTTAGGGTACAGTTGGAGTTGAATCATTTCTAATTTATTTTCCCTCTTTTTCCCCCATTTTCCCCCTCACTACCAGTGATACACTCGCTCTCTTATGGTTTAGGGTACAGTAGGAGTTGAATCATTTCTAATTTATTTTCCCTCTTTTTCCCCCATTTTCCCCCTCACTACCAGTGATACACTCGCTCTCTTATGGTTTAGGGTACAGTCGGAGTTGAATCATTTCTAATTTATTTTCCCTCTTTTTCCCCCATTTCCCCCTCACTACCAGTGATACACTCGCTCTCTTATGGTTTAGGGTACAGTTGGAGTTGAATCATTTCTAATTTATTTTCCCTCTTTTTCCCCCATTTTCCCCCTCACTACCAGTGATACACTCGCTCTCTTATGGTTTAGGGTATAGTCGGAGTTGAATCATTTCTAATTTATTTTCCCTCTTTTTCCCCCATTTTCCCCCTCACTACCAGTGATACACACGCCCTCTTATGGTTTAGGGTACAGTAGGAGTTGAATCATTTCTAATTTATTTTCCCTCTCTTTCCCCCATTTTCCCCCTCACTACCAGTGATACGCTCGCTCTCTTATGGTCTGGGGTACAGTCGGAGTTGAATCATTTCTAATTTATTTTCCCTCTTTTTCCCCCATTTTCCCCCTCACTACCAGTGATACACTCGCTCTCTTATGGTTTGGGGTACAGTAGGAGTTGAATCATTTCTAATTTATTTTCCCTCTTTTTCCCCCATTTTCCCCCTCACTACTAGTGATACACTCGCTCTCTTATGGTTTAGGCCTTAGGGTATAGTCGGAGTTGAATCATTTCTAATTTATTTTCCCTCTTTTTCCCCCATTTTCCCCCTCACTACCAGTGATACACTCGCTCTCTTATGGTTTAGGGTATAGTCGGAGTTGAATCATTTCGAATTTATTTTCCCTCTTTTTCCCCCATTTTCCCCCTCACTACCAGTGATACGCTCGCTCTCTTATGGTCTGGGGTACAGTCGGAGTTGAATCATTTATAATTTATTTTCCCTCTTTTCCCCCCATTTGCCCCCTCACTACCAGTGATACACTCGCTCTCTTATGGTTTAGGGTACAGTCGGAGTTGAATCATTTCTAATTTATTTTCCCTCTTTTTCCCCCATTTTCCCCCTCACTACCAGTGATACACTCGCTCTCTTATGGTTTAGGGTAAGTCGGAGTTGAATCATTTTAAATTTATTTTCCCTCTTTTTCCCCCATTTTCCCCCTCACTACCAGTGATACACTCGCTCTCTTATGGTTTAGGGTACAGTCGGAGTTGAATCATTTATAATTTATTTTCCCTCTTTTTCCCCCATTTTCCCCCTCACTGCCAGTGATACACTCGCTCTCTTATGGTTTAGGGTACAGTCGGAGTTGAATCATTTCTAATTTATTTTCCCTCTTTTTCCCCCATTTTCCCCCTCACTACCAGTGATACACTCGCTCTCTTATGGTTTAGGGTACAGTAGGAGTTGAATCATTTCTAATATATTTTCCCTCTTTTTCCCCCATTTTCCCCCTCACTACCAGTGATACACTCGCTCTCTTATGGTTTAGGGTACAGTAGGAGTTGAATCATTTCTAATTTATTTTCCCTCTTTTTCCCCCATTTTCCCCCTCACTACCAGTGATACACTCGCTCTCTTATGGTTTAGGGTACAGTAGGAGTTGAATCATTTCTAATTTATTTTCCCTCTTTTTCCCCCATTTTCCCCCTCACTACCAGTGATACGCTCGCTCTCTTATGGTCTGGGGTACAGTCGGAGTTGAATCATTTCTAATTTATTTTCCCTCTTTTTCCCCCATTTTCCCCCTCACTCCCAGTGATACACTCGCTCTCTTATGGTTTAGGGTACAGTCGGAGTTGAATCATTTCTAATTTATTTTCCCTCTTTTTCCCCCATTTTCCCCCTCACTACCAATGATACACTCGCTCTCTTATGGTTTAGGGTATAGTCGGAGTTGAATCATTTCTAATTTATTTTCCCTCTTTTTCCCCCATTTTCCCCCTCACTACCAGTGATACACACGCCCTCTTATGGTTTAGGGTACAGTAGGAGTTGAATCATTTCTAATTTATTTTCCCTCTCTTTCCCCCATTTTCCCCCTCACTACCAGTGATACGCTCGCTCTCTTATGGTCTGGGGTACAGTCGGAGTTGAATCATTTCTAATTTATTTTCCCTCTTTTTCCCCCATTTTCCCCCTCACTACCAGTGATACACTCGCTCTCTTATGGTTTGGGGTACAGTAGGAGTTGAATCATTTCTAATTTATTTTCCCTCTCTTTCCCCCATTTTCCCCCTCACTACCAGTGATACAGTCGCTCTCTTATGGTCTGGGGTACAGTCGGAGTTGAATCATTTCTAATTTATTTTCCCTCTCTTTCCCTCATTTTCCCCCTCACTACCAGTGATACACTCGCTCTCATATGGTTTAGGGTGCAGTCGGAGTTGAATCATTTCTAATTTATTTTCCCTCTTTTTCCCCCATTTTCCCCCTCACTACTAGTGATACACTCGCTCTCTTATGGTTTAGGCCTTAGGGTATAGTCGGAGTTGAATCATTTCTAATTTATTTTCCCTCTTTTTCCCCCATTTTCCCCCTCACTACCAGTGATACACTCGCTCTCTTATGGTTTAGGGTATAGTCGGAGTTGAATCATTTCGAATTTATTTTCCCTCTTTTTCCCCCATTTTCCCCCTCACTACCAGTGATACGCTCGCTCTCTTATGGTCTGGGGTACAGTCGGAGTTGAATCATTTATAATTTATTTTCCCTCTTTTCCCCCCATTTGCCCCCTCACTACCAGTGATACACTCGCTCTCTTATGGTTTAGGGTACAGTCGGAGTTGAATCATTTCTAATTTATTTTCCCTCTTTTTCCCCCATTTTCCCCCTCACTACCAGTGATACACTCGCTCTCTTATGGTTTAGGGTAAGTCGGAGTTGAATCATTTTAAATTTATTTTCCCTCTTTTTCCCCCATTTTCCCCCTCACTACCAGTGATACACTCGCTCTCTTATGGTTTAGGGTACAGTCGGAGTTGAATCATTTCTAATTTATTTTCCCTCTTTTTCCCCCATTTTCCCCCTCACTACCAGTGATACGCTCGCTCTCTTATGGTTTAGGGTACAGTCGGAGTTGAATCATTTCTAATTTATTTTCCCTCTTTTTCCCCCATTTTCCCCCTCACTACCAGTGATACACTCGCTCTCTTATGGTTTAGGGTACAGTAGGAGTTGAATCATTTCGAATATATTTTCCCTCTTTTTCCCCCATTTTCCCCCTCACTACCAGTGATACACTCGCTCTCTTATGGTTTAGGGTACAGTAGGAGTTGAATCATTTCTAATTTATTTTCCCTCCTTTTCCCCCATTTTCCCCCTCACTACCAGTGATACACTCGCTCTCTTATGGTTTAGGGTACAGTAGGAGTTGAATCATTTCTAATTTATTTTCCCTCTTTTTCCCCCATTTTCCCCCTCACTACCAGTGATACGCTCGCTCTCTTATGGTCTGGGGTACAGTCGGAGTTGAATCATTTCTAATTTATTTTCCCTCTTTTTCCCCCATTTGCCCCCTCACTCCCAGTGATACACTCGCTCTCTTATGGTTTAGGGTACAGTCGGAGTTGAATCATTTCTAATTTATTTTCCCTCTTTTTCCCCCATTTTCCCCCTCACTACCAATGATACACTCGCTCTCTTATGGTTTAGGGTATAGTCGGAGTTGAATCATTTCTAATTTATTTTCCCTCTTTTTCGCCCATTTTCCCCCTCACTACCAGTGATACACTCGCTCTCTTATGGTTTGGGGTACAGTCGGAGTTGAATCATTTCTAATTTATTTCCCTCTCTTTCCCCCATTTTCCCCCTCACTACCAGTGATACACTCGCTCTCTTATGGTTTAGGGTACAGTAGGAGTTGAATCATTTCTAATTTATTTTCCCTCTTTTTCCGCCATTTTCCCCCTCACTACCAGTGATACACTCGCTCTCTTATGGTTTGGGGTACAGTCGGAGTTGAATCATTTCTAATTTATTTCCCTCTCTTTCCCCCATTTTCCCCCTCACTACCAGTGATACACTCGCTCTCTTATGGTTTGGGGTACAGTCGGAGTTGAATCATTTCTAATTTATTTTCCCTCTCTTTCCCCCATGTTCCCCCTCACTACCAGTGATACGCTCGCTCTCTTATGGTTTAGGGTACAGTCGGAGTTGAATCATTTCTAATTTATTTTCCTTCTTTTTCCCCCATTTTCCCCCTCACTACCAGTGATACACTCGCTCTCTTATGGTTTGGGGTACAGTAGGAGTTGAATCATTTCTAATTTATTTTCCCTCTCTTTCCCCCATTTTCCCCCTCACTACCAGTGATACAGTCGCTCTCTTATGGTCTGGGGTACAGTCGGAGTTGAATCATTTCTAATTTATTTTCCCTCTTTTTCCCCCATTTTCCCCCTCACTACCAGTGATACACTCGCTCTCTTATGGTTTAGGGTACAGTCGGAGTTGAATCATTTATAAATTATTTTCCCTCTTCCCCCCCCCCCCCCCCCTCACTACCAGTGATACACTCGCTCTCTTATGGTTTAGGGTACAGTCGGAGTTGAATCATTTATAATTTATTTTCCCTCTTTTTCCCCCATTTTCCCCCTCACTACCAGTGATACACTCGCTCTCTTATGGTTTAGGGTGCAGTCGGAGTTGAATCATTTCTAATTTATTTTCCCTCTTTTTCCCCCATTTTCCCCCTCACTACCAGTGATACACTCGCTCTCTTATGGTTTAGGCCTTAGGGTATAGTCGGAGTTGAATCATTTCTAATTTATTTTCCCTCTTTTTCCCCCATTTTCCCCCTCACTACCAGTGATACACTCGCTCTCTTATGGTTTAGGGTATAGTCGGAGTTGAATCATTTCGAATTTATTTTCCCTCTTTTTCCCTCATTTTCCCCCTCACTACCAGTGATACGCTCGCTCTCTTATGGTTTGGGGTACAGTCGGAGTTGAATCATTTATAATTTATTTTCCCTCTTTTCCCCCCATTTGCCCCCTCACTACTAGTGATACACTCGCTCTCATATGGTTTAGGGTAAGTCGGAGTTGAATCATTTCTAATTTATTTTCCCTCTTTTTCCCCCATTTTCCCCCTCACTACCAGTGATACACTCGCTCTCTTATGGTTTAGGGTAAGTCGGAGTTGAATCATTTCGAATTTATTTTCCCTCTTTTTCCCCCATTTTCCCCCTCACTACCAGTGATACACTCGCTCTCTTATGGTTTAGGGTACAGTCGGAGTTGAATCATTTCTAATTTATTTTCCCTCTCTTTCCCCCATTTTCCCCCTCACTACCAGTGATACACTCGCTCTCTTATGGTTTGGGGTACAGTCGGAGTTGAATCATTTCTAATTTATTTTCCCTCTTTTTCCCCCATTTCCCCCTCACTACCAGTGATACACTCGCTCTCTTATGGTTTAGGGTACAGTTGGAGTTGAATCATTTCTAATTTATTTTCCCTCTTTTTCCCCCATTTTCCCCCTCACTACCAGTGATACACTCGCTCTCTTATGGTTTAGGGTATAGTCGGAGTTGAATCATTTCTAATTTATTTTCCCTCTTTTCCCCCATTTTCCCCCTCACTACCAGTGATACACTCGCTCTCTTATGGCTTAGGGTACAGTCGGAGTTGAATCATTTCTAATTTATTTTCCCTCTCTTACCCCCATTTTCCCCCTCACTACCAGTGATACGCTCGCTCTCTTATGGTCTGGGGTACAGTCGGAGTTGAATCATTTCTAATTTATTTTCCCTCTTTTTCCCCCATTTTCCCCCTCACTACCAGTGATACACTCGCTCTCTTATGGTTTGGGGTACAGTAGGAGTTGAATCATTTCTAATTTATTTTCCCTCTTTTTCCCCCATTTTCCCCCTCACTACCAGTGATACACTCGCTCTCTTATGGTCTGGGGTACAGTCGGAGTTGAATCATTTCTAATTTATTTTCCCTCTCTTTCCCCCATTTTCCCCCTCACTACCAGTGATACGCTCGCTCTCTTATGGTCTGGGGTACAGTCGGAGTTGAATCATTTCTAATTTATTTTCCCTCTTTTTCCCCCATTTTCCCCCTCACTACCAGTGATACACTCGCTCTCTTATGGTTTGGGGTACAGTAGGAGTTGAATCATTTCTAATTTATTTTCCCTCTCTTTCCCCCATTTTCCCCCTCACTACCAGTGATACAGTCGCTCTCTTATGGTCTGGGGTACAGTCGGAGTTGAATCATTTCTAATTTATTTTCCCTCTTTTTCCCCCATTTCCCCCCTCACTACCAGTGATACAATCGCTCTCTTATGGTTTAGGGTACAGTCGGAGTTGAATCATTTAATAAATTATTTTCCCTCTTCCCCCCCCCCCCCCCCTCACTACCAGTGATACACTTGCTCTCTTATGGTTTAGGGTACAGTCGGAGTTGAATCATTTATAATTTATTTTCCCTCTTTTTCCCCCATTTTCCCCCTCACTACCAGTGATACACTCGCTCTCTTATGGTTTAGGGTGCAGTCGGAGTTGAATCATTTCTAATTTATTTTCCCTCTTTTTCCCCCATTTTCCCCCTCACTACTAGTGATACACTCGCTCTCTTATGGTTTAGGCCTTAGGGTATAGTCGGAGTTGAATCATTTCTAATTTATTTTCCCTCTTTTTCCCCCATTTTCCCCCTCACTACCAGTGATACACTCGCTCCCTTATGGTTTAGGGTATAGTCGGAGTTGAATCATTTCGAATTTATTTTCCCTCTTTTTCCCCCATTTTCCCCCTCACTACCAGTGATACGCTCGCTCTCTTATGGTCTGGGGTACAGTCGGAGTTGAATCATTTATAATTTATTTTCCCTCTTTTCCCCCCATTTTCCCCCTCACTACCAGTGATACACTCGCTCTCTTATGGTTTAGGGTACAGTCGGAGTTGAATCATTTCTAATTTATTTTCCCTCTTTTTCCCCATTTTCCCCCTCACTACCAGTGATACGCTCGCTCTCTTATGGTCTGGGGTACAGTCGGAGTTGAATCATTTATAATTTATTTTCCCTCTTTTCCCCCCATTTGCCCCCTCACTACCAGTGATACACTCGCTCTCTTATGGTTTAGGGTACAGTCGGAGTTGAATCATTTCTAATTTATTTTCCCTCTTTTTCCCCCATTTTCCCCCTCACTACCAGTGATACACTCGCTCTCTTATGGTTTAGGGTAAGTCGGAGTTGAATCATTTTAAATTTATTTTCCCTCTTTTTCCCCCATTTTCCCCCTCACTACCAGTGATACACTCGCTCTCTTATGGTTTAGGGTACAGTCGGAGTTGAATCATTTCTAATTTATTTTCCCTCTTTTTCCCCCATTTTCCCCCTCACTACCAGTGATACGCTCGCTCTCTTATGGTTTAGGGTACAGTCGGAGTTGAATCATTTCTAATTTATTTTCCCTCTTTTTCCCCCATTTTCCCCCTCACTACCAGTGATACACTCGCTCTCTTATGGTTTAGGGTACAGTAGGAGTTGAATCATTTCGAATATATTTTCCCTCTTTTTCCCCATTTTCCCCCTCACTACCAGTGATACACTCGCTCTCTTATGGTTTAGGGTACAGTCGGAGTTGAATCATTTATAAATTATTTTCCCTCTTCCCCCCCCCCCCCCCCTCACTACCAGTGATACACTTGCTCTCTTATGGTTTAGGGTACAGTCGGAGTTGAATCATTTATAATTTATTTTCCCTCTTTTTCCCCCATTTTCCCCCTCACTACCAGTGATACACTCGCTCTCTTATGGTTTAGGGTGCAGTCGGAGTTGAATCATTTCTAATTTATTTTCCCTCTTTTTCCCCCATTTTCCCCCTCACTACCAGTGATACACTCGCTCTCTTATGGTTTAGGGTGCAGTCGGAGTTGAATCATTTCTAATTTATTTTCCCTCTTTTTCCCCCATTTTCCCCCTCACTACTAGTGATACACTCGCTCTCTTATGGTTTAGCCTTAGGGTATAGTCGGAGTTGAATCATTTCTAATTTATTTTCCCTCTTTTTCCCCCATTTTCCCCCTCACTACCAGTGATACACTCGCTCCCTTATGGTTTAGGGTATAGTCGGAGTTGAATCATTTCGAATTTATTTTCCCTCTTTTTCCCCCATTTTCCCCCTCACTACCAGTGATACGCTCGCTCTCTTATGGTCTGGGGTACAGTCGGAGTTGAATCATTTATAATTTATTTTCCCTCTTTTCCCCCCATTTTCCCCCTCACTACCAGTGATACACTCGCTCTCTTATGGTTTAGGGTACAGTCGGAGTTGAATCATTTCTAATTTATTTTCCCTCTTTTTCCCCCATTTTCCCCCTCACTACCAGTGATACACTCGCTCTCTTATGGTTTAGGGTAAGTCGGAGTTGAATCATTTTAAATTTATTTTCCCTCTTTTTCCCCCATTTTCCCCCTCACTACCAGTGATACGCTCGCTCTCTTATGGTCTGGGGTACAGTCGGAGTTGAATCATTTATAATTTATTTTCCCTCTTTTCCCCCCATTTGCCCCCTCACTACCAGTGATACACTCGCTCTCTTATGGTTTAGGGTACAGTCGGAGTTGAATCATTTCTAATTTATTTTCCCTCTTTTTCCCCCATTTTCCCCCTCACTACCAGTGATACACTCGCTCTCTTATGGTTTAGGGTAAGTCGGAGTTGAATCATTTTAAATTTATTTTCCCTCTTTTTCCCCCATTTTCCCCCTCACTACCAGTGATACACTCGCTCTCTTATGGTTTAGGGTACAGTCGGAGTTGAATCATTTCTAATTTATTTTCCCTCTTTTCCCCCCATTTGCCCCCTCACTACCAGTGATACACTCGCTCTCTTATGGTTTAGGGTACAGTCGGAGTTGAATCATTTCTAATTTATTTTCCCTCTTTTTCCCCCATTTTCCCCCTCACTACCAGTGATACACTCGCTCTCTTATGGTTTAGGGTACAGTCGGAGTTGAATCATTTCTAATTTATTTTCCCTCTTTTTCCCCCATTTTCCCCCTCACTACCAGTGATACGCTCGCTCTCTTATGGTTTAGGGTACAGTCGGAGTTGAATCATTTCTAATTTATTTTCCCTCTTTTTCCCCCATTTTCCCCCTCACTACCAGTGATACACTCGCTCTCTTATGGTTTAGGGTACAGTAGGAGTTGAATCATTTCGAATATATTTTCCCTCTTTTTCCCCCATTTTCCCCCTCACTACCAGTGATACACTCGCTCTCTTATGGTTTAGGGTACAGTAGGAGTTGAATCATTTCTAATTTATTTTCCCTCTTTTTCCCCCATTTTCCCCCTCACTACCAGTGATACACTCGCTCTCTTATGGTTTAGGGTACAGTAGGAGTTGAATCATTTCTAATTTATTTTCCCTCTTTTTCCCCCATTTTCCCCCTCACTACCAGTGATACGCTCGCTCTCTTATGGTCTGGGGTACAGTCGGAGTTGAATCATTTCTAATTTATTTTCCCTCTTTTTCCCCCATTTGCCCCCTCACTCCCAGTGATACACTCGCTCTCTTATGGTTTAGGGTACAGTCGGAGTTGAATCATTTCTAATTTATTTTCCCTCTTTTTCCCCCATTTTCCCCCTCACTACCAATGATACACTCGCTCTCTTATGGTTTAGGGTATAGTCGGAGTTGAATCATTTCTAATTTATTTTCCCTCTTTTTCGCCCATTTTCCCCCTCACTACCAGTGATACACACACGCTCTTATGGTTTAGGGTACAGTAGGAGTTGAATCATTTCTAATTTATTTTCCCTCTTTTTCCGCCATTTTCCCCCTCACTACCAGTGATACACTCGCTCTCTTATGGTTTGGGGTACAGTCGGAGTTGAATCATTTCTAATTTATTTCCCTCTCTTTCCCCCATTTTCCCCCTCACTACCAGTGATACACTCGCTCTCTTATGGTTTGGGGTACAGTCGGAGTTGAATCATTTCTAATTTATTTTCCCTCTCTTTCCCCCATGTTCCCCCTCACTACCAGTGATACGCTCGCTCTCTTATGGTTTAGGGTACAGTCGGAGTTGAATCATTTCTAATTTATTTTCCTTCTTTTTCCCCCATTTTCCCCCTCACTACCAGTGATACACTCGCTCTCTTATGGTTTGGGGTACAGTAGGAGTTGAATCATTTCTAATTTATTTTCCCTCTCTTTCCCCCATTTTCCCCCTCACTACCAGTGATACAGTCGCTCTCTTATGGTCTGGGGTACAGTCGGAGTTGAATCATTTCTAATTTATTTTCCCTCTTTTTCCCCCATTTTCCCCCTCACTACCAGTGATACACTCGCTCTCTTATGGTTTAGGGTACAGTAGGAGTTGAATCATTTATAAATTATTTTCCCTCTTCCCCCCCCCCCCTCACTACCAGTGATACACTCGCTCTCTTATGGTTTAGGGTACAGTCGGAGTTGAATCATTTATAATTTATTTTCCCTCTTTTTCCCCCATTTTCCCCCTCACTACCAGTGATACACTCGCTCTCTTATGGTTTAGGGTGCAGTCGGAGTTGAATCATTTCTAATTTATTTTCCCTCTTTTTCCCCCATTTTCCCCCTCACTACCAGTGATACACTCGCTCTCTTATGGTTTAGGCCTTAGGGTATAGTCGGAGTTGAATCATTTCTAATTTATTTTCCCTCTTTTTCCCCCATTTTCCCCCTCACTACCAGTGATACACTCGCTCTCTTATGGTTTAGGGTATAGTCGGAGTTGAATCATTTCGAATTTATTTTCCCTCTTTTTCCCTCATTTTCCCCCTCACTACCAGTGATACGATCGCTCTCTTATGGTTTGGGGTACAGTCGGAGTTGAATCATTTATAATTTATTTTCCCTCTTTTCCCCCCATTTGCCCCCTCACTACTAGTGATACACTCGCTCTCATATGGTTTAGGGTAAGTCGGAGTTGAATCATTTCTAATTTATTTTCCCTCTTTTTCCCCCATTTTCCCCCTCACTACCAGTGATACACTCGCTCTCTTATGGTTTAGGGTAAGTCGGAGTTGAATCATTTCGAATTTATTTTCCCTCTTTTTCCCCCATTTTCCCCCTCACTACCAGTGATACACTCGCTCTCTTATGGTTTAGGGTACAGTCGGAGTTGAATCATTTCTAATTTATTTTCCCTCTCTTTCCCCCATTTTCCCCCTCACTACCAGTGATACACTCGCTCTCTTATGGTTTGGGGTACAGTCGGAGTTGAATCATTTCTAATTTATTTTCCCTCTCTTCCCCCATTTTCCCCCTCACTACGAGTGATACGCTCGCTCTCTTATGGTTTGGGGTACAGTCGGAGTTGAATCATTTCTAATTTATTTTCCCTCTTTTTCCCCCATTTCCCCCTCACTACCAGTGATACACTCGCTCTCTTATGGTTTAGGGTACAGTTGGAGTTGAATCATTTCTAATTTATTTTCCCTCTTTTTCCCCCATTTTCCCCCTCACTACCAGTGATACACTCGCTCTCTTATGGTTTAGGGTATAGTCGGAGTTGAATCATTTCTAATTTATTTTCCCTCTTTTCCCCCATTTTCCCCCTCACTACCAGTGATACACTCGCTCTCTTATGGCTTAGGGTACAGTCGGAGTTGAATCATTTCTAATTTATTTTCCCTCTCTTTCCCCCATTTTCCCCCTCACTACCAGTGATACGCTCGCTCTCTTATGGTCTGGGGTACAGTCGGAGTTGAATCATTTCTAATTTATTTTCCCTCTTTTTCCCCCATTTTCCCCCTCACTACCAGTGATACACTCGCTCTCTTATGGTTTGGGGTACAGTAGGAGTTGAATCATTTCTAATTTATTTTCCCTCTTTTTCCCCCATTTTCCCCCTCACTACCAGTGATACACTCGCTCTCTTATGGTCTGGGGTACAGTCGGAGTTGAATCATTTCTAATTTATTTTCCCTCTCTTTCCCCCATTTTCCCCCTCACTACCAGTGATACGCTCGCTCTCTTATGGTCTGGGGTACAGTCGGAGTTGAATCATTTCTAATTTATTTTCCCTCTTTTTCCCCCATTTTCCCCCTCACTACCAGTGATACACTCGCTCTCTTATGGTTTGGGGTACAGTAGGAGTTGAATCATTTCTAATTTATTTTCCCTCTCTTTCCCCCATTTTCCCCCTCACTACCAGTGATACAGTCGCTCTCTTATGGTCTGGGGTACAGTCGGAGTTGAATCATTTCTAATTTATTTTCCCTCTTTTTCCCCCATTTCCCCCCTCACTACCAGTGATACACTCGCTCTCTTATGGTTTAGGGTACAGTCGGAGTTGAATCATTTATAAATTATTTTCCCTCTTCCCCCCCCCCCCCTCACTACCAGTGATACACTTGCTCTCTTATGGTTTAGGGTACAGTCGGAGTTGAATCATTTATAATTTATTTTCCCTCTTTTTCCCCCATTTTCCCCCTCACTACCAGTGATACACTCGCTCTCTTATGGTTTAGGGTGCAGTCGGAGTTGAATCATTTCTAATTTATTTTCCCTCTTTTTCCCCCATTTTCCCCCTCACTACTAGTGATACACTCGCTCTCTTATGGTTTAGGCCTTAGGGTATAGTCGGAGTTGAATCATTTCTAATTTATTTTCCCTCTTTTTCCCCCATTTTCCCCCTCACTACCAGTGATACACTCGCTCCCTTATGGTTTAGGGTATAGTCGGAGTTGAATCATTTCGAATTTATTTTCCCTCTTTTTCCCCCATTTTCCCCCTCACTACCAGTGATACGCTCGCTCTCTTATGGTCTGGGGTACAGTCGGAGTTGAATCATTTATAATTTATTTTCCCTCTTTTCCCCCCATTTTCCCCCTCACTACCAGTGATACACTCGCTCTCTTATGGTTTAGGGTACAGTCGGAGTTGAATCATTTCTAATTTATTTTCCCTCTTTTTCCCCCATTTTCCCCCTCACTACCAGTGATACACTCGCTCTCTTATGGTTTAGGGTAAGTCGGAGTTGAATCATTTTAAATTTATTTTCCCTCTTTTTCCCCCATTTTCCCCCTCACTACCAGTGATACACTCGCTCTCTTATGGTTTAGGGTACAGTCGGAGTTGAATCATTTCTAATTTATTTTCCCTCTTTTTCCCCCATTTTCCCCCTCACTACCAGTGATACGCTCGCTCTCTTATGGTTTAGGGTACAGTCGGAGTTGAATCATTTCTAATTTATTTTCCCTCTTTTTCCCCCATTTTCCCCCTCACTACCAGTGATACACTCGCTCTCTTATGGTTTAGGGTACAGTAGGAGTTGAATCATTTCTAATATATTTTCCCTCTTTTTCCCCCATTTTCCCCCTCACTACCAGTGATACACTCGCTCTCTTATGGTTTAGGGTACAGTAGGAGTTGAATCATTTCTAATTTATTTTCCCTCTTTTTCCCCCATTTTCCCCCTAACTACCAGTGATACACTCGCTCTCTTATGGTTTAGGGTACAGTAGGAGTTGAATCATTTCTAATTTATTTTCCCTCTTTTTCCCCCATTTTCCCCCTCACTACCAGTGATACGCTCGCTCTCTTATGGTCTGGGGTACAGTCGGAGTTGAATCATTTCTAATTTATTTTCCCTCTTTTTCCCCCATTTTCCCCCTCACTACCAGTGATACACTCGCTCTCTTATGGTTTAGGGTACAGTCGGAGTTGAATCATTTCTAATTTATTTTCCCTCTTTTTCCCCCATTTTCCCCCTCACTACCAGTGATACACTCGCTCTCTTATGGTTTAGGGTATAGTCGGAGTTGAATCATTTCTAATTTATTTTCCCTCTTTTTCCCCCATTTTCCCCCTCACTACCAGTGATACACACGCTCTCTTATGGTTTAGGGTACAGTAGGAGTTGAATCATTTCTAATTTATTTTCCCTCTTTTTCCCCCATTTTCCCCCTCACTACCAGTGATACACTCGCTCTCTTATGGTTTGGGGTACAGTCGGAGTTGAATCATTTCTAATTTATTTCCCTCTCTTTCGCCCATTTTCCCCCTCACTACCAGTGATACACTCGCTCTCTTATGGTTTGGGGTACAGTCGGAGTTGAATCATTTCTAATTTATTTTCCCTCTCTTTCCCCCATTTTCCCCCTCACTACCAGTGATACACTCGCTCTCTTATGGTTTGGGGTACAGTCGGAGTTGAATCATTTCTAATTTATTTTCCCTCTCTTTCCCCCATGTTCCCCCTCACTACCAGTGATACGCTCGCTCTCTTATGGTTTAGGGTACAGTCGGAGTTGAATCATTTCTAATTTATTTTCCTTCTTTTTCCCCCATTTTCCCCCTCACTACCAGTGATACACTCGCTCTCTTATGGTTTAGGGTACAGTAGGAGTTGAATCATTTCTAATATATTTTCCCTCTTTTTCCCCCATTTTCCCCCTCACTACCAGTGATACACTCGCTCTCTTATGGTTTAGGGTGCAGTCGGAGTTGAATCATTTCTAATTTATTTTCCCTCTTTTTCCCCCATTTTCCCCCTCACTACCAGTGATACACTCGCTCTCTTATGGTTTAGGCCTTAGGGTATAGTCGGAGTTGAATCATTTCTAATTTATTTTCCCTCTTTTTCCCCCATTTTCCCCCTCACTACCAGTGATACACTCGCTCTCTTATGGTTTAGGGTATAGTCGGAGTTGAATCATTTCGAATTTATTTTCCCTCTTTTTCCCTCATTTTCCCCCTCACTACCAGTGATACGCTCGCTCTCTTATGGTTTGGGGTACAGTCGGAGTTGAATCATTTATAATTTATTTTCCCTCTTTTCCCCCCATTTGCCCCCTCACTACTAGTGATACACTCGCTCTCATATGGTTTAGGGTAAGTCGGAGTTGAATCATTTCTAATTTATTTTCCCTCTTTTTCCCCCATTTTCCCCCTCACTACCAGTGATACACTCGCTCTCTTATGGTTTAGGGTAAGTCGGAGTTGAATCATTTCGAATTTATTTTCCCTCTTTTTCCCCCATTTTCCCCCTCACTAACAGTGATACACTCGCTCTCTTATGGTTTAGGGTACAGTCGGAGTTGAATCATTTCTAATTTATTTTCCCTCTCTTTCCCCCATTTTCCCCCTCACTACCAGTGATACACTCGCTCTCTTATGGTTTGGGGTACAGTCGGAGTTGAATCATTTCTAATTTATTTTCCCTCTTTTTCCCCCATTTCCCCCTCACTACCAGTGATACACTCGCTCTCTTATGGTTTAGGGTACAGTTGGAGTTGAATCATTTCTAATTTATTTTCCCTCTTTTTCCCCCATTTTCCCCCTCACTACCAGTGATACACTCGCTCTCTTATGGTTTAGGGTATAGTCGGAGTTGAATCATTTCTAATTTATTTTCCCTCTTTTCCCCCATTTTCCCCCTCACTACCAGTGATACACTCGCTCTCTTATGGCTTAGGGTACAGTCGGAGTTGAATCATTTCTAATTTATTTTCCCTCTCTTTCCCCCATTTTCCCCCTCTCTACCAGTGATACGCTCGCTCTCTTATGGTCTGGGGTACAGTCGGAGTTGAATCATTTCTAATTTATTTTCCCTCTTTTTCCCCCATTTTCCCCCTCACTACCAGTGATACACTCGCTCTCTTATGGTTTGGGGTACAGTAGGAGTTGAATCATTTCTAATTTATTTTCCCTCTTTTTCCCCCATTTTCCCCCTCACTACCAGTGATACACTCGCTCTCTTATGGTCTGGGGTACAGTCGGAGTTGAATCATTTCTAATTTATTTTCCCTCTCTTTCCCCCATTTTCCCCCTCACTACCAGTGATACGCTCGCTCTCTTATGGTCTGGGGTACAGTCGGAGTTGAATCATTTCTAATTTATTTTCCCTCTTTTTCCCCCATTTTCCCCCTCACTACCAGTGATACACTCGCTCTCTTATGGTTTGGGGTACAGTAGGAGTTGAATCATTTCTAATTTATTTTCCCTCTCTTTCCCCCATTTTCCCCCTCACTACCAGTGATACAGTCGCTCTCTTATGGTCTGGGGTACAGTCGGAGTTGAATCATTTCTAATTTATTTTCCCTCTTTTTCCCCCATTTCCCCCCTCACTACCAGTGATACACTCGCTCTCTTATGGTTTAGGGTACAGTCGGAGTTGAATCATTTATAAATTATTTTCCCTCTTCCCCCCCCCCCCCCTCACTACCAGTGATACACTTGCTCTCTTATGGTTTAGGGTACAGTCGGAGTTGAATCATTTATAATTTATTTTCCCTCTTTTTCCCCCATTTTCCCCCTCACTACCAGTGATACACTCGCTCTCTTATGGTTTAGGGTGCAGTCGGAGTTGAATCATTTCTAATTTATTTTCCCTCTTTTTCCCCCATTTTCCCCCTCACTACTAGTGATACACTCGCTCTCTTATGGTTTAGGCCTTAGGGTATAGTCGGAGTTGAATCATTTCTAATTTATTTTCCCTCTTTTTCCCCCATTTTCCCCCTCACTACCAGTGATACACTCGCTCCCTTATGGTTTAGGGTATAGTCGGAGTTGAATCATTTCTAATTTATTTTCCCTCTTTTTCGCCCATTTTCCCCCTCACTACCAGTGATACACACACGCTCTTATGGTTTAGGGTACAGTAGGAGTTGAATCATTTCTAATTTATTTTCCCTCTTTTTCCGCCATTTTCCCCCTCACTACCAGTGATACACTCGCTCTCTTATGGTTTGGGGTACAGTCGGAGTTGAATCATTTCTAATTTATTTCCCTCTCTTTCCCCCATTTTCCCCCTCACTACCAGTGATACACTCGCTCTCTTATGGTTTGGGGTACAGTCGGAGTTGAATCATTTCTAATTTATTTTCCCTCTCTTTCCCCCATGTTCCCCCTCACTACCAGTGATACGCTCGCTCTCTTATGGTTTAGGGTACAGTCGGAGTTGAATCATTTCTAATTTATTTTCCTTCTTTTTCCCCCATTTTCCCCCTCACTACCAGTGATACACTCGCTCTCTTATGGTTTGGGGTACAGTAGGAGTTGAATCATTTCTAATTTATTTTCCCTCTCTTTCCCCCATTTTCCCCCTCACTACCAGTGATACAGTCGCTCTCTTATGGTCTGGGGTACAGTCGGAGTTGAATCATTTCTAATTTATTTTCCCTCTTTTTCCCCCATTTTCCCCCTCACTACCAGTGATACACTCGCTCTCTTATGGTTTAGGGTACAGTCGGAGTTGAATCATTTATAAATTATTTTCCCTCTTCCCCCCCCCCCCTCACTACCAGTGATACACTCGCTCTCTTATGGTTTAGGGTACAGTCGGAGTTGAATCATTTATAATTTATTTTCCCTCTTTTTCCCCCATTTTCCCCCTCACTACCAGTGATACACTCGCTCTCTTATGGTTTAGGGTGCAGTCGGAGTTGAATCATTTCTAATTTATTTTCCCTCTTTTTCCCCCATTTTCCCCCTCACTACCAGTGATACACTCGCTCTCTTATGGTTTAGGCCTTAGGGTATAGTCGGAGTTGAATCATTTCTAATTTATTTTCCCTCTTTTTCCCCCATTTTCCCCCTCACTACCAGTGATACACTCGCTCTCTTATGGTTTAGGGTATAGTCGGAGTTGAATCATTTCGAATTTATTTTCCCTCTTTTTCCCTCATTTTCCCCCTCACTACCAGTGATACGATCGCTCTCTTATGGTTTGGGGTACAGTCGGAGTTGAATCATTTATAATTTATTTTCCCTCTTTTCCCCCCATTTGCCCCCTCACTACTAGTGATACACTCGCTCTCATATGGTTTAGGGTAAGTCGGAGTTGAATCATTTCTAATTTATTTTCCCTCTTTTTCCCCCATTTTCCCCCTCACTACCAGTGATACACTCGCTCTCTTATGGTTTAGGGTAAGTCGGAGTTGAATCATTTCGAATTTATTTTCCCTCTTTTTCCCCCATTTTCCCCCTCACTACCAGTGATACACTCGCTCTCTTATGGTTTAGGGTACAGTCGGAGTTGAATCATTTCTAATTTATTTTCCCTCTCTTTCCCCCATTTTCCCCCTCACTACCAGTGATACACTCGCTCTCTTATGGTTTGGGGTACAGTCGGAGTTGAATCATTTCTAATTTATTTTCCCTCTCTTCCCCCATTTTCCCCCTCACTACGAGTGATACGCTCGCTCTCTTATGGTTTGGGGTACAGTCGGAGTTGAATCATTTCTAATTTATTTTCCCTCTTTTTCCCCCATTTCCCCCTCACTACCAGTGATACACTCGCTCTCTTATGGTTTAGGGTACAGTTGGAGTTGAATCATTTCTAATTTATTTTCCCTCTTTTTCCCCCATTTTCCCCCTCACTACCAGTGATACACTCGCTCTCTTATGGTTTAGGGTATAGTCGGAGTTGAATCATTTCTAATTTATTTTCCCTCTTTTCCCCCATTTTCCCCCTCACTACCAGTGATACACTCGCTCTCTTATGGCTTAGGGTACAGTCGGAGTTGAATCATTTCTAATTTATTTTCCCTCTCTTTCCCCCATTTTCCCCCTCACTACCAGTGATACGCTCGCTCTCTTATGGTCTGGGGTACAGTCGGAGTTGAATCATTTCTAATTTATTTTCCCTCTTTTTCCCCCATTTTCCCCCTCACTACCAGTGATACACTCGCTCTCTTATGGTTTGGGGTACAGTAGGAGTTGAATCATTTCTAATTTATTTTCCCTCTTTTTCCCCCATTTTCCCCCTCACTACCAGTGATACACTCGCTCTCTTATGGTCTGGGGTACAGTCGGAGTTGAATCATTTCTAATTTATTTTCCCTCTCTTTCCCCCATTTTCCCCCTCACTACCAGTGATACGCTCGCTCTCTTATGGTCTGGGGTACAGTCGGAGTTGAATCATTTCTAATTTATTTTCCCTCTTTTTCCCCCATTTTCCCCCTCACTACCAGTGATACACTCGCTCTCTTATGGTTTGGGGTACAGTAGGAGTTGAATCATTTCTAATTTATTTTCCCTCTCTTTCCCCCATTTTCCCCCTCACTACCAGTGATACAGTCGCTCTCTTATGGTCTGGGGTACAGTCGGAGTTGAATCATTTCTAATTTATTTTCCCTCTTTTTCCCCCATTTCCCCCCTCACTACCAGTGATACATTCGCTCTCTTATGGTTTAGGGTACAGTCGGAGTTGAATCATTTATAAATTATTTTCCCTCTTCCCCCCCCCCCCTCACTACCAGTGATACACTTGCTCTCTTATGGTTTAGGGTACAGTCGGAGTTGAATCATTTATAATTTATTTTCCCTCTTTTTCCCCCATTTTCCCCCTCACTACCAGTGATACACTCGCTCTCTTATGGTTTAGGGTGCAGTCGGAGTTGAATCATTTCTAATTTATTTTCCCTCTTTTTCCCCCATTTTCCCCCTCACTACTAGTGATACACTCGCTCTCTTATGGTTTAGGCCTTAGGGTATAGTCGGAGTTGAATCATTTCTAATTTATTTTCCCTCTTTTTCCCCCATTTTCCCCCTCACTACCAGTGATACACTCGCTCCCTTATGGTTTAGGGTATAGTCGGAGTTGAATCATTTCGAATTTATTTTCCCTCTTTTTCCCCCATTTTCCCCCTCACTACCAGTGATACGCTCGCTCTCTTATGGTCTGGGGTACAGTCGGAGTTGAATCATTTATAATTTATTTTCCCTCTTTTCCCCCCATTTTCCCCCTCACTACCAGTGATACACTCGCTCTCTTATGGTTTAGGGTACAGTCGGAGTTGAATCATTTCTAATTTATTTTCCCTCTTTTTCCCCCATTTTCCCCCTCACTACCAGTGATACACTCGCTCTCTTATGGTTTAGGGTAAGTCGGAGTTGAATCATTTTAAATTTATTTTCCCTCTTTTTCCCCCATTTTCCCCCTCACTACCAGTGATACACTCGCTCTCTTATGGTTTAGGGTACAGTCGGAGTTGAATCATTTCTAATTTATTTTCCCTCTTTTTCCCCCATTTTCCCCCTCACTACCAGTGATACGCTCGCTCTCTTATGGTTTAGGGTACAGTCGGAGTTGAATCATTTCTAATTTATTTTCCCTCTTTTTCCCCCATTTTCCCCCTCACTACCAGTGATACACTCGCTCTCTTATGGTTTAGGGTACAGTAGGAGTTGAATCATTTCTAATATATTTTCCCTCTTTTTCCCCCATTTTCCCCCTCACTACCAGTGATACACTCGCTCTCTTATGGTTTAGGGTACAGTAGGAGTTGAATCATTTCTAATTTATTTTCCCTCTTTTTCCCCCATTTTCCCCCTAACTACCAGTGATACACTCGCTCTCTTATGGTTTAGGGTACAGTAGGAGTTGAATCATTTCTAATTTATTTTCCCTCTTTTTCCCCCATTTTCCCCCTCACTACCAGTGATACGCTCGCTCTCTTATGGTCTGGGGTACAGTCGGAGTTGAATCATTTCTAATTTATTTTCCCTCTTTTTCCCCCATTTTCCCCCTCACTACCAGTGATACACTCGCTCTCTTATGGTTTAGGGTACAGTCGGAGTTGAATCATTTCTAATTTATTTTCCCTCTTTTTCCCCCATTTTCCCCCTCACTACCAGTGATACACTCGCTCTCTTATGGTTTAGGGTATAGTCGGAGTTGAATCATTTCTAATTTATTTTCCCTCTTTTTCCCCCATTTTCCCCCTCACTACCAGTGATACACACGCTCTCTTATGGTTTAGGGTACAGTAGGAGTTGAATCATTTCTAATTTATTTTCCCTCTTTTTCCCCCATTTTCCCCCTCACTACCAGTGATACACTCGCTCTCTTATGGTTTGGGGTACAGTCGGAGTTGAATCATTTCTAATTTATTTCCCTCTCTTTCGCCCATTTTCCCCCTCACTACCAGTGATACACTCGCTCTCTTATGGTTTGGGGTACAGTCGGAGTTGAATCATTTCTAATTTATTTTCCCTCTCTTTCCCCCATTTTCCCCCTCACTACCAGTGATACACTCGCTCTCTTATGGTTTGGGGTACAGTCGGAGTTGAATCATTTCTAATTTATTTTCCCTCTCTTTCCCCCATGTTCCCCCTCACTACCAGTGATACGCTCGCTCTCTTATGGTTTAGGGTACAGTCGGAGTTGAATCATTTCTAATTTATTTTCCTTCTTTTTCCCCCATTTTCCCCCTCACTACCAGTGATACACTCGCTCTCTTATGGTTTAGGGTACAGTAGGAGTTGAATCATTTCTAATATATTTTCCCTCTTTTTCCCCCATTTTCCCCCTCACTACCAGTGATACACTCGCTCTCTTATGGTTTAGGGTGCAGTCGGAGTTGAATCATTTCTAATTTATTTTCCCTCTTTTTCCCCCATTTTCCCCCTCACTACCAGTGATACACTCGCTCTCTTATGGTTTAGGCCTTAGGGTATAGTCGGAGTTGAATCATTTCTAATTTATTTTCCCTCTTTTTCCCCCATTTTCCCCCTCACTACCAGTGATACACTCGCTCTCTTATGGTTTAGGGTATAGTCGGAGTTGAATCATTTCGAATTTATTTTCCCTCTTTTTCCCTCATTTTCCCCCTCACTACCAGTGATACGCTCGCTCTCTTATGGTTTGGGGTACAGTCGGAGTTGAATCATTTATAATTTATTTTCCCTCTTTTCCCCCCATTTGCCCCCTCACTACTAGTGATACACTCGCTCTCATATGGTTTAGGGTAAGTCGGAGTTGAATCATTTCTAATTTATTTTCCCTCTTTTTCCCCCATTTTCCCCCTCACTACCAGTGATACACTCGCTCTCTTATGGTTTAGGGTAAGTCGGAGTTGAATCATTTCGAATTTATTTTCCCTCTTTTTCCCCCATTTTCCCCCTCACTACCAGTGATACACTCGCTCTCTTATGGTTTAGGGTACAGTCGGAGTTGAATCATTTCTAATTTATTTTCCCTCTCTTTCCCCCATTTTCCCCCTCACTACCAGTGATACACTCGCTCTCTTATGGTTTGGGGTACAGTCGGAGTTGAATCATTTCTAATTTATTTTCCCTCTTTTTCCCCCATTTCCCCCTCACTACCAGTGATACACTCGCTCTCTTATGGTTTAGGGTACAGTTGGAGTTGAATCATTTCTAATTTATTTTCCCTCTTTTTCCCCCATTTTCCCCCTCACTACCAGTGATACACTCGCTCTCTTATGGTTTAGGGTATAGTCGGAGTTGAATCATTTCTAATTTATTTTCCCTCTTTTCCCCCATTTTCCCCCTCACTACCAGTGATACACTCGCTCTCTTATGGCTTAGGGTACAGTCGGAGTTGAATCATTTCTAATTTATTTTCCCTCTCTTTCCCCCATTTTCCCCCTCTCTACCAGTGATACGCTCGCTCTCTTATGGTCTGGGGTACAGTCGGAGTTGAATCATTTCTAATTTATTTTCCCTCTTTTTCCCCCATTTTCCCCCTCACTACCAGTGATACACTCGCTCTCTTATGGTTTGGGGTACAGTAGGAGTTGAATCATTTCTAATTTATTTTCCCTCTTTTTCCCCCATTTTCCCCCTCACTACCAGTGATACACTCGCTCTCTTATGGTCTGGGGTACAGTCGGAGTTGAATCATTTCTAATTTATTTTCCCTCTCTTTCCCCCATTTTCCCCCTCACTACCAGTGATACGCTCGCTCTCTTATGGTCTGGGGTACAGTCGGAGTTGAATCATTTCTAATTTATTTTCCCTCTTTTTCCCCCATTTTCCCCCTCACTACCAGTGATACACTCGCTCTCTTATGGTTTGGGGTACAGTAGGAGTTGAATCATTTCTAATTTATTTTCCCTCTCTTTCCCCCATTTTCCCCCTCACTACCAGTGATACAGTCGCTCTCTTATGGTCTGGGGTACAGTCGGAGTTGAATCATTTCTAATTTATTTTCCCTCTTTTTCCCCCATTTCCCCCCTCACTACCAGTGATACACTCGCTCTCTTATGGTTTAGGGTACAGTCGGAGTTGAATCATTTATAAATTATTTTCCCTCTTCCCCCCCCCCCCCCCCCTCACTACCAGTGATACACTTGCTCTCTTATGGTTTAGGGTACAGTCGGAGTTGAATCATTTATAATTTATTTTCCCTCTTTTTCCCCCATTTTCCCCCTCACTACCAGTGATACACTCGCTCTCTTATGGTTTAGGGTGCAGTCGGATTTGAATCATTTCTAATTTATTTTCCCTCTTTTTCCCCCATTTTCCCCCTCACTACTAGTGATACACTCGCTCTCTTATGGTTTAGGCCTTAGGGTATAGTCGGAGTTGAATCATTTCTAATTTATTTTCCCTCTTTTTCCCCCATTTTCCCCCTCACTACCAGTGATACACTCGCTCCCTTATGGTTTAGGGTATAGTCGGAGTTGAATCATTTCGAATTTATTTTCCCTCTTTTTCCCCCATTTTCCCCCTCACTACCAGTGATACGCTCGCTCTCTTATGGTCTGGGGTACAGTCGGAGTTGAATCATTTATAATTTATTTTCCCTCTTTTCCCCCCATTTTCCCCCTCACTACCAGTGATACACTCGCTCTCTTATGGTTTAGGGTACAGTCGGAGTTGAATCATTTCTAATTTATTTTCCCTCTTTTTCCCCCATTTTCCCCCTCACTACCAGTGATACACTCGCTCTCTTATGGTTTAGGGTAAGTCGGAGTTGAATCATTTTAAATTTATTTTCCCTCTTTTTCCCCCATTTTCCCCCTCACTACCAGTGATACGCTCGCTCTCTTATGGTCTGGGGTACAGTCGGAGTTGAATCATTTATAATTTATTTTCCCTCTTTTCCCCCCATTTGCCCCCTCACTACCAGTGATACACTCGCTCTCTTATGGTTTAGGGTACAGTCGGAGTTGAATCATTTCTAATTTATTTTCCCTCTTTTTCCCCCATTTTCCCCCTCACTACCAGTGATACACTCGCTCTCTTATGGTTTAGGGTAAGTCGGAGTTGAATCATTTTAAATTTATTTTCCCTCTTTTTCCCCCATTTTCCCCCTCACTACCAGTGATACACTCGCTCTCTTATGGTTTAGGGTACAGTCGGAGTTGAATCATTTCTAATTTATTTTCCCTCTTTTTCCCCCATTTTCCCCCTCACTACCAGTGATACGCTCGCTCTCTTATGGTTTAGGGTACAGTCGGAGTTGAATCATTTCTAATTTATTTTCCCTCTTTTTCCCCCATTTTCCCCCTCACTACCAGTGATACACTCGCTCTCTTATGGTTTAGGGTACAGTAGGAGTTGAATCATTTCGAATATATTTTCCCTCTTTTTCCCCCATTTTCCCCCTCACTACCAGTGATACACTCGCTCTCTTATGGTTTAGGGTACAGTCGGAGTTGAATCATTTATAAATTATTTTCCCTCTTCCCCCCCCCCCCCTCACTACCAGTGATACACTTGCTCTCTTATGGTTTAGGGTACAGTCGGAGTTGAATCATTTATAATTTATTTTCCCTCTTTTTCCCCCATTTTCCCCCTCACTACCAGTGATACACTCGCTCTCTTATGGTTTAGGGTGCAGTCGGAGTTGAATCATTTCTAATTTATTTTCCCTCTTTTTCCCCCATTTTCCCCCTCACTACTAGTGATACACTCGCTCTCTTATGGTTTAGGCCTTAGGGTATAGTCGGAGTTGAATCATTTCTAATTTATTTTCCCTCTTTTTCCCCCATTTTCCCCCTCACTACCAGTGATACACTCGCTCCCTTATGGTTTAGGGTATAGTCGGAGTTGAATCATTTCGAATTTATTTTCCCTCTTTTTCCCCCATTTTCCCCCTCACTACCAGTGATACGCTCGCTCTCTTATGGTCTGGGGTACAGTCGGAGTTGAATCATTTATAATTTATTTTCCCTCTTTTCCCCCCATTTTCCCCCTCACTACCAGTGATACACTCGCTCTCTTATGGTTTAGGGTACAGTCGGAGTTGAATCATTTCTAATTTATTTTCCCTCTTTTTCCCCCATTTTCCCCCTCACTACCAGTGATACACTCGCTCTCTTATGGTTTAGGGTAAGTCGGAGTTGAATCATTTTAAATTTATTTTCCCTCTTTTTCCCCCATTTTCCCCCTCACTACCAGTGATACGCTCGCTCTCTTATGGTCTGGGGTACAGTCGGAGTTGAATCATTTATAATTTATTTTCCCTCTTTTCCCCCCATTTGCCCCCTCACTACCAGTGATACACTCGCTCTCTTATGGTTTAGGGTACAGTCGGAGTTGAATCATTTCTAATTTATTTTCCCTCTTTTTCCCCCATTTTCCCCCTCACTACCAGTGATACACTCGCTCTCTTATGGTTTAGGGTAAGTCGGAGTTGAATCATTTTAAATTTATTTTCCCTCTTTTTCCCCCATTTTCCCCCTCACTACCAGTGATACACTCGCTCTCTTATGGTTTAGGGTACAGTCGGAGTTGAATCATTTCTAATTTATTTTCCCTCTTTTTCCCCCATTTTCCCCCTCACTACCAGTGATACGCTCGCTCTCTTATGGTTTAGGGTACAGTCGGAGTTGAATCATTTCTAATTTATTTTCCCTCTTTTTCCCCCATTTTCCCCCTCACTACCAGTGATACACTCGCTCTCTTATGGTTTAGGGTACAGTAGGAGTTGAATCATTTCGAATATATTTTCCCTCTTTTTCCCCCATTTTCCCCCTCACTACCAGTGATACACTCGCTCTCTTATGGTTTAGGGTACAGTAGGAGTTGAATCATTTCTAATTTATTTTCCCTCTTTTTCCCCCATTTTCCCCCTCACTACCAGTGATACACTCGCTCTCTTATGGTTTAGGGTACAGTAGGAGTTGAATCATTTCTAATTTATTTTCCCTCTTTTTCCCCCATTTTCCCCCTCACTACCAGTGATACGCTCGCTCTCTTATGGTCTGGGGTACAGTCGGAGTTGAATCATTTCTAATTTATTTTCCCTCTTTTTCCCCCATTTGCCCCCTCACTCCCAGTGATACACTCGCTCTCTTATGGTTTAGGGTACAGTCGGAGTTGAATCATTTCTAATTTATTTTCCCTCTTTTTCCCCCATTTTCCCCCTCACTACCAATGATACACTCGCTCTCTTATGGTTTAGGGTATAGTCGGAGTTGAATCATTTCTAATTTATTTTCCCTCTTTTTCGCCCATTTTCCCCCTCACTACCAGTGATACACACACGCTCTTATGGTTTAGGGTACAGTAGGAGTTGAATCATTTCTAATTTATTTTCCCTCTTTTTCCGCCATTTTCCCCCTCACTACCAGTGATACACTCGCTCTCTTATGGTTTGGGGTACAGTCGGAGTTGAATCATTTCTAATTTATTTCCCTCTCTTTCCCCCATTTTCCCCCTCACTACCAGTGATACACTCGCTCTCTTATGGTTTGGGGTACAGTCGGAGTTGAATCATTTCTAATTTATTTTCCCTCTCTTTCCCCCATGTTCCCCCTCACTACCAGTGATACGCTCGCTCTCTTATGGTTTAGGGTACAGTCGGAGTTGAATCATTTCTAATTTATTTTCCTTCTTTTTCCCCCATTTTCCCCCTCACTACCAGTGATACACTCGCTCTCTTATGGTTTGGGGTACAGTAGGAGTTGAATCATTTCTAATTTATTTTCCCTCTCTTTCCCCCATTTTCCCCCTCACTACCAGTGATACAGTCGCTCTCTTATGGTCTGGGGTACAGTCGGAGTTGAATCATTTCTAATTTATTTTCCCTCTTTTTCCCCCATTTTCCCCCTCACTACCAGTGATACACTCGCTCTCTTATGGTTTAGGGTACAGTAGGAGTTGAATCATTTATAAATTATTTTCCCTCTTCCCCCCCCCCCCTCACTACCAGTGATACACTCGCTCTCTTATGGTTTAGGGTACAGTCGGAGTTGAATCATTTATAATTTATTTTCCCTCTTTTTCCCCCATTTTCCCCCTCACTACCAGTGATACACTCGCTCTCTTATGGTTTAGGGTGCAGTCGGAGTTGAATCATTTCTAATTTATTTTCCCTCTTTTTCCCCCATTTTCCCCCTCACTACCAGTGATACACTCGCTCTCTTATGGTTTAGGCCTTAGGGTATAGTCGGAGTTGAATCATTTCTAATTTATTTTCCCTCTTTTTCCCCCATTTTCCCCCTCACTACCAGTGATACACTCGCTCTCTTATGGTTTAGGGTATAGTCGGAGTTGAATCATTTCGAATTTATTTTCCCTCTTTTTCCCTCATTTTCCCCCTCACTACCAGTGATACGATCGCTCTCTTATGGTTTGGGGTACAGTCGGAGTTGAATCATTTATAATTTATTTTCCCTCTTTTCCCCCCATTTGCCCCCTCACTACGAGTGATACACTCGCTCTCATATGGTTTAGGGTAAGTCGGAGTTGAATCATTTCTAATTTATTTTCCCTCTTTTTCCCCCATTTTCCCCCTCACTACCAGTGATACACTCGCTCTCTTATGGTTTAGGGTAAGTCGGAGTTGAATCATTTCGAATTTATTTTCCCTCTTTTTCCCCCATTTTCCCCCTCACTACCAGTGATACACTCGCTCTCTTATGGTTTAGGGTACAGTCGGAGTTGAATCATTTCTAATTTATTTTCCCTCTCTTTCCCCCATTTTCCCCCTCACTACCAGTGATACACTCGCTCTCTTATGGTTTGGGGTACAGTCGGAGTTGAATCATTTCTAATTTATTTTCCCTCTCTTCCCCCATTTTCCCCCTCACTACGAGTGATACGCTCGCTCTCTTATGGTTTGGGGTACAGTCGGAGTTGAATCATTTCTAATTTATTTTCCCTCTTTTTCCCCCATTTCCCCCTCACTACCAGTGATACACTCGCTCTCTTATGGTTTAGGGTACAGTTGGAGTTGAATCATTTCTAATTTATTTTCCCTCTTTTTCCCCCATTTTCCCCCTCACTACCAGTGATACACTCGCTCTCTTATGGTTTAGGGTATAGTCGGAGTTGAATCATTTCTAATTTATTTTCCCTCTTTTCCCCCATTTTCCCCCTCACTACCAGTGATACACTCGCTCTCTTATGGCTTAGGGTACAGTCGGAGTTGAATCATTTCTAATTTATTTTCCCTCTCTTTCCCCCATTTTCCCCCTCACTACCAGTGATACGCTCGCTCTCTTATGGTCTGGGGTACAGTCGGAGTTGAATCATTTCTAATTTATTTTCCCTCTTTTTCCCCCATTTTCCCCCTCACTACCAGTGATACACTCGCTCTCTTATGGTTTGGGGTACAGTAGGAGTTGAATCATTTCTAATTTATTTTCCCTCTTTTTCCCCCATTTTCCCCCTCACTACCAGTGATACACTCGCTCTCTTATGGTCTGGGGTACAGTCGGAGTTGAATCATTTCTAATTTATTTTCCCTCTCTTTCCCCCATTTTCCCCCTCACTACCAGTGATACGCTCGCTCTCTTATGGTCTGGGGTACAGTCGGAGTTGAATCATTTCTAATTTATTTTCCCTCTTTTTCCCCCATTTTCCCCCTCACTACCAGTGATACACTCGCTCTCTTATGGTTTGGGGTACAGTAGGAGTTGAATCATTTCTAATTTATTTTCCCTCTCTTTCCCCCATTTTCCCCCTCACTACCAGTGATACAGTCGCTCTCTTATGGTCTGGGGTACAGTCGGAGTTGAATCATTTCTAATTTATTTTCCCTCTTTTTCCCCCATTTCCCCCCTCACTACCAGTGATACACTCGCTCTCTTATGGTTTAGGGTACAGTCGGAGTTGAATCATTTATAAATTATTTTCCCTCTTCCCCCCCCCCCCCCTCACTACCAGTGATACACTTGCTCTCTTATGGTTTAGGGTACAGTCGGAGTTGAATCATTTATAATTTATTTTCCCTCTTTTTCCCCCATTTTCCCCCTCACTACCAGTGATACACTCGCTCTCTTATGGTTTAGGGTGCAGTCGGAGTTGAATCATTTCTAATTTATTTTCCCTCTTTTTCCCCCATTTTCCCCCTCACTACTAGTGATACACTCGCTCTCTTATGGTTTAGGCCTTAGGGTATAGTCGGAGTTGAATCATTTCTAATTTATTTTCCCTCTTTTTCCCCCATTTTCCCCCTCACTACCAGTGATACACTCGCTCCCTTATGGTTTAGGGTATAGTCGGAGTTGAATCATTTCGAATTTATTTTCCCTCTTTTTCCCCCATTTTCCCCCTCACTACCAGTGATACGCTCGCTCTCTTATGGTCTGGGGTACAGTCGGAGTTGAATCATTTATAATTTATTTTCCCTCTTTTCCCCCCATTTTCCCCCTCACTACCAGTGATACACTCGCTCTCTTATGGTTTAGGGTACAGTCGGAGTTGAATCATTTCTAATTTATTTTCCCTCTTTTTCCCCCATTTTCCCCCTCACTACCAGTGATACACTCGCTCTCTTATGGTTTAGGGTAAGTCGGAGTTGAATCATTTTAAATTTATTTTCCCTCTTTTTCCCCCATTTTCCCCCTCACTACCAGTGATACACTCGCTCTCTTATGGTTTAGGGTACAGTCGGAGTTGAATCATTTCTAATTTATTTTCCCTCTTTTTCCCCCATTTTCCCCCTCACTACCAGTGATACGCTCGCTCTCTTATGGTTTAGGGTACAGTCGGAGTTGAATCATTTCTAATTTATTTTCCCTCTTTTTCCCCCATTTTCCCCCTCACTACCAGTGATACACTCGCTCTCTTATGGTTTAGGGTACAGTAGGAGTTGAATCATTTCTAATATATTTTCCCTCTTTTTCCCCCATTTTCCCCCTCACTACCAGTGATACACTCGCTCTCTTATGGTTTAGGGTACAGTAGGAGTTGAATCATTTCTAATTTATTTTCCCTCTTTTTCCCCCATTTTCCCCCTAACTACCAGTGATACACTCGCTCTCTTATGGTTTAGGGTACAGTAGGAGTTGAATCATTTCTAATTTATTTTCCCTCTTTTTCCCCCATTTTCCCCCTCACTACCAGTGATACGCTCGCTCTCTTATGGTCTGGGGTACAGTCGGAGTTGAATCATTTCTAATTTATTTTCCCTCTTTTTCCCCCATTTTCCCCCTCACTACCAGTGATACACTCGCTCTCTTATGGTTTAGGGTACAGTCGGAGTTGAATCATTTCTAATTTATTTTCCCTCTTTTTCCCCCATTTTCCCCCTCACTACCAGTGATACACTCGCTCTCTTATGGTTTAGGGTATAGTCGGAGTTGAATCATTTCTAATTTATTTTCCCTCTTTTTCCCCCATTTTCCCCCTCACTACCAGTGATACACACGCTCTCTTATGGTTTAGGGTACAGTAGGAGTTGAATCATTTCTAATTTATTTTCCCTCTTTTTCCCCCATTTTCCCCCTCACTACCAGTGATACACTCGCTCTCTTATGGTTTGGGGTACAGTCGGAGTTGAATCATTTCTAATTTAT
The DNA here is from genome assembly GCF_964187855.1 of Myxine glutinosa. NCBI lineage: Eukaryota > Metazoa > Chordata > Myxini > Myxiniformes > Myxinidae > Myxine > Myxine glutinosa. The sequence goes on along the minus strand of NC_136264.1, from coordinate 8,581,390 downwards.
TTCCCTCTCTTTCGCCCATTTTCCCCCTCACTACCAGTGATACACTCGCTCTCTTATGGTTTGGGGTACAGTCGGAGTTGAATCATTTCTAATTTATTTTCCCTCTCTTTCCCCCATTTTCCCCCTCACTACCAGTGATACACTCGCTCTCTTATGGTTTGGGGTACAGTCGGAGTTGAATCATTTCTAATTTATTTTCCCTCTCTTTCCCCCATGTTCCCCCTCACTACCAGTGATACGCTCGCTCTCTTATGGTTTAGGGTACAGTCGGAGTTGAATCATTTCTAATTTATTTTCCTTCTTTTTCCCCCATTTTCCCCCTCACTACCAGTGATACACTCGCCCTCTTATGGTTTAGGGTACAGTCGGAGTTGAATCATTTATAAATTATTTTCCCACTTCCCCCCCCCCCCCCCCTCACTACCAGTGATACACTTGCTCTCTTATGGTTTAGGGTACAGTCAGAGTTGAATCACTTATAATTTATTTTCCCTCTTTTTCCCCCATTTTCCCCCTCACTACCAGTGATACACTCGCTCTCTTATGGTTTAGGGTGCAGTCGGAGTTGAATCATTTCTAATTTATTTTCCCTCTTTTTCCCCCATTTCCCCCCTCACTACCAGTGATACACTCGCTCTCTTATGGTTTAGGCCTTAGGGTATAGTCGGAGTTGAATCATTTCTAATTTATTTTCCCTCTTTTTCCCCCATTTCCCCCCTCACTACCATTGATACACTCGCTCTCTTATGGTTTAGGGTATAGTCGGAGTTGAATCATTTCGAATTTATTTTCCCTCTTTTTCCCTCATTTTCCCCCTCACTACCAGTGATACGCTCGCTCTCTTATGGTTTGGGGTACAGTCGGAGTTGAATCATTTATAATTTATTTTCCCTCTTTTCCCCCCATTTGCCCCCTCACTACCAGTGATACACTCGCTCTCATATGGTTTAGGGTACAGTCGGAGTTGAATCATTTCTAATTTATTTTCCCTCTTTTTCCCCCATTTTCCCCCTCACTACCAGTGATACACTCGCTCTCTTATGGTTTAGGGTAAGTCGGAGTTGAATCATTTCGAATTTATTTTCCCTCTTTTTCCCCCATTTTCCCCCTCACCACCAGTGATACACTCGCTCTCTTATGGTTTAGGGTACAGTCGGAGTTGAATCATTTCTAATTTATTTTCCCTCTCTTTCCCCCATTTTCCCCCTCACTACCAGTGATACACTCGCTCTCTTATGGTTTGGGGTACAGTCGGAGTTGAATCATTTCTAATTTATTTTCCCTCTCTTCCCCCATTTCCCCCCTCACTACGAGTGATACACTCGCTCTCTTATGGTTTGGGGTACAGTCGGAGTTGAATCATTTCTAATTTATTTTCCCTTTTTCCCCCATTTTCCCCCTCACTACCAGTGATACACTCGCTCTCTTATGGTTTAGGGTACAGTTGGAGTTGAATCATTTCTAATTTATTTTCCCTCTTTTTCCCCCATTTTCCCCGTGATACACTCGCTCTCTTATGGTTTAGGGTACAGTAGGAGTTGAATCATTTCTAATTTATTTTCCCTCTTTTTCCCCCATTTTCCCCCTCACTACCAGTGATACACTCGCTCTCTTATGGTTTAGGGTACAGTAGGAGTTGAATCATTTCTAATTTATTTTCCCTCTTTTTCCCCCATTTTCCCCCTCACTACCAGTGATACGCTCGCTGCTCTCTTATGGTCTGGGGTACAGTCGGAGTTGAATCATTTCTAATTTATTTTCCCTCTTTTTCCCCCATTTTCCCCCTCACTCCCAGTGATACACTCGCTCTCTTATGGTTTAGGGTACAGTCGGAGTTGAATCATTTCTAATTTATTTTCCCTCTTTTTCCCCCATTTTCCCCCTCACTACCAATGATACACTCGCTCTCTTATGGTTTAGGGTATAGTCGGAGTTGAATCATTTCTAATTTATTTTCCCTCTTTTCCCCCTCACTACCAGTGATACACACGCTCTCTTATGGTTTAGGGTACAGTAGGAGTTGAATCATTTCTAATTTATTTTCCCTCTTTTTCCCCCATTTTCCCCCTCACTACCAGTGATACACTCGCTCTCTTATGGTTTGGGGTACAGTCGGAGTTGAATCATTTCTAATTTATTTCCCTCTCTTTCCCCCATTTTCCCCCTCACTACCAGTGATACACTCGCTCTCTTATGGTTTGGGGTACAGTCGGAGTTGAATCATTTCTAATTTATTTTCCCTCTCTTTCCCCCATGTTCCCCCTCACTACCAGTGATACGCTCGCTCTCTTATGGTTTAGGGTACAGTCGGAGTTGAATCATTTCTAATTTATTTTCCTTCTTTTTCCCCCATTTTCCCCCTCACTACCAGTGATACACTCGCTCTCTTATGGTTTGGGGTACAGTAGGAGTTGAATCATTTCTAATTTATTTTCCCTCTCTTTCCCCCATTTTCCCCCTCACTACCAGTGATACAGTCGCTCTCTTATGGTCTGGGGTACAGTCGGAGTTGAATCATTTCTAATTTATTTTCCCTCTTTTTCCCCCATTTTCCCCCTCACTACCAGTGATACACTCGTTCTCTTATGGTTTAGGGTACAGTCGGAGTTGAATCATTTATAAATTATTTTCCCTCTTCCCCCCCCCCCCCCCCCTCACTACCAGTGATACACTTGCTCTCTTATGGTTTAGGGTACAGTCGGAGTTGAATCACTTATAATTTATTTTCCCTCTTTTTCCCCCATTTTCCCCCTCACTACCAGTGATACACTCGCTCTCTTATGGTTTAGGGTGCAGTCGGAGTTGAATCATTTCTAATTTATTTTCCCTCTTTTTCCCCCATTTCCCCCCTCACTACCAGTGATACACTCGCTCTCTTATGGTTTAGGCCTTAGGGTATAGTCGGAGTTGAATCATTTCTAATTTATTTTCCCTCTTTTTCCCCCATTTTCCCCCTCACTACCAGTGATACACTCGCTCTCTTATGGTTTAGGGTATAGTCGGAGTTGAATCATTTCGAATTTATTTTCCCTCTTTTTCCCTCATTTTCCCCCTCACTACCAGTGATACGCTCGCTCTCTTATGGTTTGGGGTACAGTCGGAGTTGAATCATTTCTAATTTATTTTCCCTCTTTTTCCCCCATTTTCCCCCTCACTACCAGTGATACACTCGCTCTCTTATGGTTTCGGGTAAGTCGGAGTTGAATCATTTCGAATTTATTTTCCCTCTTTTTCCCCCATTTTCCCCCTCACTACCAGTGATACACTCGCTCTCTTATGGTTTAGGGTACAGTCGGAGTTGAATCATTTCTAATTTATTTTCCCTCTCTTTCCCCCATTTTCCCCCTCACTACCAGTGATACACTCGCTCTCTTATGGTTTGGGGTACAGTCGGAGTTGAATCATTTCTAATTTATTTTCCCTCTCTTCCCCCATTTCCCCCCTCACTACGAGTGATACGCTCGCTCTCTTATGGTTTGGGGTACAGTCGGAGTTGAATCATTTCTAATTTATTTTCCCTTTTTCCCCCATTTCCCCCTCACTACCAGTGATACACTCGCTCTCTTATGGTTTAGGGTACAGTTGGAGTTGAATCATTTCTAATTTATTTTCCCTCTTTTTCCCCCATTTTCCCCCTCACTACCAGTGATACACTCGCTCTCTTATGGTTTAGGGTACAGTAGGAGTTGAATCATTTCTAATTTATTTTCCCTCTTTTTCCCCCATTTTCCCCCTCACTACCAGTGATACACTCGCTCTCTTATGGTTTAGGGTACAGTAGGAGTTGAATCATTTCTAATTTATTTTCCCTCTTTTTCCCCCATTTTCCCCCTCACTACCAGTGATACGCTCGCTCTCTTATGGTCTGGGGTACAGTCGGAGTTGAATCATTTCTAATTTATTTTCCCTCTTTTTCCCCCATTTTCCCCCTCACTCCCAGTGATACACTCGCTCTCTTATGGTTTAGGGTACAGTCGGAGTTGAATCATTTCTAATTTATTTTCCCTCTTTTTCCCCCTCACTACCAGTGATACACTCGCTCTCTTATGGTTTAGGGTACAGTCGGAGTTGAATCATTTCTAATTTATTTTCCCTCTTTTTTCCCCATTTTCCCCCTTACTACCAGTGATACACTCGCTCTCTTATGGTCTGGGGTACAGTTGGAGTTGAATCATTTCTAATTTATTTTCCCTCTTTTACCCCCATTTTCCCCCTCACTACCAGTGATACACTCGCTCTCTTATGGTTTAGGGTACAGTCGGAGTTGAATCATTTCTAATTTATTTTCCCTCTTTTTTCCCCCATTTCCCCCCTCACTACCAGTGATACGCTCGCTCTCTTATGGTTTAGGGTACAGTCGGAGTTGAATCATTTCTAATTTATTTTCCCTCTTTTTCCCCCATTTTCCCCCTCACTACCAGTGATACACTCGCTCTCTTATGGTTTAGGGTACAGTATGAGTTGAATCATTTCTAATTTATTTTCCCTCTTTTTCCCCCATTTTCCCCCTCACTACCAGTGATACACTCGCTCTCTTATGGTTTAGGGTACAGTCGGAGTTGAATCATTTCTAATTTATTTTCCCTCTTTTTCCCCCATTTTCCCCCTCACTCCCAGTGATACACTCGCTCTCTTATGGTTTAGGGTACAGTCGGAGTTGAATCATTTCTAATTTATTTTCCCTCTTTTTCCCCCTCACTACCAGTGATACACTCGCTCTCTTATGGTTTAGGGTACAGTCGGAGTTGAATCATTTCTAATTTATTTTCCCTCTTTTTTCCCCATTTTCCCCCTCACTACCAGTGATACACTCGCTCTCTTATGGTCTGGGGTACAGTTGGAGTTGAATCATTTCTAATTTATTTTCCCTCTTTTTCCCCCATTTTCCCCCTCACTACCAGTGATACACTCGCTCTCTTATGGTTTAGGGTACAGTCGGAGTTGAATCATTTCTAATTTATTTTCCCTCTTTTTTCCCCCATTTCCCCCCTCACTACCAGTGATACGCTCGCTCTCTTATGGTTTAGGGTACAGTCGGAGTTGAATCATTTCTAATTTATTTTCCCTCTTTTTCCCCCATTTTCCCCCTCACTACCAGTGATACACTCGCTCTCTTATGGTTTAGGGTACAGTAGGAGTTGAATCATTTCTAATTTATTTTCCCTCTCTTTCCCCCATTTTCCCCCTCACAACCAGTGATACGCTCGCTCTCTTATGGTTTGGGGTACAGTCGGAGTTGAATCATTTCTAATTTATTTTCCCTCTTTTTCCCCCATTTTCCCCCTCACTACCAGTGATACGCTCGCTCTCTTATGGTCTGGGGTACAGTCGGAGTTGAATCATTTCTAATTTATTTTCCCTCTCTTTCCTCCATTTTCCCCCTCACTACCAGTGATACAGTCGCTCTCTTATGGTCTGGGGTACAGTCGGAGTTGAATCATTTCTAATTTATTTTCCCTCTTTTTCCCCCATTTTCCCCCTCACTACCAGTGATACACTCGTTCTCTTATGGTTAAGGGTACAGTCGGAGTTGAATCATTTATAAATTATTTTCCCTCTTCCCCCCCCCCCCCTCACTACCAGTGATACACTTGCTCTCTTATGGTTTAGGGTACAGTCGGAGTTGAATCACTTATAATTTATTTTCCCTCTTTTTCCCCCATTTTCCCCCTCACTACCAGTGATACACTCGCTCTCTTATGGTTTAGGGTGCAGTCGGAGTTGAATCATTTCTAATTTATTTTCCCTCTTTTTCCCCCATTTCCCCCCTCACTACCAGTGATACAGTCGCTCTCTTATGGTCTGGGGTACAGTCGGAGTTGAATCATTTCTAATTTATTTTCCCTCTTTTTCCCCCATTTTCCCCCTCACTACCAGTGATACACTCGTTCTCTTATGGTTTAGGGTACAGTCGGAGTTGAATCATTTATAAATTATTTTCCCTCTTCCCCCCCCCCCCCCTCACTACCAGTGATACACTTGCTCTCTTATGGTTTAGGGTACAGTCGGAGTTGAATCACTTATAATTTATTTTCCCTCTTTTTCCCCCATTTTCCCCCTCACTACCAGTGATACACTCGCTCTCTTATGGTTTAGGCCTTAGGGTATAGTCGGAGTTGAATCATTTCTAATTTATTTTCCCTCTTTTTCCCCCATTTTCCCCCTCACTACCAGTGATACACTCGCTCTCTTATGGTTTAGGGTATAGTCGGAGTTGAATCATTTCGAATTTATTTTCCCTCTTTTTCCCTCATTTTCCCCCTCACTACCAGTGATACGCTCGCTCTCTTATGATTTGGGGTACAGTCGGAGTTGAATCATTTCTAATTTATTTTCCCTCTCTTCCCCCATTTCCCCCCTCACTACGAGTGATACGCTCGCTCTCTTATGGTTTGGGGTACAGTCGGAGTTGAATCATTTCTAATTTATTTTCCCTTTTTCCCCCATTTCCCCCTCACTACCAGTGATACACTCGCTCTCTTATGGTTTAGGGTACAGTTGGAGTTGAATCATTTCTAATTTATTTTCCCTCTTTTTCCCCCATTTTCCCCCTCACTACCAGTGATACACTCGCTCTCTTATGGTTTAGGGTACAGTAGGAGTTGAATCATTTCTAATTTATTTTCCCTCTTTTTCCCCCATTTTCCCCCTCACTACCAGTGATACGCTCGCTCTCTTATGGTCTGGGGTACAGTCGGAGTTGAATCATTTCTAATTTATTTTCCCTCTTTTTCCCCCATTTTCCCCCTCACTCCCAGTGATACACTCGCTCTCTTATGGTTTAGGGTACAGTCGGAGTTGAATCATTTCTAATTTATTTTCCCTCTTTTTCCCCCTCACTACCAGTGATACACTCGCTCTCTTATGGTTTAGGGTACAGTCGGAGTTGAATCATTTCTAATTTATTTTCCCTCTTTTTTCCCCATTTTCCCCCTCACTACCAGTGATACACTCGCTCTCTTATGGTCTGGGGTACAGTTGGAGTTGAATCATTTCTAATTTATTTTCCCTCTTTTTCCCCCATTTTCCCCCTCACTACCAGTGATACACTCGCTCTCTTATGGTTTAGGGTACAGTCGGAGTTGAATCATTTCTAATTTATTTTCCCTCTTTTTCCCCCATTTTCCCCCTCACTACCAGTGATACACTCGCTCTCTTATGGTTTAGGCCTTAGGGTATAGTCGGAGTTGAATCATTTCTAATTTATTTTCCCTCTTTTTCCCCCATTTTCCCCCTCACTACGAGTGATACGCTCGCTCTCTTATGGTTTGGGGTACAGTCGGAGTTGAATCATTTCTAATTTATTTTCCCTCTTTTTCCCCCATTTTCCCTCTGACTACCAGTGATACACTCGCTCTCTTATGGTTTAGGGTACAGTCGGAGTTTAATCATTTCTAATTTATTTTCCCTCTTTTTCCCCCATTTCCCCCTCACTACCAGTGATACACTCGCTCTCTTATGGTTTAGGGTACAGTTGGAGTTGAATCATTTCTAATTTATTTTCCCTCTTTTTCCCCCATTTTCCCCCTCACTACCAGTGATACACTCGCTCTCTTATGGTTTAGGGTATAGTCGGAGTTGAATCATTTCTAATTTATTTTCCCTCTTTTCCCCCATTTTCCCCCTCACTACCAGTGATACACTCGCTCTCTTATGGCTTAGGGTACAGTCGGAGTTGAATCATTTCTAATTTATTTTCCCTCTCTTTCCCCCATTTTCCCCCTCACTACCAGTGATACGCTCGCTCTCTTATGGTCTGGGGTACAGTCGGAGTTGAATCATTTCTAATTTATTTTCCCTCTTTTTCCCCCATTTTCCCCCTCACTACCAGTGATACACTCGCTCTCTTATGGTTTGGGGTACAGTAGGAGTTGAATCATTTCTAATTTATTTTCCCTCTTTTTCCCCCATTTTCCCCCTCACTACCAGTGATACACTCGCTCTCTTATGGTCTGGGGTACAGTCGGAGTTGAATCATTTCTAATTTATTTTCCCTCTCTTTCCCCCATTTTCCCCCTCACTACCAGTGATACGCTCGCTCTCTTATGGTCTGGGGTACAGTCGGAGTTGAATCATTTCTAATTTATTTTCCCTCTTTTTCCCCCATTTTCCCCCTCACTACCAGTGATACACTCGCTCTCTTATGGTTTGGGGTACAGTAGGAGTTGAATCATTTCTAATTTATTTTCCCTCTCTTTCCCCCATTTTCCCCCTCACTACCAGTGATACAGTCGCTCTCTTATGGTCTGGGGTACAGTCGGAGTTGAATCATTTCTAATTTATTTTCCCTCTTTTTCCCCCATTTCCCCCCTCACTACCAGTGATACACTCGCTCTCTTATGGTTTAGGGTACAGTCGGAGTTGAATCATTTATAAATTATTTTCCCTCTTCCCCCCCCCCCCCCCTCACTACCAGTGATACACTTGCTCTCTTATGGTTTAGGGTGCAGTCGGAGTTGAATCATTTCTAATTTATTTTCCCTCTTTTTCCCCCATTTTCCCCCTCACTACCAGTGATACACTCGCTCTCTTATGGTTTAGGGTGCAGTCGGAGTTGAATCATTTCTAATTTATTTTCCCTCTTTTTCCCCCATTTTCCCCCTCACTACTAGTGATACACTCGCTCTCTTATGGTTTAGGCCTTAGGGTATAGTCGGAGTTGAATCATTTCTAATTTATTTTCCCTCTTTTTCCCCCATTTTCCCCCTCACTACCAGTGATACACTCGCTCCCTTATGGTTTAGGGTATAGTCGGAGTTGAATCATTTCGAATTTATTTTCCCTCTTTTTCCCCCATTTTCCCCCTCACTACCAGTGATACGCTCGCTCTCTTATGGTCTGGGGTACAGTCGGAGTTGAATCATTTATAATTTATTTTCCCTCTTTTCCCCCCATTTTCCCCCTCACTACCAGTGATACACTCGCTCTCTTATGGTTTAGGGTACAGTCGGAGTTGAATCATTTCTAATTTATTTTCCCTCTTTTTCCCCCATTTTCCCCCTCACTACCAGTGATACACTCGCTCTCTTATGGTTTAGGGTAAGTCGGAGTTGAATCATTTTAAATTTATTTTCCCTCTTTTTCCCCCATTTTCCCCCTCACTACCAGTGATACACTCGCTCTCTTATGGTTTAGGGTACAGTCGGAGTTGAATCATTTCTAATTTATTTTCCCTCTTTTTCCCCCATTTTCCCCCTCACTACCAGTGATACGCTCGCTATCTTATGGTTTAGGGTACAGTCGGAGTTGAATCATTTCTAATTTATTTTCCCTCTTTTTCCCCCATTTTCCCCCTCACTACCAGTGATACACTCGCTCTCTTATGGTTTAGGGTACAGCAGGAGTTGAATCATTTCTAATATATTTTCCCTCTTTTTCCCCCATTTTCCCCCTCACTACCAGTGATACACTCGCTCTCTTATGGTTTAGGGTACAGTAGGAGTTGAATCATTTCTAATTTATTTTCCCTCTTTTTCCCCCATTTTCCCCCTAACTACCAGTGATACACTCGCTCTCTTATGGTTTAGGGTACAGTAGGAGTTGAATCATTTCTAATTTATTTTCCCTCTTTTTCCCCCATTTTCCCCCTCACTACCAGTGATACGCTCGCTCTCTTATGGTCTGGGGTACAGTCGGAGTTGAATCATTTCTAATTTATTTTCCCTCTTTTTCCCCCATTTTCCCCCTCACTACCAGTGATACACTCGCTCTCTTATGGTTTAGGGTACAGTCGGAGTTGAATCATTTCTAATTTATTTTCCCTCTTTTTCCCCCATTTTCCCCCTCACTACCAGTGATACACTCGCTCTCTTATGGTTTAGGGTATAGTCGGAGTTGAATCATTTCTAATTTATTTTCCCTCTTTTTCCCCCATTTTCCCCCTCACTACCAGTGATACACACGCTCTCTTATGGTTTAGGGTACAGTAGGAGTTGAATCATTTCTAATTTATTTTCCCTCTTTTTCCCCCATTTTCCCCCTCACTACCAGTGATACACTCGCTCTCTTATGGTTTGGGGTACAGTCGGAGTTGAATCATTTCTAATTTATTTCCCTCTCTTTCGCCCATTTTCCCCCTCACTACCAGTGATACACTCGCTCTCTTATGGTTTGGGGTACAGTCGGAGTTGAATCATTTCTAATTTATTTTCCCTCTCTTTCCCCCATTTTCCCCCTCACTACCAGTGATACACTCGCTCTCTTATGGTTTGGGGTACAGTCGGAGTTGAATCATTTCTAATTTATTTTCCCTCTCTTTCCCCCATGTTCCCCCTCACTACCAGTGATACGCTCGCTCTCTTATGGTTTAGGGTACAGTCGGAGTTGAATCATTTCTAATTTATTTTCCTTCTTTTTCCCCCATTTTCCCCCTCACTACCAGTGATACACTCGCCCTCTTATGGTTTAGGGTACAGTCGGAGTTGAATCATTTATAAATTATTTTCCCTCTTCCCCCCCCCCCCCCCTCACTACCAGTGATACACTTGCTCTCTTATGGTTTAGGGTACAGTCGGAGTTGAATCACTTATAATTTATTTTCCCTCTTTTTCCCCCATTTTCCCCCTCACTACCAGTGATACACTCGCTCTCTTATGGTTTAGGGTGCAGTCGGAGTTGAATCATTTCTAATTTATTTTCCCTCTTTTTCCCCCATTTCCCCCCTCACTACCAGTGATACACTCGCTCTCTTATGGTTTAGGCCTTAGGGTATAGTCGGAGTTGAATCATTTCTAATTTATTTTCCCTCTTTTTCCCGCATTTTCCCCCTCACTACCATTGATACACTCGCTCTCTTATGGTTTAGGGTATAGTCGGAGTTGAATCATTTCGAATTTATTTTCCCTCTTTTTCCCTCATTTTCCCCCTCACTACCAGTGATACGCTCGCTCTCTTATGGTTTGGGGTACAGTCGGAGTTGAATCATTTATAATTTATTTTCCCTCTTTTCCCCCCATTTGCCCCCTCACTACCAGTGATACACTCGCTCTCATATGGTTTAGGGTACAGTCGGAGTTGAATCATTTCTAATTTATTTTCCCTCTTTTTCCCCCATTTTCCCCCTCACTACCAGTGATACACTCGCTCTCTTATGGTTTAGGGTAAGTCGGAGTTGAATCATTTCGAATTTATTTTCCCTCTTTTTCCCCCATTTTCCCCCTCACCACCAGTGATACACTCGCTCTCTTATGGTTTAGGGTACAGTCGGAGTTGAATCATTTCTAATTTATTTTCCCTCTCTTTCCCCCATTTTCCCCCTCACTACCAGTGATACACTCGCTCTCTTATGGTTTGGGGTACAGTCGGAGTTGAATCATTTCTAATTTATTTTCCCTCTCTTCCCCCATTTCCCCCCTCACTACGAGTGATACGCTCGCTCTCTTATGGTTTGGGGTACAGTCGGAGTTGAATCATTTCTAATTTATTTTCCCTTTTTCCCCCATTTTCCCCCTCACTACCAGTGATACACTCGCTCTCTTATGGTTTAGGGTACAGTTGGAGTTGAATCATTTCTAATTTATTTTCCCTCTTTTTCCCCCATTTTCCCCGTGATACACTCGCTCTCTTATGGTTTAGGGTACAGTAGGAGTTGAATCATTTCTAATTTATTTTCCCTCTTTTTCCCCCATTTTCCCCCTCACTACCAGTGATACACTCGCTCTCTTATGGTTTAGGGTACAGTAGGAGTTGAATCATTTCTAATTTTTTTTGCCTCTTTTTCCCCCATTTTCCCCCTCACTACCAGTGGTACGCTCGCTGCTCTCTTATGGTCTGGGGTACAGTCGGAGTTGAATCATTTCTAATTTATTTTCCCTCTTTTTCCCCCATTTTCCCCCTCACTCCCAGTGATACACTCGCTCTCTTATGGTTTAGGGTACAGTCGGAGTTGAATCATTTCTAATTTATTTTCCCTCTTTTTCCCCCATTTTCCCCCTCACTACCAATGATACACTCGCTCTCTTATGGTTTAGGGTATAGTCGGAGTTGAATCATTTCTAATTTATTTTCCCTCTTTTCCCCCCATTTTCCCCCTCACTACCAGTGATACACACGCTCTCTTATGGTTTAGGGTACAGTAGGAGTTGAATCATTTCTAATTTATTTTCCCTCTTTTTCCCCCATTTTCCCCCTCACTACCAGTGATACACTCGCTCTCTTATGGTTTGGGGTACAGTCGGAGTTGAATCATTTCTAATTTATTTCCCTCTCTTTCCCCCATTTTCCCCCTCACTACCAGTGATACACTCGCTCTCTTATGGTTTGGGGTACAGTCGGAGTTGAATCATTTCTAATTTATTTTCCCTCTCTTTCCCCCATGTTCCCCCTCACTACCAGTGATACGCTCGCTCTCTTATGGTTTAGGGTACAGTCGGAGTTGAATCATTTCTAATTTATTTTCCTTCTTTTTCCCCCATTTTCCCCCTCACTACCAGTGATACACTCGCTCTCTTATGGTTTGGGGTACAGTAGGAGTTGAATCATTTCTAATTTATTTTCCCTCTCTTTCCCCCATTTTCCCCCTCACTACCAGTGATACAGTCGCTCTCTTATGGTCTGGGGTACAGTCGGAGTTGAATCATTTCTAATTTATTTTCCCTCTTTTTCCCCCATTTTCCCCCTCACTACCAGTGATACACTCGTTCTCTTATGGTTTAGGGTACAGTCGGAGTTGAATCATTTATAAATTATTTTCCCTCTTCCCCCCCCCCCCCTCACTACCAGTGATACACTTGCTCTCTTATGGTTTAGGGTACAGTCGGAGTTGAATCACTTATAATTTATTTTCCCTCTTTTTCCCCCATTTTCCCCCTCACTACCAGTGATACACTCGCTCTCTTATGGTTTAGGGTGCAGTCGGAGTTGAATCATTTCTAATTTATTTTCCCTCTTTTTCCCCCATTTCCCCCCTCACTACCAGTGATACACTCGCTCTCTTATGGTTTAGGGTATAGTCGGAGTTGAATCATTTCGAATTTATTTTCCCTCTTTTTCCCTCATTTTCCCCCTCACTACCAGTGATACGCTCGCTCTCTTATGGTTTGGGGTACAGTCGGAGTTGAATCATTTCTAATTTATTTTCCCTCTTTTTCCCCCATTTTCCCCCTCACTACCAGTGATACACTCGCTCTCTTATGGTTTCGGGTAAGTCGGAGTTGAATCATTTCGAATTTATTTTCCCTCTTTTTCCCCCATTTTCCCCCTCACTACCAGTGATACACTCGCTCTCTTATGGTTTAGGGTACAGTCGGAGTTGAATCATTTCTAATTTATTTTCCCTCTCTTTCCCCCATTTTCCCCCTCACTACCAGTGATACACTCGCTCTCTTATGGTTTGGGGTACAGTCGGAGTTGAATCATTTCTAATTTATTTTCCCTCTCTTCCCCCATTTCCCCCCTCACTACGAGTGATACGCTCGCTCTCTTATGGTTTGGGGTACAGTCGGAGTTGAATCATTTCTAATTTATTTTCCCTTTTTCCCCCATTTCCCCCTCACTACCAGTGATACACTCGCTCTCTTATGGTTTAGGGTACAGTTGGAGTTGAATCATTTCTAATTTATTTTCCCTCTTTTTCCCCCATTTTCCCCCTCACTACCAGTGATACACTCGCTCTCTTATGGTTTAGGGTACAGTAGGAGTTGAATCATTTCTAATTTATTTTCCCTCTTTTTCCCCCATTTTCCCCCTCACTACCAGTGATACACTCGCTCTCTTATGGTTTAGGGTACAGTAGGAGTTGAATCATTTCTAATTTATTTTCCCTCTTTTTCCCCCATTTTCCCCCTCACTACCAGTGATACGCTCGCTCTCTTATGGTCTGGGGTACAGTCGGAGTTGAATCATTTCTAATTTATTTTCCCTCTTTTTCCCCCATTTTCCCCCTCACTCCCAGTGATACACTCGCTCTCTTATGGTTTAGGGTACAGTCGGAGTTGAATCATTTCTAATTTATTTTCCCTCTTTTTCCCCCTCACTACCAGTGATACACTCGCTCTCTTATGGTTTAGGGTACAGTCGGAGTTGAATCATTTCTAATTTATTTTCCCTCTTTTTTCCCCATTTTCCCCCTCACTACCAGTGATACACTCGCTCTCTTATGGTCTGGGGTACAGTTGGAGTTGAATCATTTCTAATTTATTTTCCCTCTTTTTCCCCCATTTTCCCCCTCACTACCAGTGATACACTCGCTCTCTTATGGTTTAGGAGGGTACAGTCGGAGTTGAATCATTTCTAATTTATTTTCCCTCTTTTTTCCCCCATTTCCCCCCTCACTACCAGTGATACGCTCGCTCTCTTATGGTTTAGGGTACAGTCGGAGTTGAATCATTTCTAATTTATTTTCCCTCTTTTTCCCCCATTTTCCCCCTCACTACCAGTGATACACTCGCTCTCTTATGGTTTAGGGTACAGTAGGAGTTGAATCATTTCTAATTTATTTTCCCTCTCTTTCCCCCATTTTCCCCCTCACAACCAGTGATACGCTCGCTCTCTTATGGTTTGGGGTACAGTCGGAGTTGAATCATTTCTAATTTATTTTCCCTCTTTTTCCCCCATTTTCCCCCTCACTACCAGTGATACGCTCGCTCTCTTATGGTCTGGGGTACAGTCGGAGTTGAATCATTTCTAATTTATTTTCCCTCTCTTTCCTCCATTTTCCCCCTCACTACCAGTGATACAGTCGCTCTCTTATGGTCTGGGGTACAGTCGGAGTTGAATCATTTCTAATTTATTTTCCCTCTTTTTCCCCCATTTTCCCCCTCACTACCAGTGATACACTCGTTCTCTTATGGTTAAGGGTACAGTCGGAGTTGAATCATTTATAAATTATTTTCCCTCTTCCCCCCCCCCCCCCTCACTACCAGTGATACACTTGCTCTCTTATGGTTTAGGGTACAGTCGGAGTTGAATCACTTATAATTTATTTTCCCTCTTTTTCCCCCATTTTCCCCCTCACTACCAGTGATACACTCGCTCTCTTATGGTTTAGGGTGCAGTCGGAGTTGAATCATTTCTAATTTATTTTCCCTCTTTTTCCCCCATTTCCCCCCTCACTACCAGTGATACAGTCGCTCTCTTATGGTCTGGGGTACAGTCGGAGTTGAATCATTTCTAATTTATTTTCCCTCTTTTTCCCCCATTTTCCCCCTCACTACCAGTGATACACTCGTTCTCTTATGGTTTAGGGTACAGTCGGAGTTGAATCATTTATAAATTATTTTCCCTCTTCCCCCCCCCCCCCCTCACTACCAGTGATACACTTGCTCTCTTATGGTTTAGGGTACAGTCGGAGTTGAATCACTTATAATTTATTTTCCCTCTTTTTCCCCCATTTTCCCCCTCACTACCAGTGATACACTCGCTCTCTTATGGTTTAGGCCTTAGGGTATAGTCGGAGTTGAATCATTTCTAATTTATTTTCCCTCTTTTTCCCCCATTTTCCCCCTCACTACGAGTGATACGCTCGCTCTCTTATGGTTTGGGGTACAGTCGGAGTTGAATCATTTCTAATTTATTTTCCCTTTTTCCCCCATTTCCCCCTCACTACCAGTGATACACTCGCTCTCTTATGGTTTAGGGTACAGTTGGAGTTGAATCATTTCTAATTTATTTTCCCTCTTTTTCCCCCATTTTCCCCCTCACTACCAGTGATACACTCGCTCTCTTATGGTTTAGGGTACAGTAGGAGTTGAATCATTTCTAATTTATTTTCCCTCTTTTTCCCCCATTTTCCCCCTCACTACCAGTGATACGCTCGCTCTCTTATGGTCTGGGGTACAGTCGGAGTTGAATCATTTCTAATTTATTTTCCCTCTTTTTCCCCCATTTTCCCCCTCACTCCCAGTGATACACTCGCTCTCTTATGGTTTAGGGTACAGTCGGAGTTGAATCATTTCTAATTTATTTTCCCTCTTTTTCCCCCTCACTACCAGTGATACACTCGCTCTCTTATGGTTTAGGGTACAGTCGGAGTTGAATCATTTCTAATTTATTTTCCCTCTTTTTTCCCCATTTTCCCCCTCACTACCAGTGATACACTCGCTCTCTTATGGTCTGGGGTACAGTTGGAGTTGAATCATTTCTAATTTATTTTCCCTCTTTTTCCCCCATTTTCCCCCTCACTACCAGTGATACACTCGCTCTCTTATGGTTTAGGGTACAGTCGGAGTTGAATCATTTCTAATTTATTTTCCCTCTTTTTCCCCCATTTTCCCCCTCACTACCAGTGATACACTCGCTCTCTTATGGTTTAGGCCTTAGGGTATAGTCGGAGTTGAATCATTTCTAATTTATTTTCCCTCTTTTTCCCCCATTTTCCCCCTCACTACGAGTGATACGCTCGCTCTCTTATGGTTTGGGGTACAGTCGGAGTTGAATCATTTCTAATTTATTTTCCCTCTTTTTCCCCCATTTTCCCCCTGACTACCAGTGATACACTCGCTCTCTTATGGTTTAGGGTACAGTCGGAGTTTAATCATTTCTAATTTATTTTCCCTCTTTTTCCCCCATTTCCCCCTCACTACCAGTGATACACTCGCTCTCTTATGGTTTAGGGTACAGTTGGAGTTGAATCATTTCTAATTTATTTTCCCTCTTTTTCCCCCATTTTCCCCCTCACTACCAGTGATACACTCGCTCTCTTATGGTTTAGGGTATAGTCGGAGTTGAATCATTTCTAATTTATTTTCCCTCTTTTCCCCCATTTTCCCCCTCACTACCAGTGATACACTCGCTCTCTTATGGCTTAGGGTACAGTCGGAGTTGAATCATTTCTAATTTATTTTCCCTCTCTTTCCCCCATTTTCCCCCTCACTACCAGTGATACGCTCGCTCTCTTATGGTCTGGGGGTACAGTCGGAGTTGAATCATTTCTAATTTATTTTCCCTCTTTTTCCCCCATTTTCCCCCTCACTACCAGTGATACACTCGCTCTCTTATGGTTTGGGGTACAGTAGGAGTTGAATCATTTCTAATTTATTTTCCCTCTTTTTCCCCCATTTTCCCCCTCACTACCAGTGATACACTCGCTCTCTTATGGTCTGGGGTACAGTCGGAGTTGAATCATTTCTAATTTATTTTCCCTCTCTTTCCCCCATTTTCCCCCTCACTACCAGTGATACGCTCGCTCTCTTATGGTCTGGGGTACAGTCGGAGTTGAATCATTTCTAATTTATTTTCCCTCTTTTTCCCCCATTTTCCCCCTCACTACCAGTGATACACTCGCTCTCTTATGGTTTGGGGTACAGTAGGAGTTGAATCATTTCTAATTTATTTTCCCTCTCTTTCCCCCATTTTCCCCCTCACTACCAGTGATACAGTCGCTCTCTTATGGTCTGGGGTACAGTCGGAGTTGAATCATTTCTAATTTATTTTCCCTCTTTTTCCCCCATTTCCCCCCTCACTACCAGTGATACACTCGCTCTCTTATGGTTTAGGGTACAGTCGGAGTTGAATCATTTATAAATTATTTTCCCTCTTCCCCCCCCCCCCCTCACTACCAGTGATACACTTGCTCTCTTATGGTTTAGGGTACAGTCGGAGTTGAATCATTTATAATTTATTTTCCCTCTTTTTCCCCCATTTTCCCCCTCACTACCAGTGATACACTCGCTCTCTTATGGTTTAGGGTGCAGTCGGAGTTGAATCATTTCTAATTTATTTTCCCTCTTTTTCCCCCATTTTCCCCCTCACTACTAGTGATACACTCGCTCTCTTATGGTTTAGGCCTTAGGGTATAGTCGGAGTTGAATCATTTCTAATTTATTTTCCCTCTTTTTCCCCCATTTTCCCCCTCACTACCAGTGATACACTCGCTCCCTTATGGTTTAGGGTATAGTCGGAGTTGAATCATTTCGAATTTATTTTCCCTCTTTTTCCCCCATTTTCCCCCTCACTACCAGTGATACGCTCGCTCTCTTATGGTCTGGGGTACAGTCGGAGTTGAATCATTTATAATTTATTTTCCCTCTTTTCCCCCCATTTTCCCCCTCACTACCAGTGATACACTCGCTCTCTTATGGTTTAGGGTACAGTCGGAGTTGAATCATTTCTAATTTATTTTCCCTCTTTTTCCCCCATTTTCCCCCTCACTACCAGTGATACACTCGCTCTCTTATGGTTTAGGGTAAGTCGGAGTTGAATCATTTTAAATTTATTTTCCCTCTTTTTCCCCCATTTTCCCCCTCACTACCAGTGATACACTCGCTCTCTTATGGTTTAGGGTACAGTCGGAGTTGAATCATTTCTAATTTATTTTCCCTCTTTTTCCCCCATTTTCCCCCTCACTACCAGTGATACGCTCGCTCTCTTATGGTTTAGGGTACAGTCGGAGTTGAATCATTTCTAATTTATTTTCCCTCTTTTTCCCCCATTTTCCCCCTCACTACCAGTGATACACTCGCTCTCTTATGGTTTAGGGTACAGCAGGAGTTGAATCATTTCTTATATATTTTCCCACTTTTTCCCCCATTTTCCCCCTCACTACCAGTGATACACTCGCTCTCTTATGGTTTAGGGTACAGTAGGAGTTGAATCATTTCTAATTTATTTTCCCTCTTTTTCCCCCATTTTCCCCCTAACTACCAGTGATACACTCGCTCTCTTATGGTTTAGGGTACAGTAGGAGTTGAATCATTTCTAATTTATTTTCCCTCTTTTTCCCCCATTTTCCCCCTCACTACCAGTGATACGCTCGCTCTCTTATGGTCTGGGGTACAGTCGGAGTTGAATCATTTCTAATTTATTTTCCCTCTTTTTCCCCCATTTTCCCCCTCACTACCAGTGATACACTCGCTCTCTTATGGTTTAGGGTACAGTCGGAGTTGAATCATTTCTAATTTATTTTCCCTCTTTTTCCCCCATTTTCCCCCTCACTACCAGTGATACACTCGCTCTCTTATGGTTTAGGGTATAGTCGGAGTTGAATCATTTCTAATTTATTTTCCCTCTTTTTCCCCCATTTTCCCCCTCACTACCAGTGATACACACGCTCTCTTATGGTTTAGGGTACAGTAGGAGTTGAATCATTTCTAATTTATTTTCCCTCTTTTTCCCCCATTTTCCCCCTCACTACCAGTGATACACTCGCTCTCTTATGGTTTGGGGTACAGTCGGAGTTGAATCATTTCTAATTTATTTCCCTCTCTTTCGCCCATTTTCCCCCTCACTACCAGTGATACACTCGCTCTCTTATGGTTTGGGGTACAGTCGGAGTTGAATCATTTCTAATTTATTTTCCCTCTCTTTCCCCCATTTTCCCCCTCACTACCAGTGATACACTCGCTCTCTTATGGTTTGGGGTACAGTCGGAGTTGAATCATTTCTAATTTATTTTCCCTCTCTTTCCCCCATGTTCCCCCTCACTACCAGTGATACGCTCGCTCTCTTATGGTTTAGGGTACAGTCGGAGTTGAATCATTTCTAATTTATTTTCCTTCTTTTTCCCCCATTTTCCCCCTCACTACCAGTGATACACTCGCCCTCTTATGGTTTAGGGTACAGTCGGAGTTGAATCATTTATAAATTATTTTCCCTCTTCCCCCCCCCCCCCCTCACTACCAGTGATACACTTGCTCTCTTATGGTTTAGGGTACAGTCGGAGTTGAATCACTTATAATTTATTTTCCCTCTTTTTCCCCCATTTTCCCCCTCACTACCAGTGATACACTCGCTCTCTTATGATTTAGGGTGCAGTCGGAGTTGAATCATTTCTAATTTATTTTCCCTCTTTTTCCCCCATTTCCCCCCTCACTACCAGTGATACACTCGCTCTCTTATGGTTTAGGCCTTAGGGTATAGTCGGAGTTGAATCATTTCTAATTTATTTTCCCTCTTTTTCCCGCATTTTCCCCCTCACTACCATTGATACACTCGCTCTCTTATGGTTTAGGGTATAGTCGGAGTTGAATCATTTCGAATTTATTTTCCCTCTTTTTCCCTCATTTTCCCCCTCACTACCAGTGATACGCTCGCTCTCTTATGGTTTGGGGTACAGTCGGAGTTGAATCATTTATAATTTATTTTCCCTCTTTTCCCCCCATTTGCCCCCTCACTACCAGTGATACACTCGCTCTCATATGGTTTAGGGTACAGTCGGAGTTGAATCATTTCTAATTTATTTTCCCTCTTTTTCCCCCATTTTCCCCCTCACTACCAGTGATACACTCGCTCTCTTATGGTTTAGGGTAAGTCGGAGTTGAATCATTTCGAATTTATTTTCCCTCTTTTTCCCCCATTTTCCCCCTCACCACCAGTGATACACTCGCTCTCTTATGGTTTAGGGTACAGTCGGAGTTGAATCATTTCTAATTTATTTTCCCTCTCTTTCCCCCATTTTCCCCCTCACTACCAGTGATACACTCGCTCTCTTATGGTTTGGGGTACAGTTGGAGTTGAATCATTTCTAATTTATTTTCCCTCTTTTTCCCCCATTTTCCCCCTCACTACCAGTGATACACTCGCTCTCTTATGGTTTGGGGTACAGTCGGAGTTGAATCATTTCTAATTTATTTTCCCTCTCTTCCCCCATTTCCCCCCTCACTACGAGTGATACGCTCGCTCTCTTATGGTTTGGGGTACAGTCGGAGTTGAATCATTTCTAATTTATTTTCCCTTTTTCCCCCATTTTCCCCCTCACTACCAGTGATACACTCGCTCTCTTATGGTTTAGGGTACAGTTGGAGTTGAATCATTTCTAATTTATTTTCCCTCTTTTCCCCCCATTTTCCCCGTGATACACTCGCTCTCTTATGGTTTAGGGTACAGTAGGAGTTGAATCATTTCTAATTTATTTTCCCTCTTTTTCCCCCATTTTCCCCCTCACTACCAGTGATACACTCGCTTTATGGTTTAGGGTACAGTAGGAGTTGAATCATTTCTAATTTATTTTCCCTCTTTTTCCCCCATTTTCCCCCTCACTACCAGTGATACGCTCGCTGCTCTCTTATGGTCTGGGGTACAGTCGGAGTTGAATCATTTCTAATTTATTTTCCCTCTTTTTCCCCCATTTTCCCCCTCACTCCCAGTGATACACTCGCTCTCTTATGGTTTAGGGTACAGTCGGAGTTGAATCATTTCTAATTTATTTTCCCTCTTTTTCCCCCATTTTCCCCCTCACTACCAATGATACACTCGCTCTCTTATGGTTTAGGGTATAGTCGGAGTTGAATCATTTCTAATTTATTTTCCCTCTTTTCCCCCCATTTTCCCCCTCACTACCAGTGATACACACGCTCTCTTATGGTTTAGGGTACAGTAGGAGTTGAATCATTTCTAATTTATTTTCCCTCTTTTTCCCCCATTTTCCCCCTCACTACCAGTGATACACTCGCTCTCTTATGGTTTGGGGTACAGTCGGAGTTGAATCATTTCTAATTTATTTCCCTCTCTTTCCCCCATTTTCCCCCTCACTACCAGTGATACACTCGCTCTCTTATGGTTTGGGGTACAAGTCGGAGTTGAATCATTTCTAATTTATTTTCCCTCTCTTTCCCCCATGTTCCCCCTCACTACCAGTGATACGCTCGCTCTCTTATGGTTTAGGGTACAGTCGGAGTTGAATCATTTCTAATTTATTTTCCTTCTTTTTCCCCCATTTTCCCCCTCACTACCAGTGATACACTCGCTCTCTTATGGTTTGGGGTACAGTAGGAGTTGAATCATTTCTAATTTATTTTCCCTCTCTTTCCCCCATTTTCCCCCTCACTACCAGTGATACAGTCGCTCTCTTATGGTCTGGGGTACAGTCGGAGTTGAATCATTTCTAATTTATTTTCCCTCTTTTTCCCCCATTTTCCCCCTCACTACCAGTGATACACTCGTTCTCTTATGGTTTAGGGTACAGTCGGAGTTGAATCATTTATAAATTATTTTCCCTCTTCCCCCCCCCCCCCCCCCCCTCACTACCAGTGATACACTTGCTCTCTTATGGTTTAGGGTACAGTCGGAGTTGAATCACTTATAATTTATTTTCCCTCTTTTTCCCCCATTTTCCCCCTCACTACCAGTGATACACTCGCTCTCTTATGGTTTAGGGGTGCAGTCGGAGTTGAATCATTTCTAATTTATTTTCCCTCTTTTTCCCCCATTTCCCCCCTCACTACCAGTGATACACTCGCTCTCTTATGGTTTAGGCCTTAGGGTATAGTCGGAGTTGAATCATTTCTAATTTATTTTCCCTCTTTTTCCCCCATTTTCCCCCTCACTACCAGTGATACACTCGCTCTCTTATGGTTTAGGGTATAGTCGGAGTTGAATCATTTCGAATTTATTTTCCCTCTTTTTCCCTCATTTTCCCCCTCACTACCAGTGATACGCTCGCTCTCTTATGGTTTGGGGTACAGTCGGAGTTGAATCATTTCTAATTTATTTTCCCTCTTTTTCCCCCATTTTCCCCCTCACTACCAGTGATACACTCGCTCTCTTATGGTTTCGGGTAAGTCGGAGTTGAATCATTTCGAATTTATTTTCCCTCTTTTTCCCCCATTTTCCCCCTCACTACCAGTGATACACTCGCTCTCTTATGGTTTAGGGTACAGTCGGAGTTGAATCATTTCTAATTTATTTTCCCTCTCTTCCCCCATTTTCCCCCTCACTACCAGTGATACACTCGCTCTCTTATGGTTTGGGGTACAGTCGGAGTTGAATCATTTCTAATTTATTTTCCCTCTCTTCCCCCATTTCCCCCCTCACTACGAGTGATACGCTCGCTCTCTTATGGTTTGGGGTACAGTCGGAGTTGAATCATTTCTAATTTATTTTCCCTTTTTCCCCCCATTTCCCCCTCACTACCAGTGATACACTCGCTCTCTTATGGTTTAGGGTACAGTTGGAGTTGAATCATTTCTAATTTATTTTCCCTCTTTTTTCCCCCATTTTCCCCCTCACTACCAGTGATACACTCGCTCTCTTATGGTTTAGGGTACAGTAGGAGTTGAATCATTTCTAATTTATTTTCCCTCTTTTTCCCCCATTTTCCCCCTCACTACCAGTGATACACTCGCTCTCTTATGGTTTAGGGTACAGTAGGAGTTGAATCATTTCTAATTTATTTTCCCTCTTTTTCCCCCATTTTCCCCCTCACTACCAGTGATACGCTCGCTCTCTTATGGTCTGGGGTACAGTCGGAGTTGAATCATTTCTAATTTATTTTCCCTCTTTTTCCCCCATTTTCCCCCTCACTCCCAGTGATACACTCGCTCTCTTATGGTTTAGGGTACAGTCGGAGTTGAATCATTTCTAATTTATTTTCCCTCTTTTTCCCCCTCACTACCAGTGATACACTCGCTCTCTTATGGTTTAGGGTACAGTCGGAGTTGAATCATTTCTAATTTATTTTCCCTCTTTTTTCCCCATTTTCCCCCTCACTACCAGTGATACACTCGCTCTCTTATGGTCTGGGGTACA
This sequence comes from Myxine glutinosa, assembly GCF_964187855.1. Lineage (NCBI taxonomy): Eukaryota > Metazoa > Chordata > Myxini > Myxiniformes > Myxinidae > Myxine > Myxine glutinosa. Next base: position 8,557,990 of record NC_136264.1, on the reverse strand, counting down.
GTTGGAGTTGAATCATTTCTAATTTATTTTCCCTCTTTTTCCCCCATTTTCCCCCTCACTACCAGTGATACACTCGCTCTCTTATGGTTTAGGGTACAGTCGGAGTTGAATCATTTCTAATTTATTTTCCCTCTTTTTTCCCCCATTTCCCCCCTCACTACCAGTGATACGCTCGCTCTCTTATGGTTTAGGGTACAGTCGGAGTTGAATCATTTCTAATTTATTTTCCCTCTTTTTCCCCCATTTTCCCCCTCACTACCAGTGATACACTCGCTCTCTTATGGTTTAGGGTACAGTAGGAGTTGAATCATTTCTAATTTATTTTCCCTCTCTTTCCCCCATTTTCCCCCTCACAACCAGTGATACGCTCGCTCTCTTATGGTTTGGGGTACAGTCGGAGTTGAATCATTTCTAATTTATTTTCCCTCTTTTTCCCCCATTTTCCCCCTCACTACCAGTGATACGCTCGCTCTCTTATGGTCTGGGGTACAGTCGGAGTTGAATCATTTCTAATTTATTTTCCCTCTCTTTCCCCCATTTTCCCCCTCACTACCAGTGATACAGTCGCTCTCTTATGGTCTGGGGTACAGTCGGAGTTGAATCATTTCTAATTTATTTTCCCTCTTTTTCCCCCATTTTCCCCCTCACTACCAGTGATACACTCGTTCTCTTATGGTTAAGGGTACAGTCGGAGTTGAATCATTTATAAATTATTTTCCCTCTTCCCCCCCCCCCCTCACTACCAGTGATACACTTGCTCTCTTATGGTTTAGGGTACAGTCGGAGTTGAATCACTTATAATTTATTTTCCCTCTTTTTCCCCCATTTTCCCCCTCACTACCAGTGATACACTCGCTCTCTTATGGTTTAGGGTGCAGTCGGAGTTGAATCATTTCTAATTTATTTTCCCTCTTTTTCCCCCATTTCCCCCCTCACTACCAGTGATACAGTCGCTCTCTTATGGTCTGGGGTACAGTCGGAGTTGAATCATTTCTAATTTATTTTCCCTCTTTTTCCCCCATTTTCCCCCTCACTACCAGTGATACACTCGTTCTCTTATGGTTTAGGGTACAGTCGGAGTTGAATCATTTATAAATTATTTTCCCTCTTCCCCCCCCCCCCCCCTCACTACCAGTGATACACTTGCTCTCTTATGGTTTAGGGTACAGTCGGAGTTGAATCACTTATAATTTATTTTCCCTCTTTTTCCCCCATTTTCCCCCTCACTACCAGTGATACACTCGCTCTCTTATGGTTTAGGCCTTAGGGTATAGTCGGAGTTGAATCATTTCTAATTTATTTTCCCTCTTTTTCCCCCATTTTCCCCCTCACTACCAGTGATACACTCGCTCTCTTATGGTTTAGGGTATAGTCGGAGTTGAATCATTTCGAATTTATTTTCCCTCTTTTTCCCTCATTTTCCCCCTCACTACCAGTGATACGCTCGCTCTCTTATGATTTGGGGTACAGTCGGAGTTGAATCATTTCTAATTTATTTTCCCTCTCTTCCCCCATTTCCCCCCTCACTACGAGTGATACGCTCGCTCTCTTATGGTTTGGGGTACAGTCGGAGTTGAATCATTTCTAATTTATTTTCCCTTTTTCCCCCATTTCCCCCTCACTACCAGTGATACACTCGCTCTCTTATGGTTTAGGGTACAGTTGGAGTTGAATCATTTCTAATTTATTTTCCCTCTTTTTCCCCCATTTTCCCCCTCACTACCAGTGATACACTCGCTCTCTTATGGTTTAGGGTACAGTAGGAGTTGAATCATTTCTAATTTATTTTCCCTCTTTTTCCCCCATTTTCCCCCTCACTACCAGTGATACGCTCGCTCTCTTATGGTCTGGGGTACAGTCGGAGTTGAATCATTTCTAATTTATTTTCCCTCTTTTTCCCCCATTTTCCCCCTCACTCCCAGTGATACACTCGCTCTCTTATGGTTTAGGGTACAGTCGGAGTTGAATCATTTCTAATTTATTTTCCCTCTTTTTCCCCCTCACTACCAGTGATACACTCGCTCTCTTATGGTTTAGGGTACAGTCGGAGTTGAATCATTTCTAATTTATTTTCCCTCTTTTTTCCCCATTTTCCCCCTCACTACCAGTGATACACTCGCTCTCTTATGGTCTGGGGTACAGTTGGAGTTGAATCATTTCTAATTTATTTTCCCTCTTTTTCCCCCATTTTCCCCCTCACTACCAGTGATACACTCGCTCTCTTATGGTTTAGGGTACAGTCGGAGTTGAATCATTTCTAATTTATTTTCCCTCTTTTTCCCCCATTTTCCCCCTCACTACCAGTGATACACTCGCTCTCTTATGGTTTAGGCCTTAGGGTATAGTCGGAGTTGAATCATTTCTAATTTATTTTCCCTCTTTTTCCCCCATTTTCCCCCTCACTACGAGTGATACGCTCGCTCTCTTATGGTTTGGGGTACAGTCGGAGTTGAATCATTTCTAATTTATTTTCCCTCTTTTTCCCCCATTTTCCCCCTGACTACCAGTGATACACTCGCTCTCTTATGGTTTAGGGTACAGTCGGAGTTTAATCATTTCTAATTTATTTTCCCTCTTTTTCCCCCATTTCCCCCTCACTACCAGTGATACACTCGCTCTCTTATGGTTTAGGGTACAGTTGGAGTTTAATCATTTCTAATTTATTTTCCCTCTTTTTCCCCCATTTTCCCCCTCACTACCAGTGATACACTCGCTCTCTTATGGTTTAGGGTATAGTCGGAGTTGAATCATTTCTAATTTATTTTCCCTCTTTTCCCCCATTTTCCCCCTCACTACCAGTGATACACTCGCTCTCTTATGGCTTAGGGTACAGTCGGAGTTGAATCATTTCTAATTTATTTTCCCTCTCTTTCCCCCATTTTCCCCCTCACTACCAGTGATACGCTCGCTCTCTTATGGTCTGGGGTACAGTCGGAGTTGAATCATTTCTAATTTATTTTCCCTCTTTTTCCCCCATTTTCCCCCTCACTACCAGTGATACACTCGCTCTCTTATGGTTTGGGGTACAGTAGGAGTTGAATCATTTCTAATTTATTTTCCCTCTTTTTCCCCCATTTTCCCCCTCACTACCAGTGATACACTCGCTCTCTTATGGTCTGGGGTACAGTCGGAGTTGAATCATTTCTAATTTATTTTCCCTCTCTTTCCCCCATTTTCCCCCTCACTACCAGTGATACGCTCGCTCTCTTATGGTCTGGGGTACAGTCGGAGTTGAATCATTTCTAATTTATTTTCCCTCTTTTTCCCCCATTTTCCCCCTCACTACCAGTGATACACTCGCTCTCTTATGGTTTGGGGTACAGTAGGAGTTGAATCATTTCTAATTTATTTTCCCTCTCTTTCCCCCATTTTCCCCCTCACTACCAGTGATACAGTCGCTCTCTTATGGTCTGGGGTACAGTCGGAGTTGAATCATTTCTAATTTATTTTCCCTCTTTTTCCCCCATTTCCCCCCTCACTACCAGTGATACACTCGCTCTCTTATGGTTTAGGGTACAGTCGGAGTTGAATCATTTATAAATTATTTTCCCTCTTCCCCCCCCCCCCCCCTCACTACCAGTGATACACTTGCTCTCTTATGGTTTAGGGTACAGTCGGAGTTGAATCATTTATAATTTATTTTCCCTCTTTTTCCCCCATTTTCCCCCTCACTACCAGTGATACACTCGCTCTCTTATGGTTTAGGGTGCAGTCGGAGTTGAATCATTTCTAATTTATTTTCCCTCTTTTTCCCCCATTTTCCCCCTCACTACTAGTGATACACTCGCTCTCTTATGGTTTAGGCCTTAGGGTATAGTCGGAGTTGAATCATTTCTAATTTATTTTCCCTCTTTTTCCCCCATTTTCCCCCTCACTACCAGTGATACACTCGCTCCCTTATGGTTTAGGGTATAGTCGGAGTTGAATCATTTCGAATTTATTTTCCCTCTTTTTCCCCCATTTTCCCCCTCACTACCAGTGATACGCTCGCTCTCTTATGGTCTGGGGTACAGTCGGAGTTGAATCATTTATAATTTATTTTCCCTCTTTTCCCCCCATTTTCCCCCTCACTACCAGTGATACACTCGCTCTCTTATGGTTTAGGGTACAGTCGGAGTTGAATCATTTCTAATTTATTTTCCCTCTTTTTCCCCCATTTTCCCCCTCACTACCAGTGATACACTCGCTCTCTTATGGTTTAGGGTAAGTCGGAGTTGAATCATTTTAAATTTATTTTCCCTCTTTTTCCCCCATTTTCCCCCTCACTACCAGTGATACACTCGCTCTCTTATGGTTTAGGGTACAGTCGGAGTTGAATCATTTCTAATTTATTTTCCCTCTTTTTCCCCCATTTTCCCCCTCACTACCAGTGATACACTCGCTCTCTTATGGTTTAGGGTACAGCAGGAGTTGAATCATTTCTAATATATTTTCCCTCTTTTTCCCCCATTTTCCCCCTCACTACCAGTGATACACTCGCTCTCTTATGGTTTAGGGTACAGTAGGAGTTGAATCATTTCTAATTTATTTTCCCTCTTTTTCCCCCATTTTCCCCCTAACTACCAGTGATACACTCGCTCTCTTATGGTTTAGGGTACAGTAGGAGTTGAATCATTTCTAATTTATTTTCCCTCTTTTTCCCCCATTTTCCCCCTCACTACCAGTGATACGCTCGCTCTCTTATGGTCTGGGGTACAGTCGGAGTTGAATCATTTCTAATTTATTTTCCCTCTTTTTCCCCCATTTTCCCCCTCACTACCAGTGATACACTCGCTCTCTTATGGTTTAGGGTACAGTCGGAGTTGAATCATTTCTAATTTATTTTCCCTCTTTTTCCCCCATTTTCCCCCTCACTACCAGTGATACACTCGCTCTCTTATGGTTTAGGGTATAGTCGGAGTTGAATCATTTCTAATTTATTTTCCCTCTTTTTCCCCCATTTTCCCCCTCACTACCAGTGATACACACGCTCTCTTATGGTTTAGGGTACAGTAGGAGTTGAATCATTTCTAATTTATTTTCCCTCTTTTTCCCCCATTTTCCCCCTCACTACCAGTGATACACTCGCTCTCTTATGGTTTGGGGTACAGTCGGAGTTGAATCATTTCTAATTTATTTCCCTCTCTTTCGCCCATTTTCCCCCTCACTACCAGTGATACACTCGCTCTCTTATGGTTTGGGGTACAGTCGGAGTTGAATCATTTCTAATTTATTTTCCCTCTCTTTCCCCCATTTTCCCCCTCACTACCAGTGATACACTCGCTCTCTTATGGTTTGGGGTACAGTCGGAGTTGAATCATTTCTAATTTATTTTCCCTCTCTTTCCCCCATGTTCCCCCTCACTACCAGTGATACGCTCGCTCTCTTATGGTTTAGGGTACAGTCGGAGTTGAATCATTTCTAATTTATTTTCCTTCTTTTTCCCCCATTTTCCCCCTCACTACCAGTGATACACTCGCCCTCTTATGGTTTAGGGTACAGTCGGAGTTGAATCATTTATAAATTATTTTCCCTCTTCCCCCCCCCCCCCCCCCCCTCACTACCAGTGATACACTTGCTCTCTTATGGTTTAGGGTACAGTCGGAGTTGAATCACTTATAATTTATTTTCCCTCTTTTTCCCCCATTTCCCCCCTCACTACCAGTGATACACTCGCTCTCTTATGGTTTAGGCCTTAGGGTATAGTCGGAGTTGAATCATTTCTAATTTATTTTCCCTCTTTTTCCCGCATTTTCCCCCTCACTACCATTGATACACTCGCTCTCTTATGGTTTAGGGTATAGTCGGAGTTGAATCATTTCGAATTTATTTTCCCTCTTTTTCCCTCATTTTCCCCCTCACTACCAGTGATACGCTCGCTCTCTTATGGTTTGGGGTACAGTCGGAGTTGAATCATTTATAATTTATTTTCCCTCTTTTCCCCCCATTTGCCCCCTCACTACCAGTGATACACTCGCTCTCATATGGTTTAGGGTACAGTCGGAGTTGAATCATTTCTAATTTATTTTCCCTCTTTTTCCCCCATTTTCCCCCTCACTACCAGTGATACACTCGCTCTCTTATGGTTTAGGGTAAGTCGGAGTTGAATCATTTCGAATTTATTTTCCCTCTTTTTCCCCCATTTTCCCCCTCACCACCAGTGATACACTCGCTCTCTTATGGTTTAGGGTACAGTCGGAGTTGAATCATTTCTAATTTATTTTCCCTCTCTTTCCCCCATTTTCCCCCTCACTACCAGTGATACACTCGCTCTCTTATGGTTTGGGGTACAGTCGGAGTTGAATCATTTCTAATTTATTTTCCCTCTCTTCCCCCATTTCCCCCCTCACTACGAGTGATACGCTCGCTCTCTTATGGTTTGGGGTACAGTCGGAGTTGAATCATTTCTAATTTATTTTCCCTTTTTCCCCCATTTTCCCCCTCACTACCAGTGATACACTCGCTCTCTTATGGTTTAGGGTACAGTTGGAGTTGAATCATTTCTAATTTATTTTCCCTCTTTTTCCCCCATTTTCCCCGTGATACACTCGCTCTCTTATGGTTTAGGGTACAGTAGGAGTTGAATCATTTCTAATTTATTTTCCCTCTTTTTCCCCCATTTTCCCCCTCACTACCAGTGATACACTCGCTCTCTTATGGTTTAGGGTACAGTAGGAGTTGAATCATTTCTAATTTATTTTCCCTCTTTTTCCCCCATTTTCCCCCTCACTACCAGTGATACGCTCGCTGCTCTCTTATGGTCTGGGGTACAGTCGGAGTTGAATCATTTCTAATTTATTTTCCCTCTTTTTCCCCCATTTTCCCCCTCACTCCCAGTGATACACTCGCTCTCTTATGGTTTAGGGTACAGTCGGAGTTGAATCATTTCTAATTTATTTTCCCTCTTTTTCCCCCATTTTCCCCCTCACTACCAATGATACACTCGCTCTCTTATGGTTTAGGGTATAGTCGGAGTTGAATCATTTCTAATTTATTTTCCCTCTTTTCCCCCCATTTTCCCCCTCACTACCAGTGATACACACGCTCTCTTATGGTTTAGGGTACAGTAGGAGTTGAATCATTTCTAATTTATTTTCCCTCTTTTTCCCCCATTTTCCCCCTCACTACCAGTGATACACTCGCTCTCTTATGGTTTGGGGTACAGTCGGAGTTGAATCATTTCTAATTTATTTCCCTCTCTTTCCCCCATTTTCCCCCTCACTACCAGTGATACACTCGCTCTCTTATGGTTTGGGGTACAGTCGGAGTTGAATCATTTCTAATTTATTTTCCCTCTCTTTCCCCCATGTTCCCCCTCACTACCAGTGATACGCTCGCTCTCTTATGGTTTAGGGTACAGTCGGAGTTGAATCATTTCTAATTTATTTTCCTTCTTTTTCCCCCATTTTCCCCCTCACTACCAGTGATACACTCGCTCTCTTATGGTTTGGGGTACAGTAGGAGTTGAATCATTTCTAATTTATTTTCCCTCTCTTTCCCCCATTTTCCCCCTCACTACCAGTGATACAGTCGCTCTCTTATGGTCTGGGGTACAGTCGGAGTTGAATCATTTCTAATTTATTTTCCCTCTTTTTCCCCCATTTTCCCCCTCACTACCAGTGATACACTCGTTCTCTTATGGTTTAGGGTACAGTCGGAGTTGAATCATTTATAAATTATTTTCCCTCTTCCCCCCCCCCCCCCTCACTACCAGTGATACACTTGCTCTCTTATGGTTTAGGGTACAGTCGGAGTTGAATCACTTATAATTTATTTTCCCTCTTTTTCCCCCATTTTCCCCCTCACTACCAGTGATACACTCGCTCTCTTATGGTTTAGGGTGCAGTCGGAGTTGAATCATTTCTAATTTATTTTCCCTCTTTTTCCCCCATTTCCCCCCTCACTACCAGTGATACACTCGCTCTCTTATGGTTTAGGCCTTAGGGTATAGTCGGAGTTGAATCATTTCTAATTTATTTTCCCTCTTTTTCCCCCATTTTCCCCCTCACTACCAGTGATACACTCGCTCTCTTATGGTTTAGGGTATAGTCGGAGTTGAATCATTTCGAATTTATTTTCCCTCTTTTTCCCTCATTTTCCCCCTCACTACCAGTGATACGCTCGCTCTCTTATGGTTTGGGGTACAGTCGGAGTTGAATCATTTCTAATTTATTTTCCCTCTTTTTCCCCCATTTTCCCCCTCACTACCAGTGATACACTCGCTCTCTTATGGTTTCGGGTAAGTCGGAGTTGAATCATTTCGAATTTATTTTCCCTCTTTTTCCCCCATTTTCCCCCTCACTACCAGTGATACACTCGCTCTCTTATGGTTTAGGGTACAGTCGGAGTTGAATCATTTCTAATTTATTTTCCCTCTCTTTCCCCCATTTTCCCCCTCACTACCAGTGATACACTCGCTCTCTTATGGTTTGGGGTACAGTCGGAGTTGAATCATTTCTAATTTATTTTCCCTCTCTTCCCCCATTTCCCCCCTCACTACGAGTGATACGCTCGCTCTCTTATGGTTTGGGGTACAGTCGGAGTTGAATCATTTCTAATTTATTTTCCCTTTTTCCCCCATTTCCCCCTCACTACCAGTGATACACTCGCTCTCTTATGGTTTAGGGTACAGTTGGAGTTGAATCATTTCTAATTTATTTTCCCTCTTTTTCCCCCATTTTCCCCCTCACTACCAGTGATACACTCGCTCTCTTATGGTTTAGGGTACAGTAGGAGTTGAATCATTTCTAATTTATTTTCCCTCTTTTTCCCCCATTTTCCCCCTCACTACCAGTGATACACTCGCTCTCTTATGGTTTAGGGTACAGTAGGAGTTGAATCATTTCTAATTTATTTTCCCTCTTTTTCCCCCATTTTCCCCCTCACTACCAGTGATACACTCGCTCTCTTATGGTTTAGGGTATAGTCGGAGTTGAATCATTTCGAATTTATTTTCCCTCTTTTTCCCTCATTTTCCCCCTCACTACCAGTGATACGCTCGCTCTCTTATGATTTGGGGTACAGTCGGAGTTGAATCATTTCTAATTTATTTTCCCTCTCTTCCCCCATTTCCCCCCTCACTACGAGTGATACGCTCGCTCTCTTATGGTTTGGGGTACAGTCGGAGTTGAATCATTTCTAATTTATTTTCCCTTTTTCCCCCATTTCCCCCTCACTACCAGTGATACACTCGCTCTCTTATGGTTTAGGGTACAGTTGGAGTTGAATCATTTCTAATTTATTTTCCCTCTTTTTCCCCCATTTTCCCCCTCACTACCAGTGATACACTCGCTCTCTTATGGTTTGGGGTACAGTAGGAGTTGAATCATTTCTAATTTATTTTCCCTCTCTTTCCCCCATTTTCCCCCTCACTACCAGTGATACACTCGCTCTCTTATGGTTTGGGGTACAGTCGGAGTTGAATCATTTCTAATTTATTTTCCCTCTCTTCCCCCATTTCCCCCCTCACTACGAGTGATACGCTCGCTCTCTTATGGTTTGGGGTACAGTCGGAGTTGAATCATTTCTAATTTATTTTCCCTTTTTCCCCCATTTCCCCCTCACTACCAGTGATACACTCGCTCTCTTATGGTTTAGGGTACAGTTGGAGTTGAATCATTTCTAATTTATTTTCCCTCTTTTTCCCCCATTTTCCCCCTCACTACCAGTGATACACTCGCTCTCTTATGGTTTAGGGTACAGTAGGAGTTGAATCATTTCTAATTTATTTTCCCTCTTTTTCCCCCATTTTCCCCCTCACTACCAGTGATACACTCGCTCTCTTATGGTTTAGGGTACAGTAGGAGTTGAATCATTTCTAATTTATTTTCCCTCTTTTTCCCCCATTTTCCCCCTCACTACCAGTGATACGCTCGCTCTCTTATGGTCTGGGGTACAGTCGGAGTTGAATCATTTCTAATTTATTTTCCCTCTTTTTCCCCCATTTTCCCCCTCACTCCCAGTGATACACTCGCTCTCTTATGGTTTAGGGTACAGTCGGAGTTGAATCATTTCTAATTTATTTTCCCTCTTTTTCCCCCTCACTACCAGTGATACACTCGCTCTCTTATGGTTTAGGGTACAGTCGGAGTTGAATCATTTCTAATTTATTTTCCCTCTTTTTTCCCCATTTTCCCCCTCACTACCAGTGATACACTCGCTCTCTTATGGTCTGGGGTACAGTTGGAGTTGAATCATTTCTAATTTATTTTCCCTCTTTTTCCCCCATTTTCCCCCTCACTACCAGTGATACACTCGCTCTCTTATGGTTTAGGGTACAGTCGGAGTTGAATCATTTCTAATTTATTTTCCCTCTTTTTTCCCCCATTTCCCCCCTCACTACCAGTGATACGCTCGCTCTCTTATGGTTTAGGGTACAGTCGGAGTTGAATCATTTCTAATTTATTTTCCCTCTTTTTCCCCCATTTTCCCCCTCACTACCAGTGATACACTCGCTCTCTTATGGTTTAGGGTACAGTAGGAGTTGAATCATTTCTAATTTATTTTCCCTCTCTTTCCCCCATTTTCCCCCTCACAACCAGTGATACGCTCGCTCTCTTATGGTTTGGGGTACAGTCGGAGTTGAATCATTTCTAATTTATTTTCCCTCTTTTTCCCCCATTTTCCCCCTCACTACCAGTGATACGCTCGCTCTCTTATGGTCTGGGGTACAGTCGGAGTTGAATCATTTCTAATTTATTTTCCCTCTCTTTCCCCCATTTTCCCCCTCACTACCAGTGATACAGTCGCTCTCTTATGGTCTGGGGTACAGTCGGAGTTGAATCATTTCTAATTTATTTTCCCTCTTTTTCCCCCATTTTCCCCCTCACTACCAGTGATACAATCGTTCTCTTATGGTTAAGGGTACAGTCGGAGTTGAATCATTTATAAATTATTTTCCCTCTTCCCCCCCCCCCCCCTCACTACCAGTGATACACTTGCTCTCTTATGGTTTAGGGTACAGTCGGAGTTGAATCACTTATAATTTATTTTCCCTCTTTTTCCCCCATTTTCCCCCTCACTACCAGTGATACACTCGCTCTCTTATGGTTTAGGGTGCAGTCGGAGTTGAATCATTTCTAATTTATTTTCCCTCTTTTTCCCCCATTTCCCCCCTCACTACCAGTGATACAGTCGCTCTCTTATGGTCTGGGGTACAGTCGGAGTTGAATCATTTCTAATTTATTTTCCCTCTTTTTCCCCCATTTTCCCCCTCACTACCAGTGATACACTCGTTCTCTTATGGTTTAGGGTACAGTCGGAGTTGAATCATTTATAAATTATTTTCCCTCTTCCCCCCCCCCCCCCCTCACTACCAGTGATACACTTGCTCTCTTATGGTTTAGGGTACAGTCGGAGTTGAATCACTTATAATTTATTTTCCCTCTTTTTCCCCCATTTTCCCCCTCACTACCAGTGATACACTCGCTCTCTTATGGTTTAGGCCTTAGGGTATAGTCGGAGTTGAATCATTTCTAATTTATTTTCCCTCTTTTTCCCCCATTTTCCCCCTCACTACCAGTGATACACTCGCTCTCTTATGGTTTAGGGTATAGTCGGAGTTGAATCATTTCGAATTTATTTTCCCTCTTTTTCCCTCATTTTCCCCCTCACTACCAGTGATACGCTCGCTCTCTTATGATTTGGGGTACAGTCGGAGTTGAATCATTTCTAATTTATTTTCCCTCTCTTCCCCCATTTCCCCCCTCACTACGAGTGATACGCTCGCTCTCTTATGGTTTGGGGTACAGTCGGAGTTGAATCATTTCTAATTTATTTTCCCTTTTTCCCCCATTTCCCCCTCACTACCAGTGATACACTCGCTCTCTTATGGTTTAGGGTACAGTTGGAGTTGAATCATTTCTAATTTATTTTCCCTCTTTTTCCCCCATTTTCCCCCTCACTACCAGTGATACACTCGCTCTCTTATGGTTTGGGGTACAGTAGGAGTTGAATCATTTCTAATTTATTTTCCCTCTTTTTCCCCCATTTTCCCCCTCACTACCAGTGATACGCTCGCTCTCTTATGGTCTGGGGTACAGTCGGAGTTGAATCATTTCTAATTTATTTTCCCTCTTTTTCCCCCATTTTCCCCCTCACTCCCAGTGATACACTCGCTCTCTTATGGTTTAGGGTACAGTCGGAGTTGAATCATTTCTAATTTATTTTCCCTCTTTTTCCCCCTCACTACCAGTGATACACTCGCTCTCTTATGGTTTAGGGTACAGTCGGAGTTGAATCATTTCTAATTTATTTTCCCTCTTTTTTCCCCATTTTCCCCCTCACTACCAGTGATACACTCGCTCTCTTATGGTCTGGGGTACAGTTGGAGTTGAATCATTTCTAATTTATTTTCCCTCTTTTTCCCCCATTTTCCCCCTCACTACCAGTGATACACTCGCTCTCTTATGGTTTAGGGTACAGTCGGAGTTGAATCATTTCTAATTTATTTTCCCTCTTTTTTCCCCCATTTCCCCCCTCACTACCAGTGATACGCTCGCTCTCTTATGGTTTAGGGTACAGTCGGAGTTGAATCATTTCTAATTTATTTTCCCTCTTTTTCCCCCATTTTCCCCCTCACTACCAGTGATACACTCGCTCTCTTATGGTTTAGGGTACAGTAGGAGTTGAATCATTTCTAATTTATTTTCCCTCTCTTTCCCCCATTTTCCCCCTCACAACCAGTGATACGCTCGCTCTCTTATGGTTTGGGGTACAGTCGGAGTTGAATTTTTTTTTTTTTTTTTTTTTTTTTTTTGTATACAAGATCGAGGCTCGTGAAAGAGCTAACATTAATCACACAAAAAGACAAACCGACACACAAAACACAAAAAACAAGGGGAGCGGCAGACAAGATGGGGAGAGAGGGGGAAGGACACAAAAGAGAGGGGGAAGAGGAAGAAGGACACAAACACAACATTTGAGAGCAGGGACATCGGGAGGACTTGGGGGGAGGTGGGAGAGGATTAAAACATATGAACACTGCAAGGACTCTGGGGTGAATTACCGGGGGTAGAAAAGATCAAGGTTTTCGATGGGGGACGATAAGAGATGGTGGTGAACAGCTGTTTTAAAGACCTGGAGGGAGGAGTGGGATTGAAGGGAGTGGGGGAGTTTGTTCCAGAGGCGGGAGAAAAGGGAAATGGAAGTGTGAAGGTGAGCAGAGAGCCTAGACTTTGGCAGTTTAACCATAAGAGGGTTGCATGCAGATCTTGTGCGACCTGAAGGAATATTGGGGGGACAGAGCACAGAGAGAGCTGGGGGAGCAAGGCCGGAGAGGAGTCGGTAGAAGACAGAAAGACCACCAACCTGCCTGCGGTGAGTGAGTGAAAGGCCCTCGGCGTTGACTACATCGCAGGAGATTCCAATGATTCTGAAAGCTTTGGTCTCAACAGCGTGAAGCCGAGCAAGGTGTGAGGCAGGAGCACCAGCCCAGAGGGGGGAACAGTATTCCATTGAGCTGCGGATGAAAGCCTTGTACGTGGTGAGGAGCTCAGGTGTGCCAAGGAAGGACTTCGCACGACGGAGGATGCCCAGTCGGCGACTGGCTTTGGAGGCCAGCTTGGAAATGTGGTTTTCCCAAGAAAGATCATGGCAGATAGTGAGACCCAAAAGCTTGAGCGACAGAACTTCTTGGAGAGGATTGTTGAGAAAGTAGATGGGAGGGTTGCCCAGTCGGTCCTTTCGGAGTGACATTGTAAGAGTGTGAGATTTGTCAGGATTGAAAGACATGTTCCACTTGTTTGACCAGTCTGTGATTTTGTCCAGGTCTGCAGAGAGTGAGGAGGCTGCAGACTGCCGATCTGGGGGATGAGGAATGGAGCGACAGAGAGTAGAGTCGTCAGCAAAGAGATAGAGAGGATTTTCAAGAGAGTCAGAGAGATCATTGATGAAGACCAGAAAAAGCACAGGGCCCAGAACACTACCTTGGGGAACTCCAGCCTGAACAGGAAGAGGAGATGAGAGAAACCCATTCAGGGCCACACGTTGACTACGACCAGAGAGGAAGTCCGCCAGCCATGCGTGGAGATTTCCATGGATACCAAAGGAGGAGAGTTTGGAGAGCAGAGCAGGGTGCCAGACCGTATCGAAGGCACGTGAAATGTCAAGGGAGACAGCTCTAATTTCCTGTTTGGCGTTGAGGACCTCCATCCATTGTTGAGAAAGCAGAAGCAGCATGTCCAGAGTAGAGTGACCAGGTCTGAAACCAAATTGATGATCAGAGATCAAGCCATTGGAGAAGAGGAAAGATTTAATATCTGAAGCAATGATGGATTCCATGACTTTGCTGATAATTGGGAGAAGGCTGATTGGTCTGTAGTTGCTGGGATCTGTTTTTGCACCTTTTTTGTGCAAAGCGGTGATGTTGGCTGATTTCCAAGCAGATGGCAGATGACCTTGAGCAAAAGAGAGGGTGAAGAGAACAGAAAGAGGGAGTGAAAGAGCAGAAGAACATGATTTTAGGACCCGTGGGCTGATGCCGTCAGGACCAGTTGCAGAATCAGAGTCGAGGGTTGACAGAAACTTTTCCACCTTGTCAGGAGGAAAGGACACAGAGTCCAGGAGCAGCTGGGTACGACTGGGTACGGTGGGTACAGAGAGGGATGGGTTTGGGACACAAGATTTAGAGGCAAACACAGAGTTGAGGCATTCAGCTTTTTCACGTGCGGAGTCAGCCGTTAAGCCGTTTGAGGTGAGGGAGGGGATGGAGGGGGAACAAACACCAGAAACAGATTTGACCAGACGCCACCAGGATTTGGAAGAGGGAGACAGATAAGAGAGTTCGGTCTTGAGAATGGTGAGATATTGTTTCCTGGCTCTCCTGAGGGTGGACACACACTTGTTTCGGGCTTTGTGAAAGGAAATGAGATTTCCTTCCGTTGGATTTGCTTTCCAGGAGACAAAAGCAAGTTGTTTCAGGGCAACAGCCTCACCACAAGATTCCATGTACCATGGACGGGAGGAAGGGTATGACAACTGAAGACGAGATGGTATAAATCTGTGCATGAGAGAGAGCAATTTACTTTGAAAGAATTCCCAGGATGAGTTGATGTCAGAGGCGGTAGAGATGGGAGACCAGTCCAGATGATTGATGGCTGCTTGAAGACCGTGCCAGTTGGCCTGAGTGAAATGCCAGACTCGTCGACGCTGAGGAGGCTCTCTGAGAATGGTCAGAGAGATGTCCACTTTGACAAGCACATGATCAGATGAGCCGATTGGAGCAGAAGAAGAGCAGCAGACATTTTCAGGGAAGTTTGTCATAACCAAATCCAGAAGAGAAGATGCTCCGTTGACTGAGATCCGGGTCGGGAAATTGACAGATTGTGTCAGTCCCAGTGAGTCGCAGAAGTCCTTTGCTGAAGAGCCATGGCTGGTGAGAGAGGTACCCACACCCAGCCAACTGGCATGGTGACAATTGAAATCACCACATATGAGGAAGAGAGAGTTGGGATGGGTAGATAGAAGTTGGTCCATATTATCAGACAGTGAGATGTAGATGGAGTCATCGCTGATTGGTGGACGGTACAACACACATATGAACAAAAGGTGGGAGCGAAGGGGAAGCCGTAGCCAAAGGTATTCCTGGGGGTGAGGTGGAGAGAGGGCAGTGGAGGGCGAGTGAGGAAGAGAGTTTTTTATAAAGATAGCAACCCCACCTCCAGGACGAGGCTCAGGTCTATCATACCGGAGGAGGGAGTAACCTGGGAGAGATACCAAGGCATCAGAGACATCATGGAGGAGGAAAGTTTCTGTTAAGCAGATCACATCTGGTTTGTCAGAAGCAACCTGTATGGAGAGGTCAGTCAAGTTTGAGCGAAGGCCCCGGATATTTGAGGTCCATACCGTTAATGAAGAGGAAGGGGGAGCATCGGGTCCAGAACAGGGGGAGGGAGGGGTAGGGTAAGATGTGGAAGAGGAGGAAGAGGAGGAAGAGGTAGCGAGAGCTGTTGAAGGTGTGTCAGAGATTTCAGAATAGCTTGGAGAAAGGGAAGAATGGGGCGGACAAAAGGTTTGATGGAGATTGGGTGAGGCACAGTGAGGTGTTATTTGAGTAGGGGGAAGAGCAAGGCAGAAGGTTTGGGGAGATGAAGGTGAAAGTTGGAAGGAGGAAGAAGCAGGGAGGATGCTTTGAGGAGGAGGGGTGAGAGGGGAGTATAGGAGGGGAGGAGCGAGGGAGAGTCTCGGAGGGGAGGGGTGTGGGAGGAGTTTAGGAGGGAGGGGAGGGAAGGGGCAAGGGGGGAGATTTGAAAGGGATGGGTGATGGGGAGGATTTGGAGGGGAGGGGTGAGATTGGATTTTGAAAAGTGTACGATTCATGGGATACGAACATTTTTTGCAAAATGAGTTTGAGACCTTCGAGTCAAAAATACGTTTGAGGACACTGAAGGAGGGGTGGAGTTCTGGATAGTTTAGGGAATGTAGAAAGGAGGAACTGTAAGAGATGGTATTATATATATTTTTTGGAATGAATAGATTTGGTGAGCAAGACGAAAGCATCCTTTTGTAGGAAAAGAAGAAAAGGGTGTTATAATATATGAGAGAAAATAGTTGTTCAGGGGAGAGATTATACATTTCTAACCGCGTGATCGCGAACGAAGAACGAACGAACAAAAAGAACAACAAATAAACGAATAAGACCTGGGAAGGAAAAAAATTTTTGGGGGTTTTTTTTGTTTGTTTGTTTTGTGAGTACAGATATTAAACAAGGAGGTACAGGGTGAACGACTGGTACGAAACAGAGAACGAAAATAATTTCAGCGCATTCGACGAATCGCTGAGAGAAAAACAAACCACAAGGTCGGAGGCGGTACGGTAGTCTAAGCCTACGAGTACTAGGCCGCAGAATACTCGATACCATTAACCGACGATTGTGTATACATGTACGAAAAATTAGCACCGAAAATTTTCCAAAAGATACGCTATAGGCACATACACCGAAAGATAGATACAGTCTCGACAAAAACACAATTGAGAAATATCACTTAGCTTCGAAAGCGTGAGCGCATGGAGCAGCTTCGAAAAGACGTGACCTCGCCGTAATCTCGCGAGATCTCAATCTAATTTATTTTCTAATTTATTTTCCCTCTCTTTCCCCCATTTTCCCCCTCACTACCAGTGATACACTCGCTCTCTTATGGTTTGGGGTACAGTCGGAGTTGAATCATTTCTAATTTATTTTCCCTCTCTTTCCCCCATTTTCCCCCTCACTACCAGTGATACATTCGCTCTCTTATGGTTTGGGGTACAGTCGGAGTTGAATCATTTCAAATTTATTTTCCCTCTCTTTCCCCCATTTTCCCCCTCACTACCAGTGATACACACGCTCTCTTATGGTTTGGGGTACAGTTGGAGTTGAATCATTTCTAATTTATTTTCCCTCTTTTTCCCCCATTTTCCCCCTCACTACCAGTGATACACTCGCTCTCTTATGGTTTAGGCCTTAGGGTATAGTCGGAGTTGAATCATTTCTAATTTATTTTCCCTCTTTTTCCCCCATTTTCCACCTCACTACCAGTGATACACTCGCTCTCTTATGGTTTAGGGTACAGTCGGAGTTGAATCATTTATAATTTATTTTCCCTCTTTTTCCCCCATTTGCCCCCTCACTACCAGTGATACACTCGCTCTCTTATGGTTTAGGGTACAGTCGGAGTTGAATCATTTATAATTTATTTTCCCTCTTTCCCCCCCACCCCCCCCCCCTCCTCACTACCAGTGATACACTCGCTCTCTTATGGTTTAGGGTACAGTCGGAGTTGAATCATTTCTAATTTATTTTCCCTCTTTTTCCCCCATTTTCCCCCTCACTACCAGTGATACACTCGCTCTCTTATGGTTTAGGGTACAGTAGGAGTTGAATCATTTCTAATTTATTTTCCCTCTTTTTCCCCCATTTTCCCCCTCACTACCAGTGATACACTCGCTCTCTTATGGTTTAGGGTACAGTCGGAGTTGAATCATTTCTAATTTATTTTCCCTCTTTTTCCCCCACACTACCAGTGATACGCTCGCTCTCTTATGGTTTGGGGTACAGTAGGAGTTGAATCATTTCTAATTTATTTTCCCTCTTTTTCCCCCATTTTCCCCCTCACTACCAGTGATACGCTCGCTCTCTTATGGTTTAGGGTACAGTCGGAGTTGAATCATTTCTAATTTATTTTCCCTCTCTTTCCCCCATTTTCCCCCTCACTACCAGTGATACACTCGCTCTCTTATGGTTTAGGGTACAGTCGGAGTTGAATCACTTATAATTTATTTTCCCTCTTTTTCCCCCATTTCCCCCCTCACTACCAGTGATACACTCGCTCTCTTATGGTTTAGGCCTTAGGGTATAGTCGGAGTTGAATCATTTCTAATTTATTTTCCCTCTTTTTCCCGCATTTTCCCCCTCACTACCATTGATACACTCGCTCTCTTATGGTTTAGGGTATAGTCGGAGTTGAATCATTTCGAATTTATTTTCCCTCTTTTTCCCTCATTTTCCCCCTCACTACCAGTGATACGCTCGCTCTCTTATGGTTTGGGGTACAGTCGGAGTTGAATCATTTATAATTTATTTTCCCTCTTTTCCCCCCATTTGCCCCCTCACTACCAGTGATACACTCGCTCTCATATGGTTTAGGGTACAGTCGGAGTTGAATCATTTCTAATTTATTTTCCCTCTTTTTCCCCCATTTTCCCCCTCACTACCAGTGATACACTCGCTCTCTTATGGTTTAGGGTAAGTCGGAGTTGAATCATTTCGAATTTATTTTCCCTCTTTTTCCCCCATTTTCCCCCTCACCACCAGTGATACACTCGCTCTCTTATGGTTTAGGGTACAGTCGGAGTTGAATCATTTCTAATTTATTTTCCCTCTCTTTCCCCCATTTTCCCCCTCACTACCAGTGATACACTCGCTCTCTTATGGTTTGGGGTACAGTCGGAGTTGAATCATTTCTAATTTATTTTCCCTCTCTTCCCCCATTTCCCCCCTCACTACGAGTGATACGCTCGCTCTCTTATGGTTTGGGGTACAGTCGGAGTTGAATCATTTCTAATTTATTTTCCCTTTTTCCCCCATTTTCCCCCTCACTACCAGTGATACACTCGCTCTCTTATGGTTTAGGGTACAGTTGGAGTTGAATCATTTCTAATTTATTTTCCCTCTTTTTCCCCCATTTTCCCCGTGATACACTCGCTCTCTTATGGTTTAGGGTACAGTAGGAGTTGAATCATTTCTAATTTATTTTCCCTCTTTTTCCCCCATTTTCCCCCTCACTACCAGTGATACACTCGCTCTCTTATGGTTTAGGGTACAGTAGGAGTTGAATCATTTCTAATTTATTTTCCCTCTTTTTCCCCCATTTTCCCCCTCACTACCAGTGATACGCTCGCTGCTCTCTTATGGTCTGGGGTACAGTCGGAGTTGAATCATTTCTAATTTATTTTCCCTCTTTTTCCCCCATTTTCCCCCTCACTCCCAGTGATACACTCGCTCTCTTATGGTTTAGGGTACAGTCGGAGTTGAATCATTTCTAATTTATTTTCCCTCTTTTTCCCCCATTTTCCCCCTCACTACCAATGATACACTCGCTCTCTTATGGTTTAGGGTATAGTCGGAGTTGAATCATTTCTAATTTATTTTCCCTCTTTTCCCCCCATTTTCCCCCTCACTACCAGTGATACACACGCTCTCTTATGGTTTAGGGTACAGTAGGAGTTGAATCATTTCTAATTTATTTTCCCTCTTTTTCCCCCATTTTCCCCCTCACTACCAGTGATACACTCGCTCTCTTATGGTTTGGGGTACAGTCGGAGTTGAATCATTTCTAATTTATTTCCCTCTCTTTCCCCCATTTTCCCCCTCACTACCAGTGATACACTCGCTCTCTTATGGTTTGGGGTACAGTCGGAGTTGAATCATTTCTAATTTATTTTCCCTCTCTTTCCCCCATGTTCCCCCTCACTACCAGTGATACGCTCGCTCTCTTATGGTTTAGGGTACAGTCGGAGTTGAATCATTTCTAATTTATTTTCCTTCTTTTTCCCCCATTTTCCCCCTCACTACCAGTGATACACTCGCTCTCTTATGGTTTGGGGTACAGTAGGAGTTGAATCATTTCTAATTTATTTTCCCTCTCTTTCCCCCATTTTCCCCCTCACTACCAGTGATACAGTCGCTCTCTTATGGTCTGGGGTACAGTCGGAGTTGAATCATTTCTAATTTATTTTCCCTCTTTTTCCCCCATTTTCCCCCTCACTACCAGTGATACACTCGTTCTCTTATGGTTTAGGGTACAGTCGGAGTTGAATCATTTATAAATTATTTTCCCTCTTCCCCCCCCCCCCCCTCACTACCAGTGATACACTTGCTCTCTTATGGTTTAGGGTACAGTCGGAGTTGAATCACTTATAATTTATTTTCCCTCTTTTTCCCCCATTTTCCCCCTCACTACCAGTGATACACTCGCTCTCTTATGGTTTAGGGTGCAGTCGGAGTTGAATCATTTCTAATTTATTTTCCCTCTTTTTCCCCCATTTCCCCCCTCACTACCAGTGATACACTCGCTCTCTTATGGTTTAGGCCTTAGGGTATAGTCGGAGTTGAATCATTTCTAATTTATTTTCCCTCTTTTTCCCCCATTTTCCCCCTCACTACCAGTGATACACTCGCTCTCTTATGGTTTAGGGTATAGTCGGAGTTGAATCATTTCGAATTTATTTTCCCTCTTTTTCCCTCATTTTCCCCCTCACTACCAGTGATACGCTCGCTCTCTTATGGTTTGGGGTACAGTCGGAGTTGAATCATTTCTAATTTATTTTCCCTCTTTTTCCCCCATTTTCCCCCTCACTACCAGTGATACACTCGCTCTCTTATGGTTTCGGGTAAGTCGGAGTTGAATCATTTCGAATTTATTTTCCCTCTTTTTCCCCCATTTTCCCCCTCACTACCAGTGATACACTCGCTCTCTTATGGTTTAGGGTACAGTCGGAGTTGAATCATTTCTAATTTATTTTCCCTCTCTTTCCCCCATTTTCCCCCTCACTACCAGTGATACACTCGCTCTCTTATGGTTTGGGGTACAGTCGGAGTTGAATCATTTCTAATTTATTTTCCCTCTCTTCCCCCATTTCCCCCCTCACTACGAGTGATACGCTCGCTCTCTTATGGTTTGGGGTACAGTCGGAGTTGAATCATTTCTAATTTATTTTCCCTTTTTCCCCCATTTCCCCCTCACTACCAGTGATACACTCGCTCTCTTATGGTTTAGGGTACAGTTGGAGTTGAATCATTTCTAATTTATTTTCCCTCTTTTTCCCCCATTTTCCCCCTCACTACCAGTGATACACTCGCTCTCTTATGGTTTAGGGTACAGTAGGAGTTGAATCATTTCTAATTTATTTTCCCTCTTTTTCCCCCATTTTCCCCCTCACTACCAGTGATACACTCGCTCTCTTATGGTTTAGGGTACAGTAGGAGTTGAATCATTTCTAATTTATTTTCCCTCTTTTTCCCCCATTTTCCCCCTCACTACCAGTGATACACTCGCTCTCTTATGGTTTAGGGTATAGTCGGAGTTGAATCATTTCGAATTTATTTTCCCTCTTTTTCCCTCATTTTCCCCCTCACTACCAGTGATACGCTCGCTCTCTTATGATTTGGGGTACAGTCGGAGTTGAATCATTTCTAATTTATTTTCCCTCTCTTCCCCCATTTCCCCCCTCACTACGAGTGATACGCTCGCTCTCTTATGGTTTGGGGTACAGTCGGAGTTGAATCATTTCTAATTTATTTTCCCTTTTTCCCCCATTTCCCCCTCACTACCAGTGATACACTCGCTCTCTTATGGTTTAGGGTACAGTTGGAGTTGAATCATTTCTAATTTATTTTCCCTCTTTTTCCCCCATTTTCCCCCTCACTACCAGTGATACACTCGCTCTCTTATGGTTTGGGGTACAGTAGGAGTTGAATCATTTCTAATTTATTTTCCCTCTCTTTCCCCCATTTTCCCCCTCACTACCAGTGATACACTCGCTCTCTTATGGTTTGGGGTACAGTCGGAGTTGAATCATTTCTAATTTATTTTCCCTCTCTTCCCCCATTTCCCCCCTCACTACGAGTGATACGCTCGCTCTCTTATGGTTTGGGGTACAGTCGGAGTTGAATCATTTCTAATTTATTTTCCCTTTTTCCCCCATTTCCCCCTCACTACCAGTGATACACTCGCTCTCTTATGGTTTAGGGTACAGTTGGAGTTGAATCATTTCTAATTTATTTTCCCTCTTTTTCCCCCATTTTCCCCCTCACTACCAGTGATACACTCGCTCTCTTATGGTTTAGGGTACAGTAGGAGTTGAATCATTTCTAATTTATTTTCCCTCTTTTTCCCCCATTTTCCCCCTCACTACCAGTGATACACTCGCTCTCTTATGGTTTAGGGTACAGTAGGAGTTGAATCATTTCTAATTTATTTTCCCTCTTTTTCCCCCATTTTCCCCCTCACTACCAGTGATACGCTCGCTCTCTTATGGTCTGGGGTACAGTCGGAGTTGAATCATTTCTAATTTATTTTCCCTCTTTTTCCCCCATTTTCCCCCTCACTCCCAGTGATACACTCGCTCTCTTATGGTTTAGGGTACAGTCGGAGTTGAATCATTTCTAATTTATTTTCCCTCTTTTTCCCCCTCACTACCAGTGATACACTCGCTCTCTTATGGTTTAGGGTACAGTCGGAGTTGAATCATTTCTAATTTATTTTCCCTCTTTTTTCCCCATTTTCCCCCTCACTACCAGTGATACACTCGCTCTCTTATGGTCTGGGGTACAGTTGGAGTTGAATCATTTCTAATTTATTTTCCCTCTTTTTCCCCCATTTTCCCCCTCACTACCAGTGATACACTCGCTCTCTTATGGTTTAGGGTACAGTCGGAGTTGAATCATTTCTAATTTATTTTCCCTCTTTTTTCCCCCATTTCCCCCCTCACTACCAGTGATACGCTCGCTCTCTTATGGTTTAGGGTACAGTCGGAGTTGAATCATTTCTAATTTATTTTCCCTCTTTTTCCCCCATTTTCCCCCTCACTACCAGTGATACACTCGCTCTCTTATGGTTTAGGGTACAGTAGGAGTTGAATCATTTCTAATTTATTTTCCCTCTCTTTCCCCCATTTTCCCCCTCACAACCAGTGATACGCTCGCTCTCTTATGGTTTGGGGTACAGTCGGAGTTGAATCATTTCTAATTTATTTTCCCTCTTTTTCCCCCATTTTCCCCCTCACTACCAGTGATACGCTCGCTCTCTTATGGTCTGGGGTACAGTCGGAGTTGAATCATTTCTAATTTATTTTCCCTCTCTTTCCCCCATTTTCCCCCTCACTACCAGTGATACAGTCGCTCTCTTATGGTCTGGGGTACAGTCGGAGTTGAATCATTTCTAATTTATTTTCCCTCTTTTTCCCCCATTTTCCCCCTCACTACCAGTGATACAATCGTTCTCTTATGGTTAAGGGTACAGTCGGAGTTGAATCATTTATAAATTATTTTCCCTCTTCCCCCCCCCCCCCCTCACTACCAGTGATACACTTGCTCTCTTATGGTTTAGGGTACAGTCGGAGTTGAATCACTTATAATTTATTTTCCCTCTTTTTCCCCCATTTTCCCCCTCACTACCAGTGATACACTCGCTCTCTTATGGTTTAGGGTGCAGTCGGAGTTGAATCATTTCTAATTTATTTTCCCTCTTTTTCCCCCATTTCCCCCCTCACTACCAGTGATACAGTCGCTCTCTTATGGTCTGGGGTACAGTCGGAGTTGAATCATTTCTAATTTATTTTCCCTCTTTTTCCCCCATTTTCCCCCTCACTACCAGTGATACACTCGTTCTCTTATGGTTTAGGGTACAGTCGGAGTTGAATCATTTATAAATTATTTTCCCTCTTCCCCCCCCCCCCCCCTCACTACCAGTGATACACTTGCTCTCTTATGGTTTAGGGTACAGTCGGAGTTGAATCACTTATAATTTATTTTCCCTCTTTTTCCCCCATTTTCCCCCTCACTACCAGTGATACACTCGCTCTCTTATGGTTTAGGCCTTAGGGTATAGTCGGAGTTGAATCATTTCTAATTTATTTTCCCTCTTTTTCCCCCATTTTCCCCCTCACTACCAGTGATACACTCGCTCTCTTATGGTTTAGGGTATAGTCGGAGTTGAATCATTTCGAATTTATTTTCCCTCTTTTTCCCTCATTTTCCCCCTCACTACCAGTGATACGCTCGCTCTCTTATGATTTGGGGTACAGTCGGAGTTGAATCATTTCTAATTTATTTTCCCTCTCTTCCCCCATTTCCCCCCTCACTACGAGTGATACGCTCGCTCTCTTATGGTTTGGGGTACAGTCGGAGTTGAATCATTTCTAATTTATTTTCCCTTTTTCCCCCATTTCCCCCTCACTACCAGTGATACACTCGCTCTCTTATGGTTTAGGGTACAGTTGGAGTTGAATCATTTCTAATTTATTTTCCCTCTTTTTCCCCCATTTTCCCCCTCACTACCAGTGATACACTCGCTCTCTTATGGTTTGGGGTACAGTAGGAGTTGAATCATTTCTAATTTATTTTCCCTCTTTTTCCCCCATTTTCCCCCTCACTACCAGTGATACGCTCGCTCTCTTATGGTCTGGGGTACAGTCGGAGTTGAATCATTTCTAATTTATTTTCCCTCTTTTTCCCCCATTTTCCCCCTCACTCCCAGTGATACACTCGCTCTCTTATGGTTTAGGGTACAGTCGGAGTTGAATCATTTCTAATTTATTTTCCCTCTTTTTCCCCCTCACTACCAGTGATACACTCGCTCTCTTATGGTTTAGGGTACAGTCGGAGTTGAATCATTTCTAATTTATTTTCCCTCTTTTTTCCCCATTTTCCCCCTCACTACCAGTGATACACTCGCTCTCTTATGGTCTGGGGTACAGTTGGAGTTGAATCATTTCTAATTTATTTTCCCTCTTTTTCCCCCATTTTCCCCCTCACTACCAGTGATACACTCGCTCTCTTATGGTTTAGGGTACAGTCGGAGTTGAATCATTTCTAATTTATTTTCCCTCTTTTTTCCCCCATTTCCCCCCTCACTACCAGTGATACGCTCGCTCTCTTATGGTTTAGGGTACAGTCGGAGTTGAATCATTTCTAATTTATTTTCCCTCTTTTTCCCCCATTTTCCCCCTCACTACCAGTGATACACTCGCTCTCTTATGGTTTAGGGTACAGTAGGAGTTGAATCATTTCTAATTTATTTTCCCTCTCTTTCCCCCATTTTCCCCCTCACAACCAGTGATACGCTCGCTCTCTTATGGTTTGGGGTACAGTCGGAGTTGAATTTTTTTTTTTTTTTTTTTTTTTTTTTTGTATACAAGATCGAGGCTCGTGAAAGAGCTAACATTAATCACACAAAAAGACAAACCGACACACAAAACACAAAAAACAAGGGGAGCGGCAGACAAGATGGGGAGAGAGGGGGAAGGACACAAAAGAGAGGGGGAAGAGGAAGAAGGACACAAACACAACATTTGAGAGCAGGGACATCGGGAGGACTTGGGGGGAGGTGGGAGAGGATTAAAACATATGAACACTGCAAGGACTCTGGGGTGAATTACCGGGGGTAGAAAAGATCAAGGTTTTCGATGGGGGACGATAAGAGATGGTGGTGAACAGCTGTTTTAAAGACCTGGAGGGAGGAGTGGGATTGAAGGGAGTGGGGGAGTTTGTTCCAGAGGCGGGAGAAAAGGGAAATGGAAGTGTGAAGGTGAGCAGAGAGCCTAGACTTTGGCAGTTTAACCATAAGAGGGTTGCATGCAGATCTTGTGCGACCTGAAGGAATATTGGGGGGACAGAGCACAGAGAGAGCTGGGGGAGCAAGGCCGGAGAGGAGTCGGTAGAAGACAGAAAGACCACCAACCTGCCTGCGGTGAGTGAGTGAAAGGCCCTCGGCGTTGACTACATCGCAGGAGATTCCAATGATTCTGAAAGCTTTGGTCTCAACAGCGTGAAGCCGAGCAAGGTGTGAGGCAGGAGCACCAGCCCAGAGGGGGGAACAGTATTCCATTGAGCTGCGGATGAAAGCCTTGTACGTGGTGAGGAGCTCAGGTGTGCCAAGGAAGGACTTCGCACGACGGAGGATGCCCAGTCGGCGACTGGCTTTGGAGGCCAGCTTGGAAATGTGGTTTTCCCAAGAAAGATCATGGCAGATAGTGAGACCCAAAAGCTTGAGCGACAGAACTTCTTGGAGAGGATTGTTGAGAAAGTAGATGGGAGGGTTGCCCAGTCGGTCCTTTCGGAGTGACATTGTAAGAGTGTGAGATTTGTCAGGATTGAAAGACATGTTCCACTTGTTTGACCAGTCTGTGATTTTGTCCAGGTCTGCAGAGAGTGAGGAGGCTGCAGACTGCCGATCTGGGGGATGAGGAATGGAGCGACAGAGAGTAGAGTCGTCAGCAAAGAGATAGAGAGGATTTTCAAGAGAGTCAGAGAGATCATTGATGAAGACCAGAAAAAGCACAGGGCCCAGAACACTACCTTGGGGAACTCCAGCCTGAACAGGAAGAGGAGATGAGAGAAACCCATTCAGGGCCACACGTTGACTACGACCAGAGAGGAAGTCCGCCAGCCATGCGTGGAGATTTCCATGGATACCAAAGGAGGAGAGTTTGGAGAGCAGAGCAGGGTGCCAGACCGTATCGAAGGCACGTGAAATGTCAAGGGAGACAGCTCTAATTTCCTGTTTGGCGTTGAGGACCTCCATCCATTGTTGAGAAAGCAGAAGCAGCATGTCCAGAGTAGAGTGACCAGGTCTGAAACCAAATTGATGATCAGAGATCAAGCCATTGGAGAAGAGGAAAGATTTAATATCTGAAGCAATGATGGATTCCATGACTTTGCTGATAATTGGGAGAAGGCTGATTGGTCTGTAGTTGCTGGGATCTGTTTTTGCACCTTTTTTGTGCAAAGCGGTGATGTTGGCTGATTTCCAAGCAGATGGCAGATGACCTTGAGCAAAAGAGAGGGTGAAGAGAACAGAAAGAGGGAGTGAAAGAGCAGAAGAACATGATTTTAGGACCCGTGGGCTGATGCCGTCAGGACCAGTTGCAGAATCAGAGTCGAGGGTTGACAGAAACTTTTCCACCTTGTCAGGAGGAAAGGACACAGAGTCCAGGAGCAGCTGGGTACGACTGGGTACGGTGGGTACAGAGAGGGATGGGTTTGGGACACAAGATTTAGAGGCAAACACAGAGTTGAGGCATTCAGCTTTTTCACGTGCGGAGTCAGCCGTTAAGCCGTTTGAGGTGAGGGAGGGGATGGAGGGGGAACAAACACCAGAAACAGATTTGACCAGACGCCACCAGGATTTGGAAGAGGGAGACAGATAAGAGAGTTCGGTCTTGAGAATGGTGAGATATTGTTTCCTGGCTCTCCTGAGGGTGGACACACACTTGTTTCGGGCTTTGTGAAAGGAAATGAGATTTCCTTCCGTTGGATTTGCTTTCCAGGAGACAAAAGCAAGTTGTTTCAGGGCAACAGCCTCACCACAAGATTCCATGTACCATGGACGGGAGGAAGGGTATGACAACTGAAGACGAGATGGTATAAATCTGTGCATGAGAGAGAGCAATTTACTTTGAAAGAATTCCCAGGATGAGTTGATGTCAGAGGCGGTAGAGATGGGAGACCAGTCCAGATGATTGATGGCTGCTTGAAGACCGTGCCAGTTGGCCTGAGTGAAATGCCAGACTCGTCGACGCTGAGGAGGCTCTCTGAGAATGGTCAGAGAGATGTCCACTTTGACAAGCACATGATCAGATGAGCCGATTGGAGCAGAAGAAGAGCAGCAGACATTTTCAGGGAAGTTTGTCATAACCAAATCCAGAAGAGAAGATGCTCCGTTGACTGAGATCCGGGTCGGGAAATTGACAGATTGTGTCAGTCCCAGTGAGTCGCAGAAGTCCTTTGCTGAAGAGCCATGGCTGGTGAGAGAGGTACCCACACCCAGCCAACTGGCATGGTGACAATTGAAATCACCACATATGAGGAAGAGAGAGTTGGGATGGGTAGATAGAAGTTGGTCCATATTATCAGACAGTGAGATGTAGATGGAGTCATCGCTGATTGGTGGACGGTACAACACACATATGAACAAAAGGTGGGAGCGAAGGGGAAGCCGTAGCCAAAGGTATTCCTGGGGGTGAGGTGGAGAGAGGGCAGTGGAGGGCGAGTGAGGAAGAGAGTTTTTTATAAAGATAGCAACCCCACCTCCAGGACGAGGCTCAGGTCTATCATACCGGAGGAGGGAGTAACCTGGGAGAGATACCAAGGCATCAGAGACATCATGGAGGAGGAAAGTTTCTGTTAAGCAGATCACATCTGGTTTGTCAGAAGCAACCTGTATGGAGAGGTCAGTCAAGTTTGAGCGAAGGCCCCGGATATTTGAGGTCCATACCGTTAATGAAGAGGAAGGGGGAGCATCGGGTCCAGAACAGGGGGAGGGAGGGGTAGGGTAAGATGTGGAAGAGGAGGAAGAGGAGGAAGAGGTAGCGAGAGCTGTTGAAGGTGTGTCAGAGATTTCAGAATAGCTTGGAGAAAGGGAAGAATGGGGCGGACAAAAGGTTTGATGGAGATTGGGTGAGGCACAGTGAGGTGTTATTTGAGTAGGGGGAAGAGCAAGGCAGAAGGTTTGGGGAGATGAAGGTGAAAGTTGGAAGGAGGAAGAAGCAGGGAGGATGCTTTGAGGAGGAGGGGTGAGAGGGGAGTATAGGAGGGGAGGAGCGAGGGAGAGTCTCGGAGGGGAGGGGTGTGGGAGGAGTTTAGGAGGGAGGGGAGGGAAGGGGCAAGGGGGGAGATTTGAAAGGGATGGGTGATGGGGAGGATTTGGAGGGGAGGGGTGAGATTGGATTTTGAAAAGTGTACGATTCATGGGATACGAACATTTTTTGCAAAATGAGTTTGAGACCTTCGAGTCAAAAATACGTTTGAGGACACTGAAGGAGGGGTGGAGTTCTGGATAGTTTAGGGAATGTAGAAAGGAGGAACTGTAAGAGATGGTATTATATATATTTTTTGGAATGAATAGATTTGGTGAGCAAGACGAAAGCATCCTTTTGTAGGAAAAGAAGAAAAGGGTGTTATAATATATGAGAGAAAATAGTTGTTCAGGGGAGAGATTATACATTTCTAACCGCGTGATCGCGAACGAAGAACGAACGAACAAAAAGAACAACAAATAAACGAATAAGACCTGGGAAGGAAAAAAATTTTTGGGGGTTTTTTTTGTTTGTTTGTTTTGTGAGTACAGATATTAAACAAGGAGGTACAGGGTGAACGACTGGTACGAAACAGAGAACGAAAATAATTTCAGCGCATTCGACGAATCGCTGAGAGAAAAACAAACCACAAGGTCGGAGGCGGTACGGTAGTCTAAGCCTACGAGTACTAGGCCGCAGAATACTCGATACCATTAACCGACGATTGTGTATACATGTACGAAAAATTAGCACCGAAAATTTTCCAAAAGATACGCTATAGGCACATACACCGAAAGATAGATACAGTCTCGACAAAAACACAATTGAGAAATATCACTTAGCTTCGAAAGCGTGAGCGCATGGAGCAGCTTCGAAAAGACGTGACCTCGCCGTAATCTCGCGAGATCTCAATCTAATTTATTTTCTAATTTATTTTCCCTCTCTTTCCCCCATTTTCCCCCTCACTACCAGTGATACACTCGCTCTCTTATGGTTTGGGGTACAGTCGGAGTTGAATCATTTCTAATTTATTTTCCCTCTCTTTCCCCCATTTTCCCCCTCACTACCAGTGATACACTCGCTCTCTTATGGTTTAGGGTACAGTAGGAGTTGAATCATTTCTAATTTATTTTCCCTCTCTTTCCCCCATTTTCCCCCTCACAACCAGTGATACGCTCGCTCTCTTATGGTTTGGGGTACAGTCGGAGTTGAATCATTTCTAATTTATTTTCCCTCTTTTTCCCCCATTTTCCCCCTCACTACCAGTGATACGCTCGCTCTCTTATGGTCTGGGGTACAGTCGGAGTTGAATCATTTCTAATTTATTTTCCCTCTCTTTCCCCCATTTTCCCCCTCACTACCAGTGATACAGTCGCTCTCTTATGGTCTGGGGTACAGTCGGAGTTGAATCATTTCTAATTTATTTTCCCTCTTTTTCCCCCATTTTCCCCCTCACTACCAGTGATACAATCGTTCTCTTATGGTTAAGGGTACAGTCGGAGTTGAATCATTTATAAATTATTTTCCCTCTTCCCCCCCCCCCCCCTCACTACCAGTGATACACTTGCTCTCTTATGGTTTAGGGTACAGTCGGAGTTGAATCACTTATAATTTATTTTCCCTCTTTTTCCCCCATTTTCCCCCTCACTACCAGTGATACACTCGCTCTCTTATGGTTTAGGGTGCAGTCGGAGTTGAATCATTTCTAATTTATTTTCCCTCTTTTTCCCCCATTTCCCCCCTCACTACCAGTGATACAGTCGCTCTCTTATGGTCTGGGGTACAGTCGGAGTTGAATCATTTCTAATTTATTTTCCCTCTTTTTCCCCCATTTTCCCCCTCACTACCAGTGATACACTCGTTCTCTTATGGTTTAGGGTACAGTCGGAGTTGAATCATTTATAAATTATTTTCCCTCTTCCCCCCCCCCCCCCTCACTACCAGTGATACACTTGCTCTCTTATGGTTTAGGGTACAGTCGGAGTTGAATCACTTATAATTTATTTTCCCTCTTTTTCCCCCATTTTCCCCCTCACTACCAGTGATACACTCGCTCTCTTATGGTTTAGGCCTTAGGGTATAGTCGGAGTTGAATCATTTCTAATTTATTTTCCCTCTTTTTCCCCCATTTTCCCCCTCACTACCAGTGATACACTCGCTCTCTTATGGTTTAGGGTATAGTCGGAGTTGAATCATTTCGAATTTATTTTCCCTCTTTTTCCCTCATTTTCCCCCTCACTACCAGTGATACGCTCGCTCTCTTATGATTTGGGGTACAGTCGGAGTTGAATCATTTCTAATTTATTTTCCCTCTCTTCCCCCATTTCCCCCCTCACTACGAGTGATACGCTCGCTCTCTTATGGTTTGGGGTACAGTCGGAGTTGAATCATTTCTAATTTATTTTCCCTTTTTCCCCCATTTCCCCCTCACTACCAGTGATACACTCGCTCTCTTATGGTTTAGGGTACAGTTGGAGTTGAATCATTTCTAATTTATTTTCCCTCTTTTTCCCCCATTTTCCCCCTCACTACCAGTGATACACTCGCTCTCTTATGGTTTGGGGTACAGTAGGAGTTGAATCATTTCTAATTTATTTTCCCTCTTTTTCCCCCATTTTCCCCCTCACTACCAGTGATACGCTCGCTCTCTTATGGTCTGGGGTACAGTCGGAGTTGAATCATTTCTAATTTATTTTCCCTCTTTTTCCCCCATTTTCCCCCTCACTCCCAGTGATACACTCGCTCTCTTATGGTTTAGGGTACAGTCGGAGTTGAATCATTTCTAATTTATTTTCCCTCTTTTTCCCCCTCACTACCAGTGATACACTCGCTCTCTTATGGTTTAGGGTACAGTCGGAGTTGAATCATTTCTAATTTATTTTCCCTCTTTTTTCCCCATTTTCCCCCTCACTACCAGTGATACACTCGCTCTCTTATGGTCTGGGGTACAGTTGGAGTTGAATCATTTCTAATTTATTTTCCCTCTTTTTCCCCCATTTTCCCCCTCACTACCAGTGATACACTCGCTCTCTTATGGTTTAGGGTACAGTCGGAGTTGAATCATTTCTAATTTATTTTCCCTCTTTTTTCCCCCATTTCCCCCCTCACTACCAGTGATACGCTCGCTCTCTTATGGTTTAGGGTACAGTCGGAGTTGAATCATTTCTAATTTATTTTCCCTCTTTTTCCCCCATTTTCCCCCTCACTACCAGTGATACACTCGCTCTCTTATGGTTTAGGGTACAGTAGGAGTTGAATCATTTCTAATTTATTTTCCCTCTCTTTCCCCCATTTTCCCCCTCACAACCAGTGATACGCTCGCTCTCTTATGGTTTGGGGTACAGTCGGAGTTGAATTTTTTTTTTTTTTTTTTTTTTTTTTTTGTATACAAGATCGAGGCTCGTGAAAGAGCTAACATTAATCACACAAAAAGACAAACCGACACACAAAACACAAAAAACAAGGGGAGCGGCAGACAAGATGGGGAGAGAGGGGGAAGGACACAAAAGAGAGGGGGAAGAGGAAGAAGGACACAAACACAACATTTGAGAGCAGGGACATCGGGAGGACTTGGGGGGAGGTGGGAGAGGATTAAAACATATGAACACTGCAAGGACTCTGGGGTGAATTACCGGGGGTAGAAAAGATCAAGGTTTTCGATGGGGGACGATAAGAGATGGTGGTGAACAGCTGTTTTAAAGACCTGGAGGGAGGAGTGGGATTGAAGGGAGTGGGGGAGTTTGTTCCAGAGGCGGGAGAAAAGGGAAATGGAAGTGTGAAGGTGAGCAGAGAGCCTAGACTTTGGCAGTTTAACCATAAGAGGGTTGCATGCAGATCTTGTGCGACCTGAAGGAATATTGGGGGGACAGAGCACAGAGAGAGCTGGGGGAGCAAGGCCGGAGAGGAGTCGGTAGAAGACAGAAAGACCACCAACCTGCCTGCGGTGAGTGAGTGAAAGGCCCTCGGCGTTGACTACATCGCAGGAGATTCCAA
This sequence comes from Myxine glutinosa, assembly GCF_964187855.1. NCBI lineage: Eukaryota > Metazoa > Chordata > Myxini > Myxiniformes > Myxinidae > Myxine > Myxine glutinosa. The sequence continues at coordinate 8,525,245 of NC_136264.1, read as the reverse complement.
TGATTCTGAAAGCTTTGGTCTCAACAGCGTGAAGCCGAGCAAGGTGTGAGGCAGGAGCACCAGCCCAGAGGGGGGAACAGTATTCCATTGAGCTGCGGATGAAAGCCTTGTACGTGGTGAGGAGCTCAGGTGTGCCAAGGAAGGACTTCGCACGACGGAGGATGCCCAGTCGGCGACTGGCTTTGGAGGCCAGCTTGGAAATGTGGTTTTCCCAAGAAAGATCATGGCAGATAGTGAGACCCAAAAGCTTGAGCGACAGAACTTCTTGGAGAGGATTGTTGAGAAAGTAGATGGGAGGGTTGCCCAGTCGGTCCTTTCGGAGTGACATTGTAAGAGTGTGAGATTTGTCAGGATTGAAAGACATGTTCCACTTGTTTGACCAGTCTGTGATTTTGTCCAGGTCTGCAGAGAGTGAGGAGGCTGCAGACTGCCGATCTGGGGGATGAGGAATGGAGCGACAGAGAGTAGAGTCGTCAGCAAAGAGATAGAGAGGATTTTCAAGAGAGTCAGAGAGATCATTGATGAAGACCAGAAAAAGCACAGGGCCCAGAACACTACCTTGGGGAACTCCAGCCTGAACAGGAAGAGGAGATGAGAGAAACCCATTCAGGGCCACACGTTGACTACGACCAGAGAGGAAGTCCGCCAGCCATGCGTGGAGATTTCCATGGATACCAAAGGAGGAGAGTTTGGAGAGCAGAGCAGGGTGCCAGACCGTATCGAAGGCACGTGAAATGTCAAGGGAGACAGCTCTAATTTCCTGTTTGGCGTTGAGGACCTCCATCCATTGTTGAGAAAGCAGAAGCAGCATGTCCAGAGTAGAGTGACCAGGTCTGAAACCAAATTGATGATCAGAGATCAAGCCATTGGAGAAGAGGAAAGATTTAATATCTGAAGCAATGATGGATTCCATGACTTTGCTGATAATTGGGAGAAGGCTGATTGGTCTGTAGTTGCTGGGATCTGTTTTTGCACCTTTTTTGTGCAAAGCGGTGATGTTGGCTGATTTCCAAGCAGATGGCAGATGACCTTGAGCAAAAGAGAGGGTGAAGAGAACAGAAAGAGGGAGTGAAAGAGCAGAAGAACATGATTTTAGGACCCGTGGGCTGATGCCGTCAGGACCAGTTGCAGAATCAGAGTCGAGGGTTGACAGAAACTTTTCCACCTTGTCAGGAGGAAAGGACACAGAGTCCAGGAGCAGCTGGGTACGACTGGGTACGGTGGGTACAGAGAGGGATGGGTTTGGGACACAAGATTTAGAGGCAAACACAGAGTTGAGGCATTCAGCTTTTTCACGTGCGGAGTCAGCCGTTAAGCCGTTTGAGGTGAGGGAGGGGATGGAGGGGGAACAAACACCAGAAACAGATTTGACCAGACGCCACCAGGATTTGGAAGAGGGAGACAGATAAGAGAGTTCGGTCTTGAGAATGGTGAGATATTGTTTCCTGGCTCTCCTGAGGGTGGACACACACTTGTTTCGGGCTTTGTGAAAGGAAATGAGATTTCCTTCCGTTGGATTTGCTTTCCAGGAGACAAAAGCAAGTTGTTTCAGGGCAACAGCCTCACCACAAGATTCCATGTACCATGGACGGGAGGAAGGGTATGACAACTGAAGACGAGATGGTATAAATCTGTGCATGAGAGAGAGCAATTTACTTTGAAAGAATTCCCAGGATGAGTTGATGTCAGAGGCGGTAGAGATGGGAGACCAGTCCAGATGATTGATGGCTGCTTGAAGACCGTGCCAGTTGGCCTGAGTGAAATGCCAGACTCGTCGACGCTGAGGAGGCTCTCTGAGAATGGTCAGAGAGATGTCCACTTTGACAAGCACATGATCAGATGAGCCGATTGGAGCAGAAGAAGAGCAGCAGACATTTTCAGGGAAGTTTGTCATAACCAAATCCAGAAGAGAAGATGCTCCGTTGACTGAGATCCGGGTCGGGAAATTGACAGATTGTGTCAGTCCCAGTGAGTCGCAGAAGTCCTTTGCTGAAGAGCCATGGCTGGTGAGAGAGGTACCCACACCCAGCCAACTGGCATGGTGACAATTGAAATCACCACATATGAGGAAGAGAGAGTTGGGATGGGTAGATAGAAGTTGGTCCATATTATCAGACAGTGAGATGTAGATGGAGTCATCGCTGATTGGTGGACGGTACAACACACATATGAACAAAAGGTGGGAGCGAAGGGGAAGCCGTAGCCAAAGGTATTCCTGGGGGTGAGGTGGAGAGAGGGCAGTGGAGGGCGAGTGAGGAAGAGAGTTTTTTATAAAGATAGCAACCCCACCTCCAGGACGAGGCTCAGGTCTATCATACCGGAGGAGGGAGTAACCTGGGAGAGATACCAAGGCATCAGAGACATCATGGAGGAGGAAAGTTTCTGTTAAGCAGATCACATCTGGTTTGTCAGAAGCAACCTGTATGGAGAGGTCAGTCAAGTTTGAGCGAAGGCCCCGGATATTTGAGGTCCATACCGTTAATGAAGAGGAAGGGGGAGCATCGGGTCCAGAACAGGGGGAGGGAGGGGTAGGGTAAGATGTGGAAGAGGAGGAAGAGGAGGAAGAGGTAGCGAGAGCTGTTGAAGGTGTGTCAGAGATTTCAGAATAGCTTGGAGAAAGGGAAGAATGGGGCGGACAAAAGGTTTGATGGAGATTGGGTGAGGCACAGTGAGGTGTTATTTGAGTAGGGGGAAGAGCAAGGCAGAAGGTTTGGGGAGATGAAGGTGAAAGTTGGAAGGAGGAAGAAGCAGGGAGGATGCTTTGAGGAGGAGGGGTGAGAGGGGAGTATAGGAGGGGAGGAGCGAGGGAGAGTCTCGGAGGGGAGGGGTGTGGGAGGAGTTTAGGAGGGAGGGGAGGGAAGGGGCAAGGGGGGAGATTTGAAAGGGATGGGTGATGGGGAGGATTTGGAGGGGAGGGGTGAGATTGGATTTTGAAAAGTGTACGATTCATGGGATACGAACATTTTTTGCAAAATGAGTTTGAGACCTTCGAGTCAAAAATACGTTTGAGGACACTGAAGGAGGGGTGGAGTTCTGGATAGTTTAGGGAATGTAGAAAGGAGGAACTGTAAGAGATGGTATTATATATATTTTTTGGAATGAATAGATTTGGTGAGCAAGACGAAAGCATCCTTTTGTAGGAAAAGAAGAAAAGGGTGTTATAATATATGAGAGAAAATAGTTGTTCAGGGGAGAGATTATACATTTCTAACCGCGTGATCGCGAACGAAGAACGAACGAACAAAAAGAACAACAAATAAACGAATAAGACCTGGGAAGGAAAAAAATTTTTGGGGGTTTTTTTTGTTTGTTTGTTTTGTGAGTACAGATATTAAACAAGGAGGTACAGGGTGAACGACTGGTACGAAACAGAGAACGAAAATAATTTCAGCGCATTCGACGAATCGCTGAGAGAAAAACAAACCACAAGGTCGGAGGCGGTACGGTAGTCTAAGCCTACGAGTACTAGGCCGCAGAATACTCGATACCATTAACCGACGATTGTGTATACATGTACGAAAAATTAGCACCGAAAATTTTCCAAAAGATACGCTATAGGCACATACACCGAAAGATAGATACAGTCTCGACAAAAACACAATTGAGAAATATCACTTAGCTTCGAAAGCGTGAGCGCATGGAGCAGCTTCGAAAAGACGTGACCTCGCCGTAATCTCGCGAGATCTCAATCTAATTTATTTTCTAATTTATTTTCCCTCTCTTTCCCCCATTTTCCCCCTCACTACCAGTGATACACTCGCTCTCTTATGGTTTGGGGTACAGTCGGAGTTGAATCATTTCTAATTTATTTTCCCTCTCTTTCCCCCATTTTCCCCCTCACTACCAGTGATACATTCGCTCTCTTATGGTTTGGGGTACAGTCGGAGTTGAATCATTTCAAATTTATTTTCCCTCTCTTTCCCCCATTTTCCCCCTCACTACCAGTGATACACACGCTCTCTTATGGTTTGGGGTACAGTTGGAGTTGAATCATTTCTAATTTATTTTCCCTCTTTTTCCCCCATTTTCCCCCTCACTACCAGTGATACACTCGCTCTCTTATGGTTTAGGCCTTAGGGTATAGTCGGAGTTGAATCATTTCTAATTTATTTTCCCTCTTTTTCCCCCATTTTCCACCTCACTACCAGTGATACACTCGCTCTCTTATGGTTTAGGGTACAGTCGGAGTTGAATCATTTATAATTTATTTTCCCTCTTTTTCCCCCATTTGCCCCCTCACTACCAGTGATACACTCGCTCTCTTATGGTTTAGGGTACAGTCGGAGTTGAATCATTTATAATTTATTTTCCCTCTTTCCCCCCCACCCCCCCCCCCTCCTCACTACCAGTGATACACTCGCTCTCTTATGGTTTAGGGTACAGTCGGAGTTGAATCATTTCTAATTTATTTTCCCTCTTTTTCCCCCATTTTCCCCCTCACTACCAGTGATACACTCGCTCTCTTATGGTTTAGGGTACAGTAGGAGTTGAATCATTTCTAATTTATTTTCCCTCTTTTTCCCCCATTTTCCCCCTCACTACCAGTGATACACTCGCTCTCTTATGGTTTAGGGTACAGTCGGAGTTGAATCATTTCTAATTTATTTTCCCTCTTTTTCCCCCACACTACCAGTGATACGCTCGCTCTCTTATGGTTTGGGGTACAGTAGGAGTTGAATCATTTCTAATTTATTTTCCCTCTTTTTCCCCCATTTTCCCCCTCACTACCAGTGATACGCTCGCTCTCTTATGGTTTAGGGTACAGTCGGAGTTGAATCATTTCTAATTTATTTTCCCTCTCTTTCCCCCATTTTCCCCCTCACTACCAGTGATACACTCGCTCTCTTATGGTTTAGGGTACAGTCGGAGTTGAATCATTTCTAATTTATTTTCCCTCTCTTTCCCCCATTTTCCCCCTCACTACCAGTGATACACACGCTCTCTTATGGTTTAGGGTACAGTCGGAGTTGAATCATTTCTAATTTATTTTCCCTCTCTTTCCCCCATTTTCCCCCTCACTACCAGTGATACACTCGCTCTCTTATGGTTTAGGGTACAGTCGGAGTTGAATCATTTCTAATTTATTTTCCCTCTTTTTCCCCCATTTTCCCCCTCACTACCAGTGATACACTCGCTCTCTTATGGTTTGGGGTACAGTTGGAGTTGAATCATTTCTAATTTATTTTCCCTTTTTCCCCCATTTGCCCCCTCACTACCCTCAGCCTTGATTCACTGGACCCAGAACGTCCAACTCCCCAAGAAAGGTTCTCTTGATGCCGTCGTCGCGCCGATGGCGCCAGCACAGTGTTTAGTGAGAGCGGCCATTTAAGGAGCTCATTGAATAAGGTCCTTGTTCGGTGCCGCTCTGTCCGCGCCCTGGTGGTGCCGGTTATGAAGAAACTCCGCTTCGGGCCTCACACATGTGTAATTGGAAATGCGTGTGGCCGCTTGGATCTCCGGGGCCGCTCGGGGTTCTGTTGTGGTTTATGGAGTTAACACGTGTGCTTTGCTTTCAAGAGCTTTGGTGATGTTTCGCTTTGCCGTTTGCCAAGGGAGCTGGCACGGTGCCATCGGAACCTCGTGGCGAGGTCCGCCGCCATGGCGACATCACGAGGTTGCTCCGTTGCCATGGAGGTTGCATCTTACCTATCCTCTCTCCTCAATGATTGACATTTGGATTATTCTGTCTTAACTCCATCGGCTTTCGTCGACTTATGAGTTCAGTAGAGGACAAGGAGAAGCAGCGACAATCCATGAGAAATACCCTGTCCATAAAATCTTTGATCACACAAAATTCCTTTCGGAGTTTTGGAGTGTCGGAGTTTTGGAATATCGGAGTTTTGGACTTTAGGAGTATCGGAGTATCGAAGTATCAGAGTATCGGAGTATCGGAGTATCGGAGTATCGGAGTTTTGGAGTTTAGGAGTATCGGAGTTTCGGAGTATCGGAGTATCGAAGTATCGGAGTATCGGAGTTTTGGAGTATCGGAGTATCGGAGTTTTGGAGTATCGGAGTATCGAAGTATTGGAGTATCGGAGTTTTGGAGTATCGGAGTTTTGGAGTATCGGAGTTTTGGAGTTTAGGAGTATCGGAGTTTAGGAGTATCGGAGTTTCGGAGTATCGAAGTATCGGAGTATCGGAGTTTTGGAGTATCGGAGTATCGGAGTATCGGAGTAGGCCTTTGGCTACACTCACTTGAAATGTTGCTTCTAGTAAATCCTGGGGATAACCGGAAACCCTCGAGATTAAGAAGACGTCACAGACGTATTTCCCCGTCACCCTGCACAGGTTGGATTTTGGAAATGTCTTGGAAAAAAAGGCATTATGGAACTCCCACGGTGTTGTCCATTCTGAAATCACGAGCATCATATTGGAATGGCTTTGTAGTTGTTCTCTTCTGAATCACAACAAGGAATGGGATTCCTGTATGCCTGAAATCCTCCCTCTCATAATTCTTCTGTTACTCAACATCCAAAACCTCCCAACATGTTTTCAATTCATGGAAACATAAAATGTGCAATTTGAGAACCTCATCGCATTCACTACTTGTCGCTACTTATTAGAAGAAAATAAATTGGTGTTTCTTTTTCCAAAATCCCAAGGTTTTGTCTAAGTCACAAGATCTGTCTGCAACCCTCTTATGGTGAAAATGCCAAAATGAACACTCTCTGCTCACCTTCACTGTTTCATTCCTCTTTTCTCCCGCTTCTGGAACAAACTCCCCCACTCTCTTCAATCCCACTCCTCCCTCGAGGTCTTTAAAACAGCTTTTCACCATCTTCACTTATCTTCTCCCATCCAAAACCTTGATCTTTTCTACCCCCGTTAATTCACCCTACATCCATTTTATTTTTAAATACCAACTTCTTTCCTGGAAGTCCTAGCAGTGTCCATGTGTTCTTTTTTTTTTCCTCTTCCCCCCCCCCCCCCATCCCTCTCCCTGCAACAGATTTCCCGATGTCCCTGCTCTACTGTTGTACTTGTGTGCTTCCCCCTCTCTCCATATCTTGTCTCCTGGTCCCTTTATTGTATGTTTTGTTTGTCCGTTTATGTTTTTTGTGATCAATGTTAGCTCTTACACGAGCCTCGACCTTATATACAAAAAATATATATTTATAAGAGTGGATGATGATGATGATGATGATGATGATTTACTGATGATGATGATGATGATGATGATGATGATGATGATTTACTGATGATGATGATGATGATGATGATGATGAATCAAAAATCCTTAAATTGGTGCCCTGATCGATGAGCCTGTATCTTGGTGACAAAAGGCGATTTGTGCCAGTAAATGTCATGAGAAGCTTTGTTTGTTTGTTTTTCTCACCATCTCATTCCTGGTCACGTGTCTGCCTTTTGCCCCGGTTATTCCCCCCCTACAGGACGCGTGCTCTGCGGAGCAATCTCTGGCACGAGGTCATGGCCGTCACCACTCGCCAATCCCTGGGGGATGACATGCTCCCATATCTTGGCAACTTTTCCGGTAATGGCATGCACATGCAGGCTTCTCTCCACTGGATGACTAATTCTTCTCAGTGTGAACAAGAAGTCAATGTATCCATGATGGAAAAGCTCTTCCCAAGATTTTACACGTGACTCCGAGCACACGCTTCGTACAATCAGGCGATTGTGTGTGTAATATTGAAGCTTTATAAACATTCCGATTTAACAAAAACATCGCCACATCCCAAACACTTTTTTCCTGTCTCTGGACTTTCCCTCAGTGAATGCAAATGAAGTGTTTGGCCACGTCTCCATGGCAACCACACGCCACCCACATGTTTCCAGGGCTGCACTCAGGTGACCAGGGACTCACCGTGGAGGATGTTGCTAAGAAAGCTGCTGCAAGGTTGTTTTGGATTTTCTTCGCATTTTTCCACGGGACTTATAAAAGTCACGAGGTTACGATGAGAAGGTCGACACTGCGATTAAAATGAGGACAGACTTGTCAAAATAACTCCATTGTGCTCTCAAGGTGTTTGGGTCACCAAAACCAGGTGAAAGGCCTTTCGTGGGAACTGTACATCCACGTAACGATACCATATATACGTGGTTTAACCACATACAGGTACCACATATACGTGGTTTAACCACATACAGGTACCACATATATGTGGGTTAACTACATGAAGTTACCACATATACGTGGTTTAACCACATACAGGTACCACATATATGTGGGTTAATCACATGAAGTTACCACATATACGTGGTTTAACCACATGAAGTTACCACATATACGTGGTTTAACCACATACAGGTACCACATATACGTGGTTTAACCACATACAGGTACCATATATACGTGGTTTAACCACATGGTTACCACATATACATGGTTTAACCACATACAGGTACCACATATATGTGGGTTAATCACATGAAGTTACCACATATCCGTGGTTTAACCACATTAAGTTACCACATATACATGGTTTAACCACATCGTTACCAAATATACATGGTTTAACCACATGAAGTTACCACACATACATGGTTTAACCACATGAAGTTACCACATATATGAGGTTTAACCACAAGATGATGCTACATAATTGGTTTAACCACAAGATGTTACCACATATACGTGGTTTAACCACATGAAGTTACCACATATACATGGTTTGACCACAAGATAATACTACATAATTGGTTTAACCACAAGACGTTACCACATATACTTGGTTTAACTGCATGATGACACCACATATACATATGTGGTTTAACCACATTTACTTGGTTTAACCACATGAAGTTACCACATATACGTGGTTTAACCACATGAAGTTACCACACACACATGGTTTAACCACATGAAGTTACCACATATACGTGGTTTAACCACATGAACTTACCACATACACATGGTTTAACCACACGAAGTTACCACATATACTTGGTTTAACCACATGAAGTTACAACATATATGTGGTTTAACCACATGATGATACTACATTATCATGGTTTAACCACATGACGATACTACATTTACTTGGTTTAACCACATGATAGTACATACTAGGTTTAACCACTACATGATACCACATAATACATACACTTGGTTTTACCACATGACTATACTATACAATATATGTACTTGGTTTAATCACATATTTTATCCATACCATGATATTACACATACATGTTTTATCTATACCATGATATTACACATACATGTTTTATCCATACCATGATATTACACATACATGTTTTACCCATACCATGATATTACACAAACATGCTTTTATCCATCCCATGACATTACACATACATGTTTTATCCATACCATGATATTACACAAACATGCTTTTATCCATCCCATGACATTACACATACATGTTTTATCCATATCATGATATTACACATACATGTTTTACCCATACCATGATATGACACATACATGTTTTATCCATACCATGATATTACACATACATGTTTTATCCATACCATGATATTACACATACATGTTTTATCTATACCATGATATTACACATACATGTTTTATCCATACCATGATATTACACATACATGTTTTACCCATACCATGATATTACACAAACATGCTTTTATCCATCCCATGACATTACACATACATGTTTTATCCATATCATGATATTACACATACATGTTTTACCCATACCATGATATGACACATACATGTTTTATCCATACCATGACATTGCCACAAACATGTTTTAACTTTTTCATCTGAAAATTTTGACATTATGCCAGAATATAGACTTTTTACTATTGACATAAAAATGGTAACCTAGTATATTCTGGGGGAGTTCTCCTTTGTGAGATAACTAAATGATCATAAACAACGAATGACCTATTATTCACCCTTTAAATAGATCGACGTAGATCGACGTAGATCGACATAAAAGGAGACACGTGGCCTTTAGTGGGCATTTGGTGGGATGATCAACTTTACCATTACCTCTCGTTCTCTCCTCGCACACTGTAGCCAATCAGTCATATTTGAAGCCTCAAACCAATCAGCAGCGAAGCCGATTGGATCATGGTCCACTATTGGTGCCAGAATGATTTGTGACCGAGCCGAGTAAACCTCACCCAGTCCTCACTCCACGCAGATCCTGGCTCATGCTTTTATTTCTCTGTTCTCATATTTCACACTGGTTCATGACCCGGTCGCTGTGCTTTCATACAAAGCAAAAAAAAACAACAAAAACAACAACTTTATTCAACTGAGAAATGATATTGGTGGAAATGGTTCCTGGTGATTAGAAGGGCCGAGGGGAACAATCCAAATAAAGATAAACTGCCACCTCGACTTGAGAGGGGAGGGGGGGCCGGGGGGGGGGGAGAACCTGCCTTGACTGACTTACTTCTGTTGTTCATTTTTAAACTTGAAAACATCGAACACACTTCAATTTACAAATAAAAATTTTTTAAACCAAATGTTATTAATAATTATTGTATTCATTCCATAGTTCGTCCACATATATAATTTATTATGAACAAAGTTTGTCAAAGTATTGTTAAATTACATAGTTGGAAAAGAGTAAATTCGCCGTAAACAAACTCTGTATAAACACCACGGGAATATGAACAAATATAATTACACGATCGTTCGATCCCAAACTGCAGTTTTCTGTCGTTGTAACTTTTACTAAGTAATGATAAAAAAAACAACCGAATTCCCTACTCGGGAACCCGACCCTCCCCTCTCCCCTACCCAGCTCTACCCCTCACTCACCTCTCCCTCCTCACTCACCTCTTCCTCCTCACTCTCCTCTCCGTCATCACTGTCCTCTCCCCCCTCACTCTCGTCTCCCTCCTCTCCACTCTTCGCCTCTCCCCTCACTGCCCTCTCCATTCCTCACTCCTCACTCAATTCTCCCTCCTCATGCTCTCTCCTTTCCCCCTCTCTCGTTTTCCTCCTCTCCCCATCCTCCTCTCCTCTTCTGCCTCACTCTCCTTTCCCTCCTCACTGTCCTCTCCACCCTCGCTCTCGTCTTCCTCCTCTCCACCTAATCACTCCTCTCCCCTCACTCTCCTCCTCATCCCTCACTCCTCCTCACTCCACTCTCCCCTCCTCACCCTCTCTCCTTTCCTCCTCCATCCCCTCCCTCCTCACCCCTACCCTCCCCCCTCTCCCCTACCCAGCTCTACCCCTCACTTTTCTCTCCCTCCTCACTCACCTCTTCCTCCTCACTCGCCTCTCTCTCCTCACTCACCTCTTCCTCCTCACTCTCCTCTCCCTCCTCACTCTTCTCTCCCTCCTCACTATCCTCTCCCCCCTCACTCTCCTTTCCCCCTCACTCTCGTTTTCCTCCTCTCCCCATCCCCCTCTCTCCTCCTCTCCTCTTCTGCCTCACTCTCCTTTCCCTCCTCACTGTCCGCTCCACCCTCGCTCTCGTCTTCCTCCTCTCCACCTCATCACTCCTCTCCCCTCACTCTCCTCCTCGTCCCTCACTCCTCCTCACTCGACACTCCCCTCCTCACACTCTCTCCTTTCCTCCTCCATCCCCTCCCTCCTCACCCCTACCCCGCCTCTCTCCCCGGCCCCACATCACGTCCGACCAGATACATTCAAAACGGTATTAGAATGCATTTTTAACCAATAAAACGCCAATGTTCGTGCAGTTTATTTCGCCTTTTGCTGCAAACGAGCTTAATCCAGCTGAGCGACTCCGGAAAATTAAATCAGATGGTGAATTAGAGTCGAGATAAAGCTGTGAGGGAGTCTGAATGGAATATATTCATTTCATTACGTCCGCCACCAAAGGTGGATGGCGGTTATGTTTTCACCCCTGTCTGTCTGTTTGTGTGTTTGTGAACAAAATATCTCAAAAAGTTGTGGTAGATAGGAGGTAGATAGGTTAAAAATATTGGTAGATATTTTGTAGATAGGTTCAACATAGGCCAGAAGAGTGGTAGATAGGTTCAAAGTCAAAGTCTTTAATTGGTATGTAACTTGAGAACGGCTGAAGTGATCTAATTCCAACTTGGTACAGGTATAGGTATGTACAATGATGTAAAGATTAACTGATTGGATTTTGGGGTAAAGAGGTCAAAGGTCAAAGTTTGTAATAGGTGTATAACTTGAGAACGGCTAAAGGGATCTAATTCAAACTTGGTACAGATATGTATAATGAGGTAAATATTAAATGATTAGATTTTGGGGTCCCAAGGTCAAAGCCAAAGGTCAGAGGTCATGTCAGGTAAAAATGTGATAACTTGTGAACAGCTGAATGGATTTAAATCAAACTTTGTACAAGTATTGTAATGATGTAATAATGTGGGCGGAGGCGTATCAGTCGAGGTTGTGACGTCGAAGAGTGGGAGATAGGTTTCTTCACCATTGAGTGATCGGGATAAAACCGATACCGAGCACAATATCTCAAAAAGTTATGGACGGATTTAGCCGAAACTTGGTGGACCGATTGGGTGTCTGACAAGGACGACTCGATTCGAAGGTGAAGATCTGAATATGGATTCGGATATGAGAATTATTTAATATTACAAGTGATTCTTCACCATTGAGGGTTCGGGCAACAAGGATATATAACATGATATTTTATAAAGTTATGGTCGACTTATGACTAAACTAGTAGTACATGGGCTTATGTTGGGAAACCAAAGTTTGTGGACCGTTTTGCTAGATTCTTGGCAACCAGGCTTAAATCACTCTAAATAGTATATAAAAAACAAAAAATTGCTGTTGCCAAATTTTCACGACATCTTCATGGCGGCCATCTTGGATTTCAAGATGGCCACCATTTCGGACCTACTTTGCCTTATATCTCACTTATTAATCAAGGTATCAGCACAAGAATAGTGTCCTTACCCACATTTTCGGGGTCAAGGAAGACAATGGTGATAATCAAATTTCAGCTGGATGGCCAACATCTTTATAATTTCAAGATGGCCGCCATTTTTAATCAAAGTATGAGCAAACATAGCATAGTGTCTTCGTCTGAGACAATTGATGAAGACTAGTTGTGGTGGCTAGCAACCATCATAGACTTAAGCCTTTTCTGAAAGCAATGCTACAGTTTGTTAATCAGTTTGTTTCATCAAACAACTCCTATCAAAAATCCTAACGACGGGCTCTCTACTGATCAAACACAATGTCATTCCCAATAGGCTGGGCATCAGTGTTGCAGCATTTCTCCAAATCAGCATCACAGTTGCACAATTCGGTACAGACTACATTCCTAGCTTTGCATGAACACCTGCGTGAACACAATTTGCTAGGACTCTTTGCAGCTCGTCCACAGCCACAGCGAACAAGTTGGAGAATTGAGGCTGGAGCAATTGCAACCTACGTCAGGACTGGTCTCAATTCGCCTCCAACAGTTTCCCATCCCAAGGTGTTTGGGTCGATCACAGTTGCATTTAGAGTTAGATCTTGTGCCCACGTGTGTGCTTGCAAATGAGCACGCTGGACATGCTCTTTCCAGGCACCGGCAGTTGGTGTTAGTTTCTCGACTCCCTGATCAGCCTTCAGCTGGCGGAATAGGTGCCATCGTAGTTCAGCAGCACTTCTTATTGTGACACCTTTCGGACAGAAGAGGCGACAGAAATACTCTTCACATCCTTCTAGGACAGCATCAGATGGTTTATCACCCTCTCCAAGCTGAGCAATTTCTGACACTACTGTTTGACTATTTTCAATGAATGCCTTGAAGCAAGTTGTTTTACTCTTGCCCTGAATGTGGCCAGTGGTGTCACAGCCGGTGAGAGCATGCCAATTAACAAGTGCTTTTGCCCTCTGAGCACCGAGCTGTTCATAGATTGGCCTTAGTAAGATTTTCCGACGGTTTTTTCCAGTGCCCATGATAACTGCAGCATCACTTCCTAGGTCATCACTTCGACGTAGAGCAAGTAACAACACATCTGTGTCTGGGGAATAGATACTCACAATGAATCCTGTTTTCACAAGTTGCACTGCATGCAAAATCATGAGTGTGTCAGCTTCCTCCTGGTTACTGACCTCTTTAGCAATTTCACATTCAAAATTGCTCTGGACACTTCTCCTTGTCACCGTTACAATCTGCATGGAGGATCTACTGTTGATCAATCTATTTGCCAGGAAGAGTGTCAGTGAATCCTTTGTGACATTACTAGCAAGGAATGACTTGGTGTCCTTGATTTTGGTTTGCTCATCAACAATATAGTTTTTCACTGCCTTGGTCTTGCCTCTACGACGTTCCCTTGTTCCTTCCTTCAATGATGCATCAATTGTGTAATTGTCAAACACAACCCGAAGCTGCTCATAAGCACGTCCTCTGCATTCGGCTAGCTGTACATACGCTGTGCCTAGCTCCTTGCAGTTCTGAAATTTCTTGACACTCATTAATTCTTGCAATAGCGCCATTCCATCAACAATTAAGCATGTCCTGGGTCTTTCTTGCACATTCTCAGGGTGTTCTGCAAGTTCTTCAGCATGGTCACTTGAGTTTGTGTCATCACTGGATTTCACAAGACCCTCCAGGAGTGATATGATCTTGCTCTTGTCGGTGGTGGGGTAGACCATTCCATTTGGCTGGAGAAGAGTTCTATTGGTATTGGACAGTTCATGTGCCCCTACCACTTCCTCTAGATCCACTGCTTCCCTCGATGACCTTGCAATGACTAGTAGTCGAGCAAACAGGGATGTCGTCACTTTCAGTGCCACTACCTCACTACCAGTTTTCACCAACAGGTCTTTGCCAACCGAATTCCAAGATGGCAATTTCAATTTGGTCATTGTCGACCACAGGTTTTGGTTTCCCTTTATTCTCTTTTCTACAAATGCACTGTAAGCCTCCTGTCCGAATTTCTCTGCATTAAGAATTCCTTCCTCCACAGCTTTAGGAATCACCTCATTGGTCAACAACTTGAACAGGCAGGTCTGAAACACATCCTCAGAGTTGTGCAACTTGAAAATGTTGCATTGCAGAAGTGTTGCTTTCATGTTTTCCGTAGTTCATCGGCTCGTGATGCAGTTGTAGCAGCTTGTGCTCCCTGAATTATCCATCGGATGAGATTGAACAACTCACATGGAATATCCGAATCATTGTAGTCCAGTAAAGATCCCTGAAATGTCCATGCCTTTTCAACATCTCTAGAGTGAAGAATGGATTGTCGTACACACTTTGCACATTTGAATATCTGCAACATGTCTTCTTTGATATTTTCCTCCTTTATTGCAGCATCTATTGCTGTCCTTCTTGCCTTTTTTCCATGAATGACAGAAGGTTTTTGGCCTTGACCATCGGTAATATCACAACAAATGTTCTCACGGATCTTCTGTAACAGCCTGCCCCTGGTGATGCTGTGATTCTGAATACCATAGTCCTGCATCATGTTACTGTAGACCTCATCAGCCTCAGGTGTTGAGACAAACTGTCCATCATCGATGCAATCCTGTAATTCAGCGAAGAACTCAATTTCAGCTGATACAAATCTCTCTCTCTGTCCTAAGTCCCCATCACCACTTTGGTCACCTGCACAATTTTTGCGCTGTGGCATTTGCACGTAGCGACTCCAGTTGGAGGTCAAACAGCTCTTATGGTAGGTTATGTCCCTTGCAAGAAAATCTCCCTCAACGAGAAAGTCCGCAAGGTTGAGTTTCCAGACACTGTTGTCACTGTTTTCCACAATCGGTTTAACTGACCTACCAATGTCTTTGCTTCTACACTCACAGCGTATCTCTTCTGTCCCGGTCTTTTTGTCCTGTTTCACAGTCTGACAGAAAAAGCACATATTCCGGCAGAATGATGGTACTGTCGACCGTGTCTGCCTTTCTGCTGGTGCTGAACAGGAGGCTTCCTCTGGAATAGGAGTTGTTGATGGTCTTCCTCGTTTCTTACCTCCGGTCAGAACACGAGTGTCCATTTGACTTGTGGCTTGTTCATATCGTCCTTTATCACGTTCCATATGCTGTATATGTGTCAGCATACCGTAACAGCTCCGATGCCATAATGCTTTTCTTGACATCAGATCACCAGCGGATAAGCCTTGCAGTCTTTGATTTATGGCCACATATGTCGGATTCCTGTATGTATCTCGTTTGGTGAGATTTCGCAAAAATGTCTCATATGTATCTGCCTGTGGTGTGCTTAAAGGCTCAAGCACTTTCCTTTTTATGTATTTCTTCCCTTGGCATAGCAAACAAAGACTGAAGTCAATGGGCTTCTTTTTAGCAGCAGGTTCCTCTGGCGTGGTCATGATGCCGGCAGTCGTTCTTCCTCCACAGTTATCCAAGAATGCAACTTCTCAAGGTCGTCTGCTGCACATCTGAAAAGAATAAAGATTGTTAAAAAGTCATCCAACACAGTTTCAGGAATAATATTTGACTAAAACTAGATGTACGGTAGCTTGATTCTTTAGATAATATTTGGGTGTGGATCTGGCAGAAGAACTCCCCTGTCCCCCCACCTCCTATCCACCCCCTCCCAATCCAATCCTAACCATTATCTAAAAATGTAAGTACCTGTGAGTAAAAGTAAATAGATTCAATACCAGGACATTTATATTTAAACCTGATATACATGAAAACCTTTTAAAGTATGGCTTTGACCTGGAGTTTGGGCAAAACTAGATTTAAAAATGGTGGCCATCTTGAAATTATAAAGATGTTGGCCATCCAGCTGAAATTTGATTATCACCATTGTCTTCCTTGACCCCGAAAATGTGGGTAAGGACACTATTCCTGTGCTGATACCTTGATTAATAAGTGAGATATAAGGCAAAATAGGTCCGAAATGGTGGCCATCTTGAAATCCAAGATGGCCGCCATGAAGATGTTGTGAAAATTTGGCAACAGCAATTATTTTATTTTATATGCTATTTAGAGTGATTTAAGCCTTGTTGCCAAGAATCTAGCAAAACGGTCCACAAATATACATAAGCCCATGTACTATAGGTGAATTAATTGGTTTGGTGACAAGAACAAGCCGATTCGATTTTGGTTCAGGTCCGAATCCAGATCCGGCCTATCATTCGATACATAACAAACTGTTCAGCCTGGTGGAGGTGTGCGCTCTATCCAGGGCCCTTCTAGTTCAAAATGCATTTTTGTCTCTAAATGCTAATGCTCGTCAAAAATGCTCCCCGTTCTTTGCAACTGAGTATTAAACCATCTTAGTGACTATGAAAAATGAAATCAGATATCGAATTCGTTTAGATAAAGCCATGAGAGAGTCAGAAAGTGCAAGCCTTACAAAAGAGGCTGATGAAATGAGGCCTCGGAACTATGTGGAGAAAACAAAATGGTGGAGATCTGTTTTTGAAGCTCCTCCCTGAATGGATGAAGTCCCTCCCTGAATGGGTGAAGTCCCTCCCTGAATGGGTGAAGTCCCTCCCTGAATGGTTGAAGTCCGTCCCTCCCTGAATGGTTGAAGTCCCTCCCTGAATGGGTGAAGCCCCTCCCTGAATGGGTGAAGCCCCTCCCTGAATGGGTGAAGCCCCTCCCTGAATGGGCGAAGTCCCCCCCTGAATGGGTGAAGTCCCTCCCTGAATGGATGAAGCTCCTCCCTGAATGGGTGAAGTCTCTCCCTGAATGGGCCAAGTCCCTCCCTGAATGGGTAAAGTCCCTCCCTGAATGGTTGAAGTCCCTCCCTGAATGGGTGAAGCCCCTCCCTGAATGGGTGAAGTCCCTCCCTGAATGGATGAAGCTCCTCCCTGAATGGGTGAAGTCCCTCCCTGAATGGGCGAAGTTCCTCCCTGAATGGTGAAGTCCCTCCCTGAATGGGTGAAGCCCCTCCCTGAATGGGTGAAGCCCCTCCCTGAATGGGTGAAGCCCCTCCCTGAATGGATGAAGCCCCTCCCTGAATGGGTGAAGTCCCTCCCTGAATGGATGAAGTCCCTCCCTGAATGGGTGAAGTCCCTCCCTGAATGGGTGAAGTCCCTCCCTGAATGGTTGAAGTCCCTCCCTGAATGGTTGAAGTCCCTCCCTGAATGGTTGAAGTCCCTCCCTGAATGGGTGAAGCCCCTCCCTGAATGGGTGAAGCCCCTCCCTGAATGGGTGAAGCTCCTCTCTGAATGGGTTAAGCCCCTCCCTGAATAGGTAAAGCCCCTCTCTAGATGGGTGAAGCCCCTCCCTGAATGGGTGAAGCCCCTCCCTGAATGGGTGAAGCTCCTCTCTGAATGGGTGAAGCCCCTCTCCAAATGGGTGAAGCCCCTCTCCAAATGGGTGAAGCCCCTCTCCAAATGGGTGAAGCCCCTCTCTGAATGGATGAAGCCCCTCTCTGAATGGGTGAAGCCCCTCTCTAAATGGGTGAAGCCCCTCTCTAAATGGGTGAAGCCCCTCCCTGAATGGGTGAAGTCGCTCCCTGAATGGGTGAAGCTCCTCTCTCAACGAAGGGAAGTCTCACCCTGGACGGATGCCGGACGGACAGATAGAATGGAGGAAAGTTTCATGGTGTCGGTAATAGCAAAGCTACCTGGTGTTGCTGGGCAACGCAAAGTCGCTTATATGACGGGAATATTATCCCAATAACGACATTTCCTAAAGTGGTCATTTTACCTCACGTGGTCATTTTACCTCATGCTTCTGCTAAACATGTACGGTGGAAATAACTATCGTTATGCTATGCAATGTTAACACCAGAAGGCATTCCCGCAAGACATTTATAAAGTTAAATTATTTATTTTTATGCATTTCAAACTGATGGGCAGGTGTGGCGTGGTTAAATCCTATAGAACCTGAGGATTGTAAGTAGGGAGCCAGAGGTCAGGGACGCACGACACAGATGCGCCACCATCCATTTTGTGTGCAGGTACTCAGTCTCGCGAGTCCTGAAATGGGGGGATCAAGGGAAGGGAACGTGCAGCGGAGGTATACAGGTTCTATAGAGAGTTCTATAGAGAGAGCATCCTGCTTTGTGACCTCGAGTTTGACCTCTTGGATCGCTCGGTCACTGCTCCAAGAGCGCAACAGTTCACTGATGTTAGTGGTGTAATTAATTAATTAATTCAGGGCCATCTGATGTATTAATTAATTAATTCAGGGCCATCTGATGTATTAATTAATTAATTCAGGGCCATCTGATGTATTAATTAATTAATTCAGGGCCATCTGATGTATTTAAGTATAAGAAGTGAATTCCTGAGAAGAAGAGGAGTTGGGAGAGGTGTTTTTTAGGATGACCACCTGGATGGGAGGTTACCTGTATGCTAACGGGTCCAAATCCGGGCTCACCAGCACCAATAATTGTGCACGCACCTAGGTTGTAATAATAAAATGTTATTAGTTAGTTATTAATGGTAATAACAATAGTATAATATTATTAATGGATGAAGTATAGCAGCTTTTTGATTGGTCCAATTGAATGTTTACCTTATGTGCCACTGGCAGCTCGGATAAGGCAAAACAGATTTGAACTCTGGAACATTCCATGAAATGCTGTCTTTGTGGGAATTCCAGCCTGCTGTGCCCCAGGTCAATGCCCTTCAACACTACGTCACAATATGAACACGTGCTACGTGCACACATGAACCATAAAATGTGCTTCCATTTGAAGCATTATAGTGGATATAAATGGTTTAACAGGTGTGAATATTCAAGATGACTCACACGTGTTCATTTCTAAATCGATTTAGTGTGTTGCTCTAAGTTTGGAATTTTGGAATATGCTTCACAATGATTTCTGGTTCGTTTGAATATCTGAATATGATTGATTTAAACGAAAGAAGTGTCACATTTAAATAATACATTACTGTACATTGATGTATCATTCTCTTTGACGAGACGTGAGGATCTTCAAAATGACGTCATGGCAACAAATGCATTGCCTGGTTTGCTGTTGCCTTCACAGCAGGTGTCATGTGAAAATTAGAAATTTAGCGAGGGTACCTTTACAGAATGTTAGCGAGGGTACCTTTACAGAATGTTAGCGAGGGTACCTTTACAGAATGTTAGCGAAGGTACCTTTACAGAATGTTAGCGAGGGTACCTTTACAGAATGTTAGCGAGGGTACCTTTACAGAATGTTAGCGAGGGTACCTTGACAGAATGTTAGCGAGCGTACCTTCACAGAATGTTAGCGAGGGTACCTTTACAGAATGTTAGCGAGGGTACCTTTACAGAATGTTAGCGAGGGTACCTTTACAGAATGTTAGCGAAGGTACCTTTACAGAATGTTAGCGAAGGTACCTTTACAGAATGTTAGCGAGGGTACCTTTACAGAATGTTAGCGAGGGTACCTTTACAGAATGTTAGCGAGGGTACCTTGACAGAATGTTAGCGAGCGTACCTTTACAGAATGTTAGCGAGCATACCTTTACAGAATGTTAGCGAGGGTACCTTTACAGAATGTTAGCGAGGGTACCTTTACAGAATGTTAGTGAGGGTACCTTTACAGAATGTTAGCGAGGGTACCTTTACAGAATGTTAGCGAGGGTACCTTTACAGAATGTTAGCGAGCATACCTTTACAGAATGTTAGCGAGGGTACCTTTACAGAATGTTAGCGAGGGTACCTTTACAGAATGTTAGCGAGGGTACCTTTACAGAATGTTAGCGAGGGTACCTTTACAGAATGTTAGCGAGGGTACCTTTACAGAATGTTAGCGAGGGTACCTTTACAGAATGTTAGCGAGGGTACCTTTACAGAATGTTAGCGAAGGTACCTTTACAGAATGTTAGCGAAGGTACCTTTACAGAATGTTAGCGATGGTACCTTTACAGAATGTTAGCGAGGGTACCTTTACAGAATGTTAGCGAGGGTACCTTGACAGAATGTTAGCGAGCGTACCTTTACAGAATGTTAGCGAGCGTACCTTTACAGAATGTTAGCGAGGGTACCTTTACAGAATGTTAGCGAGGGTACCTTTACAGAATGTTAGCGAGGGTACCTTTACAGAATGTTAGCGAGGGTACCTTTACAGAATGTTAGCGAGGGTACCTTTACAGAATGTTAGCGAGGGTACCTTTACAGAATGTTAGCGAAGGTACCTTTACAGAATGTTAGCGAGGGTACCTTTACAGAATGTTAGCGAGGGTACCTTTACAGAATGTTAGCGAGGGTACCTTGACAGAATGTTAGCGAGCGTACCTTTACAGAATGTTAGCGAAGGTACCTTTACAGAATGTTAGCGAGGGTACCTTTACAGAATGTTAGCGAGGGTACCTTTACAGAATGTTAGCGAGGGTACCTTTACAGAATGTTAGCGAGGGTACCTTTACAGAATGTTAGCGAGGGTACCTTTACAGAATGTTAGCGAGGGTACCTTTACAGAATGTTAGCGAAGGTACCTTTACAGAATGTTAGCGAGGGTACCTTTACAGAATGTTAGCGAGGGTACCTTTACAGAATGTTAGCGAGGGTACCTTGACAGAATGTTAGCGAGCGTACCTTTACAGAATGTTAGCGAAGGTACCTTTACAGAATGTTAGCGAGGGTACCTTTACAGAATGTTAGCGAGGGTACCTTTACAGAATGTTAGCGAGGGTACCTTTACAGAATGTTAGCGAGGGTACCTTTACAGAATGTTAGCGAGGGTACCTTTACAGAATGTTAGCGAGGGTACCTTTACAGAATGTTAGCGAGGGTACCTTGACAGAATGTTAGCGAGCGTACCTTTACAGAATGTTAGCGAAGGTACCTTTACAGAATGTTAGGTAGGGTACCTTTACAGAATGTTAGCGAGGGTACCTTGACAGAATGTTAGCGAGCGTACCTTTACAGAATGTTAGCGAAGGTACCTTTACAGAATGTTAGCGAGGGTACCTTGACAGAATGTTAGCGAGGATACCTTTACAGAATGTTAGTGAGGGTACCTTTACAGAATGTTAGCGAGGGTACCTTTACAGAATGTTAGCGAGGGTACCTTTACAGAATGTTAGCGAGGGTACCTTTACAGAATGTTAGCGAGGGTACCTTGACAGAATGTTAGCGAGCGTACCTTTACAGAATGTTAGCGAAGGTACCTTTACAGAATGTTAGTGAGGGTACCTTTACAGAATGTTAGCGAGGGTACCTTGACAGAATGTTAGCGAGGATACCTTTACAGAATGTTAGCGAGGATACCTTGACAGTGTAGCGGCTACCGCTGGGTTTTCACAATCGCCTTGCACCTATCAAGGACACGGAGCGATCACCATGCCGGGCTCGTCCAGGACGCCCGGGCAGGCTCGCCCTCAACTTGCCAGGCCGCAGCCAGGACGCTGGGCCACACCCCCTCTCGCCTTTCCTGGGCAAACGCTCCGGGATAATATGTATATATATTGCTGCCCGATAAACGGGCTTTTCAGAGTGTCTGAGTGTTTGGTTTGATTAAAGCAACTCGGATGAATTCCAGCTTTTTGTCGCGTCCATTCTTCCGATCGACGTGGGAGCCCCAGCTCCTTCATTGGTGACCTACCGACATGGACACGGCAGTCGCCCTTAAACTGCCTACCTTCTGGGAGGCTCACGCGGCGGTTTGGTTCGCACAGGCGGATCCCTGTTCGCCCTGCGAGGCATCACGGCCGACGACACCCGCTTCCACCATGTGGTAGCAGCGCTCGGTTCGGCCACCGCGGCCCGCGCCCTGAGCCTCCTCGAGAGCCCGCCAGCCGCTGACAAATACGGCGCGATTAAGAAGCTTCTCCTCGACGCTTTCGTCCTCCCATCGGCGGAACGCACACGGCGCCTGCTCGACCTGCCCGAGCTCGGCGACACGCGCCCTTCCGAGCGAATGGACTACATGCTTTCACTGCTCGGCGAGCACTCTCCGGCATTCCTGTTCCGGGAGCTGTTCCTCCGTCAGCTGCCTAACCCGGTGCGCCTCGCCCTGGCAAGCACGACGATCACAGATCCCCGGGCCCTTGCCAGAGAAGCCGACAAGATCTCCGCCGCAGGACAGCGCATCGCAGCGGCGACATGGGACCCACCGCCGTCCGACGCAACAGCCATGGTGCCCGAGCACCCGGCACGGTCGACGACCGAACTGCCGACGCAATTGGCGGCCGCTACACCGAGCCGACCGCCTCCAGCACGACGACCGGGGCCTCCACCTGACCAAGTGTGGTGTTACTATCATGCCAGGTTCGGACAGAAGGCCCGGACATGCCGACCCCAGTGCACCTTCGGCAGGCCGGGCCGGCGTTCATTACCAGCCATGAGCGCCGGCCACACGGGCAACTTACTGTTCATCACGGATAAAGCGTCCGGACGGCGCTTCCTGTGCGACACCGGCGCCCAACTGACCGTCATACCCGCCTCTGACCAGGACAGGCAATCCGCGGTTTGCGGCACCTCCTTGGTTGCGGCCAACGGATCGACCATCCGCACCTTCGGCCCGCGCAACGTCACCCTCTGCTTCGGCGGCCAACGCTTTGCTTGGACATTTGTAACCGCAAACGTGCCCATGGCTCTGCTAGGCGCCGACTTCCTCTGCGCACACGGACTGCTGGTGGACGTCCAACGGCGTCGTTTAATCAACGCCGAAACCTTCAGCTCCCTGGTATGCACATTGAGCAGCTCCACGCCGACCGAGCTGGCATGCGCCGTCCCGGCGGCGAACGAGTTTGCTCGCCTGCTCACGGAGTTCCCGGCCCTCACGCGGCCGACGTTTTCGGCCGTCGCAGTACGGCATGGGATCGAGCACCACATACCAACCACGGGCCCGCCGGTCTACGCCAGGGCCCGCCGCCTCGACCCAGCCAAGCTCGCCGTGGCGAAGGCCGAATTCGACGCGTTGGAGCACCTCGGCATCGTGCGGCGCTCCGATAGCGCGTGGGCCTCGCCACTGCACATCGTGCCAAAGCCGGGGGGTGGATGGCGCCCGTGTGGCGACTACCGCCGTCTCAATGACGCTACCACCCCCGACAGGTACCCGATCCCGCATATCCAAGACTTCTCTGCCCGTCTGGCGGGACGGGTCATTTTTTCGAAAATTGATCTCATACGGGGATATCACCAGGTACCTGTCAGGGCGGCCGACGTCCCTAAAACGGCAGTCATCACGCCGTTCGGCTTATTCGAATTCTTGCGGATGCCGTTTGGTCTCAAGAACGCGGCTCAGGCGTTCCAGCGCTTGATGGACGGCGTGCTGCGTGACCTGCCGTTCCTTCTCGTTTACCTGGACGACATCCTCGTCGCCAGCACGTCCCGGGCCGAGCACCTCCTCCACCTCCGAACACTGTTCGGGCGCCTCAGCGAGCATGGCCTCATCGTCAACCCGGCCAAATGCCACTTCGGCACGACGGCCGTTGATTTTTTGGGCCACCACATCACCAAGAACGGGGCCGTGCCGCTGCCAACCAAGGTCGAGGCCATCACCATGTTCCCGCGTCCCCGCACCATAAAGGCCCTGCAGGAATTCCTGGGAATGGTGAATTTTTATCACCGCTTCGTGCCCCGCGCTGCTCAACTCATGCGGCCCCTCTACGAAGCCCTCCGGGGCAAGCCGGCCAAGCACGACATCGCCTGGTCCGCAGCAATGGATGCGGCCTTCCAAAGCTCAAAGCGGGCCCTCGCCGACGCAACACTGCTCGCTCACCCGGTGCTCAACGCTCCCATCGCCCTCACCACGGATGCCTCCGACTACGCGGTGGGCGCCGTACATGAGCAATGGGTGAACGGGGTTTGGCAGCCACTCGCTTTTTTCAGCCGGCAGCTCCGGCCAAACGAGCTCAAATACAGCACGTTTGACCGGGAGCTCCTCGGTCTACACCTGGCCGTCCGCCATTTCCGCCACCTCCTGGAGGGCCGACCTTTCACGGCGTTCGTCGACCACAAGCCGTTGGTTTACGCCATGGCCAAGGTCATGGAGCCGTGGTCGGCCCGCCAACAGCGCCACCTCTCCGCTGTGTCGGAGTTTACCACGGACATCCGGCACGTCGCCGGCAAAAACAACGCCGTGGCCGACTGTCTTTCCCGGGCCAGCGTGAACGCGGTCCACCTGGGCGTGGACTTTGCACTTATGGCGGCGGACCAAACCACCGACACCACGGTGCAAGCCCTCCGGGCGGCGGACACGGGCCTCCGCCTGGCCGACATCCCCTTCGCGGACACTGTCCTGCTCTGCAACGTCTCCCAAGGCCAGCCTCGCCCCATCGTGCCCGTCACCTGGCAACGCCGCATCTTCGCCTCCCTCCACGGCCTTTCCCACCCGGGCCGGAAAGCTTCCCAGAAGCTGGTGTCGGCGCGATTCGTCTGGCACGGCCTTCGTCGGGACGTCCGCGATTGGACCAGCACCTGCACGGCCTGCCAACGGGCCAAGGTCCACCGACACACCCAGGCCCCGCTGGCACCTTTCACCGTGCCCGAACGACGTTTCGACCACGTCAACGTGGATCTGGTGGGCCCCCTCCCCCCGTCACGGGGGTTCACACACCTGCTCACCATGGTGGACAGGACCACCAGGTGGCCGGAGGCCGTTCCCCTCGTCTCCACCACCACCGCCGACGTGGCGCAGGCTTTCATCGCCACCTGGGTCGCCCGCTTCGGCGCACCGGCGGACATCTCGTCAGACCGCGGACCACAGTTCACCTCCGAGCTGTGGGGCGCGGTCGCCCGCAACCTGGGGGTCAAGCTCCACCGTACTACGGCCTACCACCCCCAAGCAAACGGGTTGTGCGAGCGATTCCACCGCTCCATGAAGGCCGCGCTCATGGCCGGCCTTCAAGACGGCGGTTGGTCCGACCGGCTGCCGTGGGTCCTTTTGGGCCTCCGCACGGCCCCCAAGGAGGACCTCCAGGCATCCACTGCCGAGCTTGTCTATGGCCAGGCGCTACGCGTCCCGGGCGAATTCGTGCCCGATGCTACCAGTCCCTGGTCCGCAGCTCACCAGCGCTTGGACCTCCAGGAGGCCGCCCGACGGTTTGCCCCCGTGCCAACATCCCACCACGGTGACCCCCAGTCCTACGTCCCCCCAGCACTTCGCACAGCGGAGTATGTTTTTGTGCGTCACGACGCACATCGGGGGCCACTCCGGCCGCCGTACGACGGGCCCTTCCGGGTGCTGCGACGGGACGACAAGTCGTTCGTCATCGACATCGGCGGCAGGTCGGACCGGATTGCGGTGGACCGCCTCAAGCCGGCGCACGTGGACGTCGACCACCCACCACGGGTGGCCCTTCCGCCGTGGCGAGGCCGCCCCCCGTCCACGGTGCCCCCCACTCGACCGCCCACCACCACACCAGACCCCCTCCCACGACCCGCCAGGGGTCGCTTCGGCCGGGTCATCAGGACCCCCCTCAAATTGACCCTGCCGGTGCAAGTCGATTCTGGGGGGACGTGTGTAGCGGCTACCGCTGGGTTTTCACAATCGCCTTGCACCTATCAAGGACGCGGAGCGATCACCATGCCGGGCTCGTCCAGGACGCCCGGGCAGGCCCGCGCTCAACTTGCCAGGCCTCGGTCGGGACGCCCGGGCATGCCCGGGCATGCCCGGGCAGGCTCGCCCTCAACTTGCCAGGACGCTGGGCCACGCCCCCTCTCGCCTTTCCTGGGCAAACGCTCCGGGATAATATGTATATATATTGCTGCCCGATAAACGGGCTTTTCAGAGTGCCTGAGTGTTTGGTTTGATTAAAGCAACTCAGATGAATTCCAGCTTTTTGTCGCGTCCATTCTTCCGATCGACGTGGGAGCCCCAGCTCCTTCAACAGAATGTTAGCGAGGGTACCTTTACAGAATGTTAGCGAGGGTACCTTTACAGAATGTTAGCGAGCGTACCTTTACAGAATGTTAGCGAGGGTACCTTTACAGAATGTCAGCGAGCATACCTTTACAGAATGTTATGGAACGTACCTTTACAGAATGTTAGCGAACGTACCTTTACAGAATGTCAGCGAGCGTACCTTGACAGAATGTTAGCGAGCGTACCTTTACAGAATGTTATGGAACGTACCTTTACAGAATGTTAGCGAACGAACCTTTACAGAATGTTAGCGAACGTACCTTTACAGAATGTTAGCGAGCGTACCTTTACAGAATGTCAGCGAGCATACCTTTACAGAATGTTATGGAACGTACCTTTACAGAATGTTAGCGAACGTACCTTTACAGAATGTCAGCGAGCGTACCTTGACAGAATGTTAGCGAGCGTACCTTTACAGAATGTTATGGAACGTACCTTTACAGAATGTTATGGAACGTACCTTTACAGAATGTTAGCGAACGAACCTTTACAGAATGTTAGCGAACGTACCTTTACAGAATGTTAGCGAGCGTACCTTTACAGAATCTTAGCGAGCGTACCTTTACAGAATGGCATTCTCTTTTCGAAATACACCAAGGGATATTTATTGCCTCCAAGCGAACAAGGGCAGATACGAAAGGGCGAAACCATATAATTTACGAAAAGAAAGAGGAGAGAACACGTGTGTGTGTGTGTGTGTGTGTGTGTGTGTGTGTGTGTGTGTGTGTGTGTGTGTGTGTGTGTGTGTATTGTATGTGTATGTGTGTGTATTGTATGTGTATGTGTGTGTGCATGTGTGTGTTACTGTGCGTGTATGTGTGTGTGTGTGTGTTAGTGTGCGTGTGTGTGTAT